>NW_022196895.1:71663549-71709994 GCF_008632895.1 Mastomys coucha
TTTTTGGAAGCTGTCTTTTGAGAAAATGTTTTGCTGAAGCAAACGCTTGAGAGGGCATGCGATGTTGTGATGTTTGGAAAGGGTACAAGTAGAACCCCACAGACAGTGAAAGGATGCCCTTGCATTGTGATGCCATGCAATGCTTTGCTGGGCTCTGCTGGGCTCTGCTGGGCTCCGCTGGGCTCCGCTGGGCTCCGCTGGGCTCCGCTGGGCTCCGCTGGGCTCTGCTGGGCTCCGCTGGGCTTTGCTGGCCCTGCATCATTTAGCTGGTCTTCACTAGCTACAAAACATTTTGTTGGTCTTAGTATTTTGCTGGTCTTTGCTGGTCTTCACTTTGTAGAAAGAAATGCACCAAAGAACTTCTCGTGGTGTTCCAACTTATTCTTGCTGCTTCTGCTGACTCAGGCTGATTTGACCCAGAGCCTTGTGGTTTCTGCTGGATCAAGCCGAGCTGCTGCTATTGATTTGTGTTTGGTGTTTGCTATTTGACTGAACTGCTGCCATCCTGACAATAAGGAATGGAATTGCCCCAAAGAACTACTACTAAACAGGCACACAAACCCCTTATCCTATAAACCTTCTCCCTCTACCTCTGGTCAGTGGGTTAGAAAGGAGGTTAAAGCCCTTAAGAACCCTAAATATACTATCATACCATCTGCATATAGTGATAATTTGACTTTTCCTTTCCAATTCATATCCCTTCGACATCCTTTTGTTGTCTAATTGCTCTGGCTAGAACTTCAAGTACAATATTGAATAGGTAGGGAGAGAGTGAGCAGCCTTGTCTAGTCCTTGATTTTAGTGGGATTGCTTCAAGTTTCTCTCCATTTAGTTTGATGTTGGCTACTGGTTTTTCTATATATTGCTTTTACTATGTTTAGGTATGGGCCTTGAATTCCTGATCTTTCCAAGATTTTTATCATGAAGGGGTATTGAATTTTGTCAAATGCTTTCTCAGCATCTAATGAAATGATCATGTGTTTTTTTTCTTTGAGTTTGTTTATATAGTGGATTCCATTGATGGATTTCCATATATTGAACCATCTCTGCATCCCTGGGATGAAGCCTACTAGGTCATGATGGATGACTGACATCCTTAGTCATCAGGGAAATGCAAATCAAAACAATCCTGAGATTCTACCTCACACCAGTCAGAATGACTAAGATCAAAAACTCAGGTGACAGCAGATGCTGGCAAAGATGTGGAGAAAGAGGAAAACTTCTCTACTGCTGGTGGGATTGCAAGCTGGTACAACCACTCTGAAAATCAGTCTGGCGGTTCCTCAGAAAATTGGACATAGTATTACCACTGGAGTATATAGTACTATAACTGGAGGGCCCAGCTATACCACTCATGGGCAAATATCCATAGATGCTCCAACATATAACAAGGAAACATGCTCCACCATGTTTGTAATAGCCTTATTTATAATAGCCAAAAACTGGAAACAACCTAGATGTCCCTTAACAGAGGAATGGATACAGAAAATGTGGTACATTTATTTACACAATGGAGTACTACTCAGCTATTAAAAACAATGACTTCATGAAATTCACAGGCAAATGGATGGAACTTGAGAATATCACCCTGAGTTAGGTGACTCAGTCACAAAGGAACAAACACAGTATATGCTCACTGATAAGTAGATATTAGCCCAAAAGTTCTGAATACCCAAGATTCAATTCACAGACCATATGAAGCCTAAGAAGAAAGAAGATCAAAATGTGGATGCTTCAGTGCTTCTTAGAAGGGGGAACAAAATATAGGAGGAAATATGGAGACAAAGTGTGGAGCAGAGACTGAAGGCCATCCGGAGACCGCCCCACCTGGGGATTCATCCCATTTACAGACACCAAACCCAGACACTATTGTGGATGCCAAGAAGTACATGCTGAAAGGAGCCTGATATGGCTGTCTCCTGAGAGACCCTGCCAGAGCTTTACAAATACAGAGGCAGATGTTCGAAGCCAACCATTGGACTGAGCATGGGGTCCCCAATGGAGGAGTTAGAGAAAGGACTGAAGGAGCTGAAGGGGTTTTCAATCCATAAGAAGAACAATAATATCAACCAACCAGACCCCCCTCCTCAGAGCTCCCAGAGACTAAACCATCAACCAAAGAATACACATGGAGGGACCCATGGCTCCAGCTGCATGTGTATGGCCTTGTGGTACATCAATGGAAGGAGAGGCTTTTGGTCCTGTGAAGGCTGGATGCCCCATTGTAGGGGAATTGGAGAGCGGGGAGGCAGGAGTGGGTGGGTGGGGAACACCCTCATAGCAGCAGGGGGAGAGAGGATGGGCTAGGGGGGTTCTGGAAGGGAAACTAGGAATGGGGGGGATAACGTTTGTAATGTAAATAAAGAAAATATCCAATAAAAAAGAGAACCCTAAATAAAGTAGGTCTAAAATGATCTAAGCTTGTGTGCCACTGGGATGGAGCTTGACGTATAGAAGATAGAGGCCAGAGATACAGGCTGAAAGCCTTGGTGGCTTGGCTTGGAAGTGAGCCAGCAGCAGGCCTGGATGCCTAGGTGTCACACTCGCTAGGTGCATGGGGAGGATGCTCTTCGCAGTGGGGACTGACTTGCAGAGAATGGCTCTCTACTGACCATGTCCCTGGAAGCAGAAAAGTAAGTCTTAGCAAGGGACCTCAGAGCCTCATCTCTGTGTCCAGCCTTTTGTAGACTCCCACCATCAGTCCCTTCCCCCTGCCCAGCTCCTACCTGACTGTCTCCGGACCAGGATTCTCACTCTGTCCTGGGATTCCTTTGGCTGAACCCAGAGTCCCTTCTGAACAGCAGAACACTAGCCCAGTTCTGTCTCCTGCAGTGACACAGACCACAAATTCACCTTCAAGACTGTCAGGAGAGGTCCTGCCCTGAGCATCCTCTGGTTGCTCCATTCATCTGTTAAGGCTATGCCATCCCCTCCGACCACGGGGCTAGTTAGCTCAAGAGCAATTGTGTTTGTTTCTAGTTGTATGTGCAGCTCTTAGGGGAGCCTACTCACTGCTGAAACTATGTCCTCGGCCTGGAGAACACTGCCAGTCACTGCTGACACCATTTGAGGTCCAGGAGATCCTTGGCTATTCTTGCTAACTACTAGCCAGAACTAACACAAACCAGTTTAGACTGGCAACGGCAACTGGCTTCTCAGAGAATCTTCTGTCCGTTTTCCATTTGTCAAATGGTTTTAACAGGAATTTTAACCAGGAGAGGAATGGGTGAGGGATGTTTTGTTGGGTGGGAAGATGAATTTTCAGTTGAGGAAGCTCTGGTGTCCCTTGGGACTTAGATTGCTACTTCCTATACAAGCTCCTGGCGTGGGCAGTAGGTCATCGTGGGGGTTCAGGCTTTGTGAGCATGGAATACACTCACCAGGGTGACTATGATCTAAAGTTTTTATTTTAAACAGTTCAGGGAAACACACACACACACACATACACACAAAGGGACAAATTTTATGTGAATTTCTGAGGGAAATTCTCAGTGCTCACGGACAGTTTTCTTGTCCTTTGGGAAACCTAGACTCACCCAAGCCACCTTTTGAAGAGAGAATGTAGTCACTCTCCATTTAGCGGGTGCCACTGTAAAGAATGATGCTGTCTATTCTACATAAAAATGGCCAAGTACGCAAGAAAGTCATCACACACACACACACACACACACACACACACACACACCTACTATCTGCCACCTAGACCACACTGCAGAGACCCTCCCAGGTTCGCTGGTCTTGTTCCCTTGTTTTTAACAGACACAAACATTGAGACGCACAGCAAGGGAACGCCTGCTCATGGTGACAGACATGGAGCAGGCTGGTGGTCTCACTGTGAGCCTCATTCCTGAGTCACGCCAGGCAGTTGGCCCCTAGAGACTGAGGCTGGAGTTTGGGTGGGGACTGGGGGGGATCTTTCCCCATTCTGGTGATGGTACAGTGGGTTTGGATTCAGATGGACGCTTCCAGGTGCGGAGCAGCTAGGAAATCCCCGTGCGTGCCTGCCAGAGTGACCCTGGATTCACTCTGTGGCCACGGCCAGAAGAGAAAGACAGGCTTCATTGCCAAAATCCATCTCAGACTTGGGTTTGGTTTTTCTCCTGGGAGGGTGGGGGTGGAGGAATTGGTTCTTAGGAAAAGCAAGACCACTTCCTCTGGGCTGTGAAAGACTGCCTTTTTTGATCCCTGTTTGTGATAGCATCTTTTTGGCAAATAATGGGGAAACCCAGCAGGCTTGGAGTTTTCCAAATCCAGGGCACTTGAGAAGCTGGGAAATATCTAGCTGGGGGAGGGAAGACTTAATAGGAATCTAGGGGAAGGGAAGGAGGGAGAGTGGTTTAAGTGGGAATGGGAGAAACTATACTGCAATGGTTGGGAAAACTTCCCAGAGCTTGGGCCTCTTGTGTTGGATTTTAGAGCTCTTTTTTAATTTTTTTTTAAAGATTTATTTATTATATGTAAGTACACTGTAGCTGTCTTCAGACGCACCAGAAGAGGGCGTCAGAACTCATTACGGGTGGTTGTGAGCCACCATGTGGTTGCTGGGATTTGAACTCATGACCTTCTGAAGAGCAGTCGCTGCTCTTACCCGCTGAGCCATCTCACCAGCCCCGAGTTTTAGAGCTGTTGACCACCGTACCAGCCATGGAGGCTGGGCTGCAAGGAGACTTGAACTCAGGTACTCCATCCCCCTAACTCTCCATCCATGGTGGCCCCAGGGACTGGTAAACTTGCCTTTCTCACACAGCCCTGCTTTGCCTTTCTGGTTGTCTCTGAGGCTTCTATCATCTACGAGCCTCAGTTTCTCCATGTGCAAGATAGAAAGGAGACTGGATCCCTTGTTTATCCCAGAAGGCTGTGGTGGCAAGTGGCATCTGAAGGCAGACCTCTGGACACGAGGCTAACAAAGTATTTCACAGAGAAATTTCCTTCATTTTCCAGTGTTTTTCTTCTGCTCATCAAGCCAGGCCTTCGAGATTATGGGAGGAAGAACTTCAGACCTTGGGCAAGCTACTTATTTATCTATTTAATGCCACAAAATCCAGATAATTTTGAGTTCCAAGAAATGGAGGGGCAGCATCTTGCAAGTCCAGCGTGCTAGATACCTTTCCTGAGAGCGTCTGGATCGCAACAGCTGGTGGAAGGCCCCAATGCTCAGAAAATCAGCATTTGGAGCCAGCTCCGCTGTAAAGGCAGTCTACGACCAAACCAGTAAATTCTAGTTCACCTTCCAGGGCTCTGCCGCTGTGAGGGACCCTCAAAGATTGATGCTCTCTTTCCAGAGAGGAGGCCAGAAACATTGCAGCACAAGAGCCCACAAGAGCTGCAGAATTTGGCATGGCCCTGCCATTTGCTCCCTGGGCCTGGATCTGAATACAGCCTAGGAGCCTTGGCAAGGGGCCATGTTTCAACTGGCATTCTCTGCTGTGGTGGAAGAAGCTGCCCAGGCCGGACATCCTGTGCCAGTTTTTTTTTTTTTTTCTTTTTGAGAGGCTGGTGGGAGGGGGGACTGGGGAGACAATGACAGTGCCCTTCTGAGAGGTCCCAGCCTCCTGAACAGCCAGCCACACACTTTCACTTAGCACAGAAGTGTTGGCTCTCAACTCAGCACCAGATGTTTTTAAAACTCAGGAAAGGAGTGGATTTCACTGGACGGGATCCTGCGTGGTCTAGGCTTCGAGGGAGCTATCAGCCCTGGCCAGCCAGGCAGCTTTTAATTCATCTACAGTACTTTCCTGATAGATGGAACTTATTACGGAAAGACAAATGAAGGGCTCGGAGCATCTCTCCTGTGGTTAGAGCTGGGGAAGGACCGGCATTTGTTTGCTCGATTCCTGTGGTGGGGGTTAGGGTGGGCAAGTTGTAGCAATGTTCCTGGATTGGGATTAACTCCAAAATACTAAGTAAGATGTTCAGGTACATATGAAGATTCTATTTTTAGGTCTTAGGAGATGTCCAAGTGGGTAAAGCACCTGCCCTGCAAGTGCCAGGGAACTGAGTTCGGATCCCCAGAACTCAGGTAAAGCCTGGAACAGAGGTGTGGAAACAGGAGATCTGGAAGAAGCTTACAAAACCAGCTAGCCCGGGTTATGCAGTGTGACTAAGGAGGGTCCCTATTTTAATGCAGTGGAAGTCAAGGCATGACAGACAGTTGGGGATGCCCTCTGACCTCATGTGTGCTGTCATCCATGCAAGCCCGAACATATACACATAAACACATAAACATAAATGTGCCTACGCATAGACATAAATACGCATACACAAGTTTTAAAAAGCTTCTATTTTTAATGTGCAGAGGATACTGGTGACAACTCCTTAAAGGGACATTTTCTAAGTCCACAGATGTTTGATTATCCTTAAGGATGTTATCTAGACAGTAGGTGTGGTTCAAAGACTCTTCTGGTTGGGACTGGGTGGGAAGGAAAGATACAAGTCCCCACTCTAGCTTAAGAAAACAGGCGCAGAAGTTTCCTGGGTCCCATAAAATCTATGATCAGAGTAGGTCTCATAGGGGCTGGAGCTGGGGACTGAAGGCCACAAAGAATGGAGCTACATCTGAGTTCATTCTCTGTACCCATTGGGAGCTTCTGCTGCTCACCTGGGGCCCTAGCTTGCAATTAATGCCACGAGAGTCTTCTTGTGTCGGGGTAGTCTTTCTGCGCCCTGTGTGAAGGTTGTCTCTGTGTTCGTCAAATGTTGACTTCTGTACACGCAGTGAGCTAAATACTGTCCAGACTTTGGGATGGCTATTTTTATTGGATCATCACCCCGTTTAGTATTTTGTAAACATTCTTCTCCATTACCTTCTGATTGGTTTAATATAGAACTAACAACCTGTATCAGGACAGGGGAGAACAGGTGGATCTTCCGGGCAGAGATAGGAACTGTTGGAAGAATCGAGATGTGAGGGATTCACCAGCCAGACACTGAGGTCGATGGATGTACTGGGACATAGTGGGAGGTAATGGGCCACGAGGCAAACATGGACTAGTATAGATGGGGTAAATTAACTTATACGAGCTAGTTGGAAAAAGCCTAAGCTTTCATAAATAATAAGAGAGCTCCCTGTCATTATTAGGAGCTAGAGAGTCATAGACAGTTGCAATACTCTTGCCATCTGCTGGTTTCTCCCCCCCCCTTTTCTCTTCCACCCATTACAAGTCAGTGCTACCTAACGGTCTGTCTTCAGCCATTTCTGCTTTCCTAGAGGGTCTAGAATGTTCCAGATATCAAAAAGGCAGTAGAAGGTCCCGGGGAGATTGGGCAGGGAGGGGTTAAAAGCACTGTTTGGTTTGTTCTTGTGAAGGACCTGGATTTGGACCGTAACACCCATGTGGTGGCTCACAACCATCCCGATCAAGCTCACTTTAGAAAATAGGTTTTTTTTTTTTAGATGAGGTTTCAGTGGCCCAGGCTAGCCTTAAATTTACAATGTAGCCAACTCTGTCTTTTAACACCTACTCTTTCTGCCTCCACTTCCTCAATGCTGAGTTTCACTACACATACCACTAGGTATGGCTAAGATCTTTCAGGATTTTATTTGATTATTATTATTATTATTATTATTATTATTATTTTACTTTGTGTGTGTGTATATGTATGCAATTGTGAGCAAAATGTCAGGGGCTTGCTCTATCAGATAGTCAGGCTTTTTAGCAAACTGTATTAATTAAGCACAGAAGAGAGCACCACACTAGGAAAGCCATAGGGGGTGCAGAGACATCCTGACACATATGGACCCTCGAGCAAAGTCACATATGCTAAGGATAGGGGCTGGGGTGGCTGCTTGTCTACATGGAAACATTAACATTGAGTGTCCTGGCTGGTTTTGTTTGTTAACTTGACATAGGCTGGAGTTGTCACAGAGAAGGGAGTTTCTATTGGGGAAGTGCCTCCATGATACCCAGCTGTGTGGCATTTTCTCAATTAGTGATCAACGGGGTAGGACCCCTTGTGGGTGGTGCCATCCCTGGGCTGGAAGTTCTTGGGTTCTATAAGAGAGCAGGCTGAGCAAGCCAGGGGAAGCAAGCCAATAAGGAACATCCCTCCATGGCTTCTGCATCAGCTCCTGCTTCCTGATCTGCTTGAGTTCCAGTCCTGACTTCCTTTGATGATGAACAGCAATGTGGAAGTAAGCTGAATAAACCCTTTCCTCCCCAACTTGCTTCTTGGTCATGATGTTTGTGCAGGAATAGAAACCCTGACTAAGACATTTTAACTTTCATGGAGAAAGTTAAAATCTATAGAAAAACACTAAGATTTAAGATCTTGGGCATCGGCTGGGCGGTGGTGGCACATGCCTTTAATCCCAGCACTTGGGAGGCAGAGGCAGGTGGATTTCTGAGTTCGAGGCCAGCCTGGTCTACACAGTGAGTTCCAGGGCAGCCAGGGCTATACAGAGAAACCCTGTCTCAAAAAAAAAAAAAAAAAAAAAGATCTTGGGCATCAGGAGCAGTGAGATGCATGGTGGAGAAAGGCATATCCAAGCTTGAGCTAGATCCCTGGGATCTACATGATGGAAGGAGAGACCTGGCTCCCACAAGTGATCCTCTGACCTCCTCACTTACTGAGGCTTGAGTACACCTCCAGAATAGAAAAAGGTGGAGAAGGAGGAGGAGAAGGGAGAGGAGGAAGACGAGGAGAGACAGGATATGTGTGTGTGTGTGTGTGTGTGTGTGTGTGTGTGCGTGCACACGTGCATGTACAACATGACAATTTTCTCTATTTTGAAGCTAGTTAAGCTAAATAAGCACAAACAATTCAGAAGATTGAGCATACATGACAGAACTGTGACATTTCAAAATACCAAGCAGGTTGTCAATACTGACCTGGGCACCTGCTCTCCTGCCTCATTAACCGTCAGAAACCTTTTGCTTATGTATAAGAAGCCGGCAGATCTTCAAACTCGGCGGAGTAATAAGAGACTATATGATTGCCACCGTTTAATTATTTTTAAATTTTGTTAAAAGTTCATTTTAATGAAATGAACTTTTGGAGAGTGAGATCGTCTCCCACACTTTGCTTTGTCATGGTAGTCGTCTGCCTTCTCTCTCCTCAGGGACAGCCGTTTCCAACTCGGATTATTTTGAAGCTCATCTCTTGTCTCTGAGTGACGTTTCTAAGCGGCTGCTGTCACCCATTACGTTTTCCAACTCATCATTGAAATCGGAACCTTATTCTCCAGAGTTTCTCTGTCCTTCCCCCCAGGTGAGCCCTTCCCCTCCCTCCTCTTCCTAATTAGAATTTAAAAAAAAAATCTATTATAGGGTTCACATGATTATTATGATTGTCTGGAAGCCCCACTTAGGGGCTGAAGAGATGCTCTGTTAAGAGCACTTGCTGTTCTTGAAGGGGGGCCGGGTTCAGTTCACATTTGTCTGTAAACTCCAGTCGTAGGGTTGTCTAGCCTCTTCCAGGCATTGCATGCACAAGGTACACAGGTGTACATGCAGGCAAAACACTTACAAGATAAATAAGATATCTTTAAAAGCTCTGCTTAGATCCACATGGCAAACCACAACAGCTTCTTTCTTTCCACACCATCTTTTGTTCCTCCTGAAGATAAGAATAACGTATTGCTGTAGTTTTCCTCTTTACACATATCTCTTTCAACCCCAATGGCTGCCTGCTTCCCCTCACAGGTCCTTCCTCCGAGTGAACTCGCTAGAACTCTGCTGTCTCCAGGAAGCCTCTGAGCCAGAGCCCAGATGCTGCTCTGTCCCCTCCCTTACCAGACACCACCATTCCTGCGGGCTCTTCTGCTTCCTTAGTGGTGGCGTAACTCTTGGTCCTAGGGTATGGTCCTCCGGAAGATTCCTAGGGGAGAGAACAGAGAGGTAAATGGTCTGAGATTTCTCCGTGTCTGCAAACATCTCTATCAGTCTCCTGACCAACTGCTGTCTGTGGCCTGCGTGGTGGTGGAGCTCTAGACTGGAAATAACTCAGTCTTAGAATTTTGTAGGCATTTGTTGTCTTCAGGCTTCCCATAGTGTTACTGAGACACATGAAGCCTTTCTGAGTTTACAAAGCTGTGTTTTTCCTTCATACAAAATTTAAAGTTATAATGTTATTTTACCCATTATATTGGGTCTTTAAAGTTTATAAACCCAAGTCTGTCACTTCTGCGACTCTCTCTCTCTCTCTGTCTCTCTCTCTCACACACACAGACACACATACAGACACACACAGACACACACAAAGGTACACACACACACACACACACACACACACACACACACACACTTTCCAGTATTTCCTTATCCACTGGAGCTCTTACTGTGTGTACAATACAGCTCCAGCACTCCCCTCCATTTTTCTTATCTGTTTCATTCTCCAACGCCTTCCTTAGCTTTCTTTCATCAATTGATCCAGGCATGGTGGTGTTTAGTCTCAGCACCTGGGAGGCAGAGGCAGGCAGATCTCTGTGAGTTCCAGGGCAGCCAACACTACCTAGTGAGACCCTGTCTCAGGGAAAGGAAAACAAGTCAACCCCACCCCTTACTGATCATAGACAAGTGAGCAGTTGAAGGCATTGTTAGGTCTTGAAATTGTTACATTGAAGCTTTCACGTTGCAACATGAAAATTTGAAAATGCGAATATTCAGACCGTAGAAATCTGTCTGAATGTAGAAACGGCTTTGGAGTCTATCCCTCAGAATACCCGTGGCTTTTGCTTTTGGGAACTCCTCTGTGGCTACATGCCTGCAGAAAGAGAACCAACTACCACACATGAGTGCAGACATCTTAGGTCACGCAGCCCATGGAGACAACCAGTGGCTGCAGCTTCATGATTGACAGAGGTGGGTCCAGCAAGGGTCCGGCAGAGAAACTGCCCAGCAAGCGTAGGCGAGGGACATGTGCAGATAAATGGTGGCTGCCGTTGGCCACTAAGTGTTAGGAAGGTTTGCTCCACAGTGGTAGAGGACTGCTGAGGCGGGCAGCTTTCCCATGAGTCTTGAGTGTATATCTTTTGGTAAATAAATGGAGCTCCACATCTCTTCTAGATCTTATCTCTCCAGCAAATAGTTTCTTATTCTTTCTTTTTCTTTATTTTATAAATTTTATTTAAAAAAACAACTTGCAAAAAGTAAAAATGACACACACCCAAATTAACCGTATTGTCTCCATTACATGTCATAACTCTTAATGAATTATAGAAATGCATTGGTTCTTTATATGTTATTCTTAAATGCAACTATTTCTTATTCTAATAACATGATGGATTCTAGTGTCCTTTTATCAACTTAGCTACAGCTCCTTGTTTTCATTCTCCACCCCCCTTTTTTTTTCTGAGATAGGATTTTATGTGGCTTCACCTCAATCTCTCTTTGTAGCCATGAAAGACCTTGAACTTCTGATCCCTTCTGCCTCCACCTTGGAAGCAAATCTGGGCTCAGAGAATGCTAATAGAATGTGAAGTTCAAACTCAACCAAACTTAGTTCAAACTAAGTCGACCAGTGCTACTGTGACAACGGACGACAGGAAAAATCAGTCCGGTCTGGTATCTGACAGCTGGGACCCAAATCAGGATGCTGGTGGGGCATGGGATGGAGCACGGGGAAAGATCCACGCACATCTATCAGGAGCATGGAGAAGGGGCTTCCAGGGGTAAGAGTGGACCAAGGACAGAGTGCCAGGGGAAACGGGAGTGCTCGCTCTGAACATCGACATCCTATAGTGCGTGGGATGGAGACGGCAATGGAGTGTGTGGCAACAGGGAGACCACCCAGGGACTGAGTCGCCTGCTCTAGAGTCACCCAGCAGGTTGTGGTCCCACTTGCACGGCCTTGTCTCTGTCTGAGCTCTCTCCTGTCTCACCATTATCCACTGGTGTGCACTTGATGGTGCGACTTTACAGAATTTGTCAGTTCTCCCCGATCACTCTCCTCATGTTTGTCCTTGAAGTGCTGAGAGGTAACGGCAAGGCCCCCACAACGGACACCCACCCACAACGGTTCTAACCCCTTCCCTGGTCTCACGGAACACTTCATTGTATAAGGTGGAGGCACTGGCTAGATGCTGGGGAACAGAGAGAAGGGAAGGCAATGCATAAAGGGCTAAAAATGATCTGGTTGTGTGCTGTTTCCCTGACCCTTCTCTCAGAGCAAGAACGTCTGAGTGTTTAGAGTATTCACTGAGTTTGCAGGATATTTCCATCCCAAACTTTATAATAGCCCTCCTTTTGTAGGAGACTAAAGCAAGCAGTGTTCTCATGACCTTGCAGGTCATAAACAGGCAGGAGGCTAAGGTAAGAAACCTAGGTGTTCTAATTCAAAATGGAGGGTGTGGCGGTTCATATGCGCTTGGGTCAGGGAGAGACGCTAATAGGAGGTGTAGCCTTGTTGGAATAGGTGTGTCACTGTGGGTGTGGGCTTCATGACTCTCATCCTAGCTCCCTGGAAGTCAGTCTTCCACTAGCAGCCTTCAGATGAAGATGTAAAACTCTCAGCTCCTCCTGCACCATGCCTGCCTGGATGCTGCCATGTTCCTGCCTTGGTGATAATGGACTGAACCTCTGAATCTGTAAGCCAGCCCCAATGAAATGTTGCCCTTAGAAGAGTTGCCTTGGTCATGGTGTCTCTGCACAGCAGTAAACCCTAAGACAGAGGGCCACAATGTCTTAGGAAGGAGGGGGCCTTCAGACCCATCCCCGACTGCTGCTGCAATGTACCGCTTGTCTCCTGTCATTTCATACATGGATATTTCCAAGAGAAATCAATATAAAAGACCAATAAAAGAGATATAAATAAGGAGCTGTTAGTACTAGGCCAATAATCATACAACACTCTTTCTCTCGTCTTTGAATTTCTCAGTCTTCCATGCTGGCTTCTTACAGTCCTACAGTCTGTGAGGTAATAACACTTATCAAGCTCCTATGCCATCTGGATGCTTCTCCGGTAGAAATTCACTTGGATGTAGTAGTTCATTTGTCATCTCTGCTTTATAGGTAAGAGAACAGAACTACTGGCTCAAGATCAACCTCCCCCACCCCCAGAGCTGCCAGGGAATAAACCACCAACTAAAGAGTACACGTGGAGTGAACCATGGCTCCAGCTGTTTAGAAGAGGATGGCGTTGTTGGAAAGAGAGGCCCTTGGCCCTGTGAAGGCTTGATGTCCCAGTGTAGGGGAATGCCAGGGTGGGGAGGTGTGAGTAGGTGGGTGGGGAAGCATCCTTATAGAAGCAGGGGGAGGGGGATTGGATAGGGGGTTCCAGAGGGAAACCAAGAAAGGGGATAACATTTGAACTGTAAATAAAGAAAACATCTGCCAGGCGGTGGTGGCGCACGCCTTTAATCCCAGCACTTGGGAAGCAGAGGCAGGCGGATTTCTGAGTTCGAGGCCAGCCTGGTCTACAGAGTGAGTTCCACGATAGCCAGGGCTATACAGAGAAACCCTGTCTCGAAAAAAAAACCCCAAACAAACAAACAAAAGGAAAATATCTAATAAAAGAATAGGAACCCATATATATATATATATATATATATATATACATATATAATACACACACACACAAATAATAAGCAATGTTTTTGTTTGTTTGTTTGTTTTCAAGATGGGGTTTCTCTGTGTAGTCCTGGATGCCCTGAAACTCACTCTGTAAACAAAACTGGCTTTGAATTTAGAGATCCACTTGTCACTGCCTTTCAAATGCTGGGATTAAAGGCACGTGAAACCACTGTCCAGTGTATAAGTAATATTTTTTAAAATAAAAAAATCCCCAAACTTTCTACTATCTTGAACTAATTAGTTCTATTTAAAGGTTGACCAGGAAAAGCAGAGAGCGGGTACAGAAAGGTGCAGATCCCATGACTCTGGACGATCAGGCTTGAATCAGGCCAATCAGACTTAATGAGGCCATTTCATGGAGGGACCCCTGCTTCCTTCCAGACAAAAGGATCAAGATACACCTCATCATTAGTGCTGATGGTTACTCACTCCTGAGACAGGTCCAAAAGTCAGGGAGCTACCAGGTGAGAAAGTTTTCTCACCACCGTGACACAATGTCTGAAAACAACTTAAGGGGGAAAGATTGATTTCCTTCACAGCTCCACTGACTGTGAGCCTGTGGTGGGATGGGGCATCACCCTGGTGGGAGTATGATGACTGAGTACTGTTATTGGCTAATGAACATTGGCTGTACGTCAGAGCAGCAAGGAGACATCCGTGCGGTCCATACTGAGGCTCCGAGTCCCCTCCTTGGCAGGTTTTAGATGGTGCCACACAGTCCAACTTAGAAGTCTTTGAATATTCAGAAATTAAAATGTTCACAGCATGATAAGAGGAAATCAGACATAGTTATGTAACATGGTGTCCAGGCTAGTTTTATGTCAACTTGACACAAGCTAGACTCATCAGAGAGGAGGGAACATCCTTTTTGAGGAAACACCTTCAGAAGATCAGGCTATAGGTAAGCAAGCATTTTCCTAATTAGTGATTGATGTAGAAGGGTGCAGGTCATTGTAGGTGGCTTCACCCCTGGGCTAGTGGTCCTGGGTTCTATAAGAAAGCAGGCTGAGAAACCCAGTCAGCAGCACCCTCCATGACCTCTGCATCAGCTCCTGCCTCCAGAATCCTGCCTTGTTTGAGTTCCTGTCTTGACTCCCTTCAGTGATGAACAGTGATATGGAAGTATGAGACAAACAAAGCCTTTCCTCCCCGAGTTGCTTTGGTCCTGAAGTTTCACCACAGCAAGAGAAACCCTAGGTAAGACATGTGGTGATCCACTTGCTATGAAATAATAAATCCAAATGCACTGTCTCTAAAAACCAGAAGAGTAAATGACAACCGGAGAACCAGAAGGTGACACACTGATCCATTTAACCAGAAATTTACACTAGGCTGTGAATTCACGGCAGGGCTGATGGGCTAGGGACTGTACAAGTTTAAGTAGATGATGCCATCCCTAAGCTCAAGACATTAATTTGGAGATGTAAAGATGTTGTCATCCAGGTGTTCTGGTGCATGCCTACAGTATCAATTCAAGGATGGAAGATCATGAGTTCAAGGACAACTGGGCTGCATAGTAAAAATACAAAACAAAACTAAGAAAATACATTGTCAAAGAAGTCACAGGAATAAGGCCGTAGTGGGGACCATGATACACAGAAAGGCTGGTGTTCTCCTTCTCTGAAGAGCCAAAGGAGGCTTGGCCACAGTGAGCACATCTGCCTCTTGCTCAATTATGGCAGGATTATGGAGTCTTTAGGCATAGAGGCACCTACTAAGTGCCAAGCTCTGTGTAGGATCCTAGAAACACAAAGATCAGGAAGTGGTATTCCCTAGGTTGCTCAAAAGTTTGCTGGCAGGAAGGTAGTGCTGTCTGGTAGTCCGGGTTGGTAGATTCGCTGTATTGTGCTGTCTGGTAGTCCGGGTTGGTAGATTCGCTGTATTGTGCTGGCAGAGATGCACTCCATGAGTCTGTCTTCTCCCGTGTAGGAGGTCTACTCTACGCACTGTGGCCTCCCCATCCTTCTTGTTACAACTTCCAGGCACTGGCTATCCACCAGCCCGGCTTGGCTCAGAAAGTGTTTACTTCCCAGACAATAGGGGCTGTGATGTTGACAACATAACACAGGTTGTAGTGAATCTTCAGCATATAGCCTAGGACCTGGTTCCTAAAAGATAAGGGACACTTTGTAGTCTAGGAACTTCCAGGTCCTTTTCGGATGTCCCCTTTATGCTGGTTTATGAGCAACTTGGAAAGGTCATGATTTATGGGAACACAACTTCTTTTTTCTTTCTTTCTTTTTTTTTTTAGCGGAAGTGAGCCTTATGTAGCATCCCTCAAAGAGAGACACCAACAGGAAAACCAAACCCTGGAATGGGACAGAAGCTCCAGGTGGAGGTCGTGCAGGACCAATCTGTTGGAAGGAGTCCATGGGGCTGGACCAGGTGCTGGGTTTTCTTTGGCAGAAAGAAGTTCAGCTCTTACTGCAGCTGTTGCCAACCGGGGCAGGGACAGTGAGCTCAGAGTGCTCCATAGGACCTGGCACTGGAGACCGCAGTGGGGGCGTGGAGGGAAAGGCTGGGGTGGCAGCGGACAGGGCACCAGGCCAAAAGAGACAGGAAATATTCCAGGCTTTCAGACATTGGGTCATATCATTGTTTATTTGGGAGGAGGCCACCCAAGAAGCTCTGGTGCCCAAGACGCTGACGACAGCCCAGTGGGTGCTCACATCACTACCACCACTGTGGGCACACAGGCACAGTGAGCTCACCGTGTCCAGAGCCCTGCCACTTATCGGTCCATCAGTGCCACAGGAAGAGAGAGAGCCAGCTTTCCTGCTGCTCTTGGGCAAGTCACTGACCCTGTGGGATCTGTTCTCTACCTGTAAACAGAGGAAAATCCTGCACCTGTTCAAATGGATGAAGCACTGTGGGAAATAGACCAGAACAGATGTATCCAGATGACGCACCGTTTCTGTCCCCCCAAAAAACCACCCAGACTGGAGAGTTCTGTAGTCATAATAGATCCCCTCTACTCTTCCATTCTCAACTGCTGGCTGAGGATCCACTCCCTAACCACCCTTCCCTGCATCTGTCCCCCACCAGCAGGTGGGAGCTGCTCAGCACTTTCTGGCGTGATCAGTTACTCCTGCATTGGCCCTCTATGCTGTGGCCTTCTAGGTTCCTCGACTCACTTCACAACACCTGCCTTTGTGCATGTTCAAGTCTCATCTTTTCCTTTCTTCTGGGATGTACTTCCTTCCAACACACACCCACTCTATCTGCATGGGAAAACGTAACAGAAATCTCCTCACCCTGAGCCACACTCCACATAAATTCTGGACTAAGTGTAGAAAAACAAAGAAAACAAGAAAGACACTGGAAGAAAAATGTGGGCATTTATAACTCTCAGAGCCAGGAGGGTGTTTCTGATAGAATATCAGTCATAGGACAGATGACGTCTCAATCAAGAATTGAGAGACAAAGATTGAAGTCGTGTGCACCCACAGGGGTCTTAGCAGGGACACCTAGGAAAGGGTCTAGACGGCTGTCAAACAAGTGGTCAGAAGCGTGTATTTGTGGGAAAAGTAAAGGGAAATTCTTGTGCTCTGCGAATGGGAATTTGCTTTCTTAAGGATTTATTTTTATTTTTAATCATGTGTCTGTAAACATGGTTGCAGGTAGCTGAGGAGGCCAGAAGTCCAACATGGATGCTGGGAACAGAACCTGGGTCCTTTGCAAGAGCAGCAAGTGCTCTTAATGGCTGAGCCATTTCTCTAGTCCTGGACTTGGGTTTTAAAACACCTGTTGTTAGAAGTGCAAACACTTAGAACCTTGTGTAATTTGGAATATTTAAAGCATCAATATTCCAAGACAGCGATCTAAAGCAATTGCTAAAAGGAATCTTTGCGACCTATGTGACAAAGGGTTAATACCTTCACAGCATGAAAAGATCTTAGATACTAAGAGTAAGGAACAAAGTGGACAGCTAGCTTGAGAGCGGGGGTGGGATGTGTGTGGGGGAGGGCACAAGCAGTTACCACAAAGTGCAGCAACTAGAGAGAGTGTGTAAAAAGTCAGCTGCATCAGCATCAGTTCTCTTAAATGCAAACTGAAATGAGGAGCTTGGAGTTCCTGAAAGTGCAGTCCTAGAAGAGTGCAGGCCTGCCTGGCCGCAGACCTCAGCTCTGCCTCCTGCTCTCCATGACACTGGGCAAGCCCTGCCTTCCCTCTACGCAATGTGGAGAGAATGCTGCCTGCATCATAGACTTGTTCTGAGTAGCCATGAGTTCTTATTTACAGAAGGCTCCATAGTCAGTGTGTGGTGGACCCCTGTATTCCCAGCACCTGGGAGACTAGGGAAAGGGATTGCTGGACATTTGAGGGCAACCTGTTATATAGAGAGGGTTCCAGGCTAGCAAGGGCTACCTAGCTAGACCAATCCAAAACAAGACGCTTGTCTATGATGTGTGCCAACATTTGACTGCTCTAACGTTCCCTCAGTTGTCCTATGTCATGGGATGGACAATCTTGCAGAGCAGTGGCTCTCTGGTGCCTACAGATCTTTCTCACTAATATTGTCTCTGTTTCTCTCCATTGATGTCATGGTTTCAAAGTGTGTTATCTCCTGAGCTAGATTTAAAACAAACAAACAAAAACATCATCCCTCACCGTCTCCCTAGGCTGGCTTCGTGCTGGCACTCTCCAGAAAGTATGTTGGCTTTCTTGAGTTAACCATGGCAAATTACTGTAACCCTCCTGGTTTGAGGCCTGCCTCTCATAACCATACCTCTCTGCCCACCTCCTGCTATTTGCCACACCTCATTATAGAGACTAAGAAAATGCTGATTGGGTCTTCATTACTGACGTACTTGGGGGAATAGTTTTGCCTCACGTATTCTACCTGTTGGGGGAACAAAGGATTGGCATTAAATTCAAGGCGACTGAGTGACCACAGCTCGTGTTGTCTAAATTTTATCCTCCCACGTGGGTAAGGTATAGTATGGCTAGCCTACCTCCCCCTATCTCTTTTTATCTCCTCCTATTTCTTTCTAACTCCATATTCCAGGTACCCTACCCCTTTTAACGTTGCTGCTGTACAGCAACAAATTACCATGAACTTGGTGTCATCTCAGAGATGTATTGCCTTATAGTTATTGAGACCGGAGGCTCAAAATCAAGGTATCAGTCAGATTGGTTCCTTCTGGAGGATGTGGCTAAGAATGGTTCTCTGGTGGCTGCTAAGGATTGCTGGTAGACCGTGGATTCTTTCATTGGTAGTTGTATTACCTGGATCTGTCTCCAACTTCACATGGAGTTCTCCTCTGTGTCTTCACATTTCAGATGTGAGGGGGCCCCTCCCTCTTAGGTTCGCGAGCTGGAGCAGGCGGTTGCCTGCTAGTAGTGTCTGAGGGGAGGCCTTGAGATTTGAGAGCCCGACCCTACTTCCTGCCCGCTCTCTGCTCTCCAACCCTGCAGGCAATGTGAGCAGCTGTCTCAAGGTCCTGCTACAGCGCCTTCCCCGAAGACTGTCCCTCCTCAGACTGTGAGCCAAATAAGCCCTTCCAGCTATAATTTGCCCTTGTTGGGTATTTGGTCATAGCAAGAAGTAAATAATACATAAGGACACTTTTGCCACTTCTTTTCTGGCTGGGACAAAAGTAGCTGACAGAAACAACATACAAAAGGGGGACATTTTCTATTAGTTTCAAAGACTTTAGTCCATTTTCCTAGACCTGACAGAAACAACATGCAAAAGGGGGACATTTTCTATTCCTTAGTTTCAAAGACTTTAGTCCATTTTCCTAGACCTGACTTGAGTCAAACATTATGGCAGTGAGAGCATGTGAGGAGGTTGTTCACTTCCGGGCAGCCAGGAATCAGCGCAAAGAAGGGATTGGACACCAGGTACAACATGCAAACACCTCCAGTTGCTGACTTCCTTCGAGTAGGCCCCATCTCCTCAGGCTTCTACTATCTTCCAAAATATTCCTACCAGCTGGGAAACAAATGGGGAACATATGGGCGTATAGAGGATATTCCATATTCAGGCAGTGACATTTTGCCCCGCCCACCAGCTCATGTCCATCCCATCATTCAGAATGCCCTTAGTACATCTTCGTGATTACCTATAATCTTAATATTTCCAACATTGTCCAAAGGCTGATGTTAAAGGTCTCTCCAGAGAGTCAAGGCAACCCTTAGCTGTGAGCCCCGGTGTGATACACAGTACAGACTTAAAATTCTCATTTTAAAAACGGGACAACAGGAGGAAAGCAAGGGACAATTAGACTAAAGCAATAGCGAAACCTAGAAGGACGAGCGAGACATGTTGTGTAGCTAGCTCCACATCTGAGGTGTGTGGCATGATATGAGCTCCCAAGAGCTCGGGCAGCTTTACCTCTGCTGTCTTGCCATATGTAATCTGTGTGGCTTCCTACCTGGGCTAGCACTCGTGGGTGCTTGAAGTTTTCCTCAGCAGACATTCCAGGTTGCTGGCATGTGTGACATGCCAGCTTGGGGCTTTCCCTCAGGGCTTTATTCTTACCTTCTCCAAGGATGTCTCTGCAGTAAGACCTTATCACCATGGCTTGGCCTCCCAGGCTTTTTTCTGGGGGAAACCTCCAGGAGCCTGTAACTCTTGCAACACTGTGTGTTTGTAAAAGTGACGGCGTGCAGATGATATCTAGACCTGCTGCCACCTCAGGGTGGGCCCTCTTGGACGACAGCTGCCTTAGTCTTTTCAGCGGCGAGGCATCTGAACCCAGTAAGATGAATACTGGGAAAACATTTTCCTGGGCTCGCCTTTGCCGGCAGAGATTCTGAGGCACTTTCCTTTGTCAGGAATGTCTTTCAGTTAGTTTCTCCTGTCCTACCCTGGAAGGCGTGATGGGTGGGGTCTGGCCAGTTCTCAGATGCTGATGTGACATCTGTCCTATTGTCTCAATGCAAATGAACCGGTCCTTTTAAAGGGCATGGGTATCTTCAGAAACCTTGGCTTCCTGCTTTATAAGGCCCGTGGGAGAAGCCTGCAAGTTTCCTAGGCCTTCCTACCAATTTTCACTATAAACCTGGCTAAAAACCTCCATCAATAGCCTTGCTATAGGCCGAATGGATTACTTTCTTGAAAATGCTGCCACCAAATAAATTAGTCCATTATTTTAAAATTTACTCTCACTCAAAGTCTCAGGATATGTAAAAACATAGATTTAAAACAAACAAACAAACAAACAAACAAACAAACAGGATTTAACATGAGTGACCTTTACTCCAATTTCCAATATGGTCTTCATTTCCATATGTAGCTTTCTGAGTACTGCATTTACTGTCCACATGCCTCTTAGCCTTCTGGACCTCTGAGCTTCCATCAAAATCAGTGATTAAGTTCTGCTTACAGCATTTTAGGCTTTTCCTTAAAAATTTAAAGGTGCATCAATCTTACAAAATATTTAAAATTTTATTTACTTTGTGTGTGTGTGTATGTGCATGCACCATGACACGTGTGGAAATCAGACAACGACTTGGAGGAGTTGGTTCTGTCCTCCTACTGTATGGTTTCTGGGAACTGAACTCAGGCTGTCAAGTTTGGCAGCAAGATGATTCATTTACCCATGAATCATCTTGTTGGCCATCATAAGCTTTTTACTAACCCATTTCTTTCTAAATTCCTTTCCAGACCAGTTCCAAAAATGTCAGAACTCATCCTCAAGTGCTTGCAGCCAGAGCTCCTTTAGCACTAATTTCTCTGTTGGTCACCTTCCCCCCAGCTGTGTCTAAGTGTCTGAGAGAAGCAGGGAAGGAAGATGGGTTTTCTTCCACAGTTCCAGAGGGTTCAGTCATGGTTCAGTTATGGTGGTGGGAGTGTGTGGAGAAGGAGGTTGTCATGTCAGTGACACAGCGACACAGGGACACAGACACTGTGACACCTCATAGTGAGACTGCGACACCCCATAGTGACACAGGGACACCTCATAGTGACACAGTGACACCTCATAATGACACAGTAATACAGCAACACCTCATAGTGACACAGTGACACCTCAGTGACACAGTGACACCTCAGTGACACAGTGATGGAGTGACACTTCATAGTGACACAGTGACACAGTGACTCCCCATAATGACACAGTGACACAGTGACACCTCAGTGACAGTGACACCTCATAATGACACAGTGACACAGCAACACCTCATAGTGACACAGTGACACCCCATAGTGACACAGTGACTCCTCATAGTGACACAGTGACACCTCATAATGACACAATGACTTCCCATAGTGACACCCCATAGTGACACAGTGACACAGTGACTTCCCATAGTGACACCTCATAGTGACATAGTGACACCTCATAGTGACACTGGGACACCTCATAATGACACAGTGACACAGCAACACCTCATAGTGACACAGTGACACCTCATAATGACACAGTGACACAGCAACACCTCATAGTGACACAGTGACACCTCATAATGACACAGTGACACCTCATAGTGACACCCCAGGTGAGCCCAGCTGTTAGGGTTTTAATTAATTCCAGATGTAGTCAAATTGACAGGCAAGAATAGCCATCACATATAAGACTAGTCATCTCTGAGAATGGGTCTTGGAAGGTATGTGGTGAAGCATTTGCATCTACACACACACACACACACACACACACACACAAGTCAGCTGTTACTCAGTTATTTGCAAATCAAAAAAAGAAAAAGAAACCCAGAGAGGCACAACAGCAGCTCAGACTTTGGGGGGAAGATATAGGGTGCACTGTGACCTCACGTGCTCCAAGATTTGAATGCTTGGTCTCCAGGGAGTGGACCTCTTTGACGGGATTAGAAGGATTAAGAGGTGTGGCTTCATTGGGGGAAGTGCATCCTTGGGGGGGGGGTGGTGAGCTTTGAGGTTTCAAAAGCCTACTGCAAGCCCGGAGTGTCTTTCTGCCTATGGATCATGATAAAGTTCTCAGAGGTTCCAGCCTCTGGGGCATGCCACCATGCTGCCTGCTATGATACTAATAGCTAACCCTCTGAAACCATGAGCAAGCGCCCCCCACCCACCCACTAAAATGCTTCCTTTTATGAGTTGCCTTGGTCATGGCATCTCTTCAAGGCAAGAGAACAGTGACTAAGACACAAGTGGTCACCACCCAAGGCTGTTACTGTAGGTGGTGTGGCGACTAAAGGAGGGGAGGGAGAGGGTAATGAAAGAGCGCTCTCCTGGAATGAGGAAATTGTTAAATCACATGTGAAATAAGGAAGGCACCTGAAAGCCGAGGAGTTAGACCCAGACATGTCCCACTGGGATGAGCTGAATCCCTGGACACTCTTAGCATTTGGGGGGAAGTCATAGCACAGCTTCACGTTGTCTAGGCTTCCATTCAGATTCTCTTCAGCTACTCCAGCCCTTTATTAAAGCTGTTAACCAGCCTCTATAGGGTCTGGTGTGGCAGACAAAGCAGGTAGACACAGCAGTACAGCCTACCCATAACCGACCTCTCTACAGGAGTACTTTCTCTAGCAAGAAAGTAACTGGAGGAGGGTTAGGGACAAAGGATAAGATGTGCTATAGCCAAACTGGGAGTAGTAGGAGCAATGCAGGATACAGTGGAAGAATTAGAAAGATCTAGAAGTAGAACTTCTAAACCCTTAGTATTCTGTAGGGAAAGCTGGCCCCTGGGGGACATCACACACGTATATTAAACACATCAACAGTTATCATTGGCCTATACACAGATTTCAATATTGTCTATATTTGTATTTGGGTCTGTTTTGTGGGTAGAGATTGAGACTGAATTTACCTGTATCATCGTGATTGCCTGGAACTTTCTACCGAGACTAGAAAGGCTTCGAAGTCATGGTGACCCTTTTGCCTCTGTCTCCCTCTTCAAGTCTATTAAAGAGAAAGCCATTCTGATATTTATTAAAATGGTAATGAGGACTGTAATGGGGAGTACTGCAATTGGGGGAGAGATGGAACAAAAAGAACTGGAGAGTTACAGCCAAGGAATAGAGTTTGGAGGGGGTCAGTTAGTGAGCTGATAAGAGGCAAAATCAAGGATAGGCAGCTTATTGCTAAACTAACCAGACGGGATTCTGGTTAAAGACAGACAGGAACAATCAGAGACCAGAACTACAGGGAAGATTTGAACAGATATTGAGGTCAAATGTCAACTGTGCTGGGATCTCACTCAACTGACCAAGTAAGATTCTTGCAAATTTGGACCAGGCAGGAGGAAGAGAGGATCCAAGCACGAGAGGCCAGTCTGCCAAAAAGCTTAAAGGAGTCTGTGTACAGTTTTATCAGAAGAATCTTTGTTAATGCTACATTAAAATAGATATACATAGGTTATGCATGTATGATTAGTATAAGAAACAAAAAAATAACATTTTTTTACATCTTTTTTTATATTTATTTATTATTTTAAATAAGTACACTGTAGCTGTCTTCAGACACACTAGAAGAGGGAGTCAGATATCATTATGGGTGGTTGTGAGCCACCATGTAGTTGCTGGGTTTCGAACTCAGGACCTTCAGAAGAGCAGTCAGCGCTCTTACCCACTGAGCCATCTCACCAGCCCAAAAAATAACATTTATCTTTACTAAGAGGAAATACCCTCTTGTGAGCAATGACAACTGAGTGTAACATGGACTCCTGGACTAGAATTTATTTCTTTTTCTTTTTTCCCCATCAATGAGAGTTGATGAAATATTTAGATTAGATAATAGTGTTGCAATTGATGGCTCTGCTCTGATTTTGATTATTTTGATAGAGGATGTCTTTTTTCTTAGAAAACACTCACTTTAGAATTTTCAATGAAGGAGACTCTTGTCTTACTCTCAGATGATTTTTGGAAGTATGTATACGCAGGGGGTGTTAGGATAAAGCACTTGTAGCAGATGTTAGCACTTGGGGCTAGATATGGCGTTTGAGTGTGTGTGTGCACACATGTGTGTGTGTGTGTGTGTGTGTGTGCACATGCTCACGCGCGTATGCATGCAAGTATTTTTGTGGTCATTGCAAGTGGAGAAGAGAGGACAACCTTGGGTTTTAACCTTAGGAATGTCATTCTTCTTTGAGACAGGGAAACTCATTGGTCTGGAGTTCACCAATCAGGCTGGAGTGGCTGGGGAGCCCTAGGGGACCTCTGGCCCTTTTCACGTGCATTACCAGGTGTGCTCTTTCAATTTTCCTGAAAATTAAAGATACACTGAGGATGATGGGTCTTGGTTTTGTGGAATTCATCTTTCTCCCTCTCCCTCTTCCCCCTCTCCTTCTCTCCCCTCTCTCCCCTCTCTCTCCTCTAGGGGCAGCATTGCAGAGTAGAACGCTCCTGAATTGCCAGCACAAACCCGGGCCCAAGTGCAAAGCGAAAAGAAATTTCATGTCATTCCCCAGATGTTGTTGACATCAGAAATTTCATGTATACAATGGTCACAACAAAATGTGTTACATGCAGTTGTGACGAGGATCCTATAACAGAAATACCTTTATGAGATCTAATTCCAGAAGTAGCTCTGTAAATGTCAATTCTCTCCTTTTCCAGGAGAGTCTTTTCATATCTTTGAGAAATAGGTAACTGTTAAGCCCATGAACACTGACAGCTCACACAGAACTCCACACAGATGATGCATAGTTACCCCTTTGTGAATGTGATCCTTGGGGCAACTCTTGCCCACATCTCCTCTCACCTGGTCACTCCAGCATCTCCACGAAACAGAAAGGCCCCCATTCTTCTTCTTCTTTTTATAGATTTGGTAGTGGAAGCTCTAAGCAGTTGAATGGCAAGCTTTCCTAGGTTAGCTGATAAGTGGCAGGGTCTGACGTGGAGTCTTATTAATTATGGCAAAGTGAAGTTGGCTGTTGCATTTATATGCAAGCAAATGCAGCACAAATAAATTTCACAAAGTTCACTGGATCTCTATCATCATGTGCGACCACATTCACTTCCTGTTTTTAAAATGGCATTTTTGCATCTTACCTAGTGATGCACAAAGACCTGGATTCCATCTGCAACAGCATAAATACGACAAACAAATTTATAATAAAAACAAAATCGAGCAGGGCCTAGTGGTACCAGCTTGTAACTCTGCCTAATTAGGTCAAGGAAGGAGAATTTTAAGTTCAAGGCTAGCTTGAGTAACTTTGGAAAGCTGTTTCAAAATAAAAAATGAAGAAAGGACTGGGAGCAGATGTCACGTGGTAAAGTACATTCCTAGCAAGAGTGAGGCTCTAGGTTCAATCTCTAGTATGGAAACAAACAAAGCAAACCAAAAAACCCACCAACCAAACCCCACCTTGCTATTTCAGTTTCTCTTTTCATGAAGTCCTGTCAGGCATGAGTGAGTTGGACATTCCGGAGTTTCTTCTAGAATACTTGCTGACTTTCAGCATTGCAGAGCATTACTGTTTCAACTGTGTGTACATTTAGAGAGGTTTTGCCTTCAGTTCTAAGGTGCAGTCACCTTGAGGCTTACTGTTGAGAGCATAATGAATGGCTGGTCCCCAGCTCTTGGCATATCAAGCTGTTTAGCTGTGACTCATTTACTCTGCACCACAGAAGGGAGGAGAAACTTCGCAATTCAGAACCATTTACTTTTCTAAATAGGACACCTTTCCCTTGACTGCCCTATTTTCCCAGAACTGGCATTCTTGCCATTTCAGGGCTGAACTTCCAGGTAGTTCCTGAAGGCACCCCCACACTTGGCGGGGGCACAGTCAGATTTATGGCACAGAAGACAGCATTTAGCTGGCTCAGCAATAGTCCACATGGCTGAAGACCTGTTAAATGAAAGGAAGCCATAGTAGTTTGGCATGGCGGCACACAACCAGCAGCCTCCTGGTTGGGAGGGCAGTGGTTTCCACGGCTACTTAAAGAAAGGAGTATTATTATTTTTTGCCACTCTGGAAGATCCATTAACTTGGAAACTGACATCCTGAGCCTAGAAAAATCTATTCATTTCCCCAGTAGATTTCTCTAGACTTCCAGGGGCCTTTGTATAATTTGGATATGGTTGTCCAAACTTGAGTAGGAGCAGTTTCTGAGTAGGAAGGGCCAGGTCTCATTGGCTCATTAGTGCCATATATCTGTACCCAAACCCTGTGTTCTAGATGTCTGTCCCCTCTCATCGTTCGTTCTTGGTTTTCTCTAGTCACTCTCAGTTGTGCTTTCCATTCACACACACACACACACACACACACACACACACACACACACACACACAATGTCTCATAAAATAATGTCTCGGCATACGTGTAGTATGTGAATTATTGAAATGAGGAGGAAGAAGGATACCTCAATGGCTAGGAAGAACCACCAAGCAAAACTGCAGGAATTCCCTAAAAGATATCATGGAGTGTTTGCAGTTAGAAGACTATGTGAGTCCCAGGGCTGCTGTCTTCTGTTGATATGGGTGGCCAAGATTCGAGGCAAGGTAGTGGCGATTCTCTCTTGTGCCACTATTGGGCGTCCCTCGCTGCTCAGGAGTTTGAGATAAGTAAACTTTCTTGAGAAAGGAGCCCCAGAAACGACCAGCTGACATCTGGGCAATACAGCCTCAGATGGAGAAGCCAAGGGATCCTATCTGGGTTGCTCTAAGGTTGGAACCAAAGCTGATTCGAGTGTTTACGGCCCGTCGGGGTCGAGAACCCATGCCTCAGCGTCACTTAGTCCTAGACAGCCTGTGAGTGCCGTACCTCCCTGGACGAGTTTGCCTCAAGTCTAAGAGCCTGTTTAGAAAAGCCAGTCCACACCTACACCCTACAAGTTGGTAGCCGCGGGGGCGGGACCTGGCAGGAGGGGGAGGAGCCAAGGCATCTCAGGACCCGCCCCTTGGTTGTTTCGGAAAGCCGCCTTCGGAGTTACTGTGTTGCGGGAAGCAGGGTACACCGCGCAGGGGGATTCAGCCCGAGAAGGTTTTGGGGGGCTTGCTCCCATGGATTTGAGAGCTCCGGGGTGCTGCAAACCTACATTCACTGGTGTCTGCGAGGGGTCTTGGGGCGCTCGATGAAATTCCTGGAGCAATAGAGAAACTTCTCTCTCCTCTTTGCTCCCTGCTTTTGGGTGGGAAAACAGTTGTCGAGTAGTTTAATTTCCCATCCTAATCGGACTCTGTAAAAATCGTGCACCGAGCGACTGAGCCGAGCTCTGCAGCCCGGCTGCCCGGGGCAAACACCCTGCAGTTTCGGACTAGCGCTCCGGTGTGAGCGGGTCCAGCCGGGCCGCAGAGGGCGTCTGGAGACCGGAGAAACCGCGGCCGCCTGGCCCGTCGCCTCGGCCGGGGCTGTCCCTTTAAATCCTGGAGGAGGCAAAGAGAAAAAAGAAAAGAAAGAATAAAGACGCCGAGACCCCCAGAGCTGGGTGGCTCTGCCTGGTCCCCCCACGCCGCACTACCCTCTGCGACCTGACTCCTGCTCGCCCCCGCGCGGGGGGTCCCGGGCGTCCCCGGCAGCGCCGCCCAGTCTCCAGCCACTGTCAAAATAGAAATTAGCAGAGCCAGGAGGAGGCCCGGCCGCAGCAAGTGCCCGGGTGGCAGGGTGGGGAGGGGGCTGGCGCGAGCGAGCCAGGAGAGAGGCGACCGCACACATCCGGGCCCTTTAGCCCCGTGCGGCCCCCGAGTCGCGGGCGCGGGCGCTGGGCGCGGGGCGCGGGGCTCGGGGCGCGGGGCTGGCAGCCGCGGCGCGGGAGGCGGGGCGTGCGGAGGGCGGAGGCGCGGCCCCGGGAGGGAGGAGCTGCCCGCGCGCCCGCCGCTCGGCTGCACAGCCGCTGGAGCAGCCGGGCCACGAGACTCTGACAGCGGCGCGGCCCGCGCGGCTCCGGGAGCGCAGGGACGGACGGACGGCAGCGGCGAGGGAGGACGCGAGCGCTGCGGCCGGGAGCCAAGTGCGGGAGGCGCGCGGGGTCGGCGGCGCGCAGAGGTGAGCTGCTCCGCGCGCGGGCTGTCAGGGGTCTGCTTCCCCACCTCGGCTGCCTAGGCGGGTCGGGAGGTCGCGGGGCTCCGAGAGGGTGGCTGTGCGTGCCCCCCACCCCCGGAGCCCCGGAGCGATGGCGGGGCGGTTGCTAGGAGGCGGGAGGTCCGCGCGTCCCGGGGCGCCGGCGGGGGCAGGGGCGCGCTCCATCGCTGGGCAGGAGGCGGGGGGCTGCGGTGGCTATTCAGGGGCTCTGTGCGTGCGGCAGCCATGCAACCGAAGGAGGCGGGCGGAGGCAAAGAGGGAGAGGGTGGAGGGAGGGGAGAGCCAGCAGCGAGGGAGCCAGCGAGCGGGCGCCGCGCCTCCTGGCTGGCACCGCGGCCTGGAGCGAAGTGGCGCGCGGGGCTCCGAGGGAACTTCTGCCGGCGCGCGTGCGGCCCCGGGCTCCGCGGCGCCTCCGGGCCCGGGCGGGGCGAGCCTCTCGGGCAGCCACAGGTGGTTCCTGCCAAAAGTTTTTGCTGTACTTCTGCGGGGAAGGAAGGCTGGAGAGCATTTTGGGGAGTGGCGGGTTTTCGGATACTTGGGTACCTGAACCCCGCGCTGTCTTTTCTTGGACGTTGAGAAAGGGACTGTCAAAGGCAGAGGGGATCCCGCACTTCTGAATGAGGCCAGAGGGTGGCCTGGGGGCCGGATCCCGGGGGCGGCTCAGAGGAGCATCTCAGCTGCCGGCGCGTGGGCAAGTTGAGATAAATGGACGCACGAACGTTAATTCCTCCGGGCCTTGATAAAGCGAAGCATAGCCCGCCCGGGAAACTGTCATCCCCGCTGGGCGGATGGAGATCTCTTTCTAGTGACACTCGCGGTGGAGATCTCATCCTAGCGACAGACGCGGAAACCGTGTGCGCATCTTTGCTCGCTGTGTGTGCGCGCGTCTCTTGCTCGACAGTGAATGGGCTCCGATCCCTATGAGGCTTTGTTATTCGCGCTGTTGGTTTGGTTTCACCAGGAGCAGCCCCGAAGGAATCGCCAGGCCCCCTTACCTTTCACTTCTGCATAGCTGTGGGAGACCAGCACTCAATCAAGCCTCAGGTCCACAGCTCAAGGCCAAAGCAGCTGAGGTCGCGGCTTGTGCTATCATTGCAAAGCTAGGGCTGGGGTTTTGGGGCAGAGAGGAGAGCGGAACCGGGACGAGAAAAAGAGGATGTGCAATATCCAGCTTGGAGTGAGAAAGTCGGAGGTTCTGTGCATTGGCTCCCTGTTGGCTGGCTAACTATCCAGGGCAGCCAAGTGGAACCACCAGGATAGGTCAGCCTTAGACTGAAAGAAACCATTATTCACAGAGAGAGGGTCTGATACCTGGCTGTTGCAAGTAGGTACAAAACCACGACGAGCTGGAAACACTCAGTCCTTCATTCTCCTCCGTCCTAGTCACACTCGGATTCCCCTGCTGCACCCACAAAGCAGGGAAGGGTTCTCTGCTTTAAAGGAGGCCACAAGATTTGGGGAAAGAGACTCTGAGCCTTAGGAGAACTCATTCTATGATGAAGCAATCCCAAGACCAAGGAAGGGAGTGACCTACCACGGTGGTGACGGAGCATGGAAAGTAAAAATGACAGCAATCCAGGCTGGCTTGGACAGAAGTCCCTGGGGCCAAGGCCTTGTGGGCTTGTCGACGGAAAAGCTATTCCCAGACCCTGAGCTCATGATGGGCTTATTATCTGCTACTTTGTACATTCATGTTGTCGATCAAAGATACTCCGTTTCCTGTCCCCTGTCCTTGACCCAACAAAATCAGGACAGCCACTGAAAAGTCCAGTGTGACATGGTCCCAACTTTTCCTGCACCCTCATTGCCCCAAATCTCCCAGATTCCCTGGGCAACATAATGTGGCTTGATTAGCCAAGATGAGTCTCCAGCTTGTCACACTGAAGCACCCACTTTCTGTAGGATGCCAGCACTGTTTTCCTGGTAATTAGGTTTTACAGATATTTTTGAAAGGGAGCCCAATTTTGGATCAATTACACTTGGACACACATTCAGTGCTGTTGTGGATGGCAAACGAAAGAGATGAGCAATTATCTGGGGGTGTTGGAATGAGTGTTGTTATGGGTATTTGACATAGCTATTAAGCATCAATGAATGGGTTCTCAGTAAATGTTTTTTTTTTTTACTCTGTATTTTATTGAGTAAACAAGTGTCTTAATTAAAAAGGAGATTTGAGTTGGCCACTTAGATTTTAGCCACGTTTTCCTTACCACTGTATTCAGTGTATGTTGGAGGGCAAAATGCAATGATTAAGAGGATTTTTTTTTCTTCAAACCAAAATATAGTCCAGGGCAAGGCTTAGCCTTCCGTCTGTAATATTGTATATGGCCAGGCAGAGGCTTATACTAAGTCAAAATAAGACTGGGTGTGGTATACTTCAATCTGTATTAGTCAGAAATTACCATAAGGGGGAACATGCTCTTAAATTTCATTGCTCTCAAGGACGTGTAGTATGAAGAATTCAAGGCTGACAGTGCCACTGTGTGTAATTTCTCAGCTCTCTTACACACACAGGATCAAGGTCCCCATACCCACGTTCGGGACTCCTCAGGGAGGAGGGGGGGGAAACAAAATAACAGCAAAAACCAAGACCTGGAATCATACTAAGAATAAAACAGTTTGCTAATGTCGTTCACTTCCATTGCATGCTCATCTCATCAGCATCCCCAATAGCTAATAGATAGATGGGGAAACTGAGGCAGGCTGAGGGGAAATGGTCTGCTAGTGAATTGGTCTACCACTACCCAGCTTGCGCTTCCCATGGGTTACCTGCTGCGAGAGACTCTCCAGCACTGCCTTGGACCGTTGTCCTCCCTGGTCTTGAACACGGTTGACCGAAGGCCGTCACCAGGACACCTCGTTCTCTGCTCCAGCTGACACTGGCTTATGGTCCTCGCTCTTGAAGAAGGCCATGAGAACTTGGAACCAGCCGGGCAGAGGCTGGCTTAGGGATGTGAGATCTGGGTCTGTGCAGGCCTGAGGGAGTCAGTCTATTTATAAACCCCTTTCCTTCCAGGAAAGAAGAGGCTCAAGGGTCTGCAACCGTCTGGTCTGCAATACTGATGTCTCTCCAGGGTGACCGCATCCCGTTGAAAAAGAGCCCACCACCCAACCGGGTCAGATTGATCCCTGATCTGGGAAAAAGATCCCGCAAGGCTTCGTAGAGCCTTATTGCCTTGGGGATTTAAGCTCCAAGGCCTCCCCAGAGTCAGTATCTTAATTTCATAGATGCTGCCCCCCCCCACAACTGCACACTGCATAGGCAGGCACCTCACACGGAGCTACTGAACAGAGTGTAAGTTGGCCTTTACAGATAACAGCAGTAACTATTACTCTGCAGGAGATTCTGAAAGTGGCAGTTGTGACAGGACCCACTCTGACTCCAGAGGCACGTACTGTGTGGTGTCAGAAGAGGTCTGAGGCTTGTACCCCTTCTTTACCCACCCCACCCCCACCCTCATGGTCCCCTCTACCATTTACTCTAAACACCAATGCCAGATCTTCCTTGTCCTTGATCAATGGCACCTATCACAATGCTGCTTACCAACTCATTCCCGAGCCTCCAGATTCTCTGCCTGGGCTGGCAGTGGGAGGAAGAGAGGTAGGACAACCATTCCGCGGTATCTGAATTGACCTGCCGTAAGAACCGTCTCAGGGGCTCATGGTGGTCTTCACTTAGGCGGGAAGACTTGAAGCAGAATCCCTAGATAGAAAGAAGAGTTGGTATAGGGCCGCTGGGGCAGGCACATAAGTTGATGTTTTCCAGGGTAGGGATTTTGGGTAGCTCTTTTCTATGGACTCAGTGTCCAGCTCAAGACTGGCTATAGAAAGTTTGCTAAACCAAGGCCACAGGCTGAGCATGGTGAATAGGAATCAAATTGGCTTCTTCATTGACTGTGTGGTATGAAGAAGGGCATGTTGGGAGGGCCAGGATGTCCAGCAGAGCGTGGGCGAGAAGAGGGGTGGGTTGTCCGAATTTTGAGAGCTCTGAGGCCAAGGGAACTGATCATGCACTACCATTATGGATGCTAGAAGCAGCCTTTGCTGAGTCAGTAGCTGGAGATGAAGTCCTTTTCTATTGCCAGTGGCTAGACACTGAGGCCCCTGCAAGGAGGCAGGCTGGGGCTTGCATAATCTGCGGCCACTAGGAGCTTGGCCTCTTGACCTTCCCCACTCTCCATACTTCACACGCTCCCTCCTTGTTTCTTGAAGCAGCTTCCCTTCCTGGCTTGCTATTCTTTTTGTCCAGAATGTCCTTCCCTGTGCATCTCCCAGCTGGCTTTGCCTTGTCATTTGGGTCACAGCTGAACGATCCTTGTCATAGTGTATTCTTTACTGTACCCAGTGCCGCTGTGGTGTGATTTTGGTCCTTCTCTTTACTGCTTATCTTCCCCACTGGAATCTAATCTCCAGGAGGCTGGACCCCTGTTTAAATGTTTGTCACCTTTTTTTCCACATCAGAGCTGTGCTGGCACACTTAAGTAAGTAGCCGAGGGAACGCGCCCATTGGAGCTGTTGGGATGTGTGAAGAAGAGGCAGCCAGGATCTCTTCAGCCCAGAGACAGAAATAAAGCTTGTTATAGGTGTCCTGTTCTGTAGTGGGAAGGGGACATAGAATTCAAGAAGCACAGGGCATTGTCAGGGTTGGCTTGGGTAGAGAAGTCTATCGGTAGCAGGACTGATCTCTCTCTGTCTCTGTCTCTGTCTCTGTCTCTGTCTCTGTCTCTGTCTCTCTCTCTCTCTCTCTCTCTCTCTCTCTCTCTCTCTGGTGAGTGAGAGTCCAAGCACCGTGCTACCCTTGGAGAGTCAGGAGTTGTGTTTTCCCACCAGTGCCATTCATTGGCAGCATCATCAGAACAGCTGTGGACAGCCGCCTGCCAGCATGGATAGAGGGAGGTTCCTCTCCAGGGCCAAGGGGTCCACTCGGCCCCACAGGGGGAGAGAATTTCATTAGTGTTTCACACCCTTTTGACTTCCAAACCCCAGGGAAACAGGACTTATAATAAACAGATTCACAAGGAAACTTAGAAAAGGACTGAACATTCCATTTACTGCTGCTTGTCTTCTGACTATCAGAGCACTAATAGTCCTATGCGGAAGACCACAAAGTTAAAACACAACTGCTGCAGCATCCTAAATTTGGTGCACCCACTCCGGTTTTTTTTTTCTATACCCAGAAATAAACATATAGAATCAGAAGTGCACACATAAAATGTAGGCATGTACAGCTCCCCCAAACTTAAAAAACAAAACAAAAACAAAACACCATATTCCCCTAACCGGAAGGCTGCTTTTTCCCGAAACCTCACACCAAACTCCCACTGTCAGTTACTGATGTTGGAGGAGAAAGAGGCCCCTTAAACTTTAAAAAGACCTTGGGTGGCTTTGGCTTCTGTAATTCAAATAAAGAAAATGGTTCTATGATTTCCAGCACACTGAAGAGGCATCTCATGCTTCTCTTTGTACCATCGCGCTAAAGACGAGGGGTGTGTGATGTTACACACACAGTCTAGAATGTTTGGCAACGTATCCGCCACGGATGCGTACCTTCCTTTCAAGGACTGTACCATGCCTTATTTGTCTGCTATAAAAGAGAGTTTTCAACGCCCATTAGCTTATCATTCTTTGACCTAAAGCTAAGAGAGGCAGCAAGAATTTAAGAACTGTAAACCTGTGTCATTCCATTAGTGTTTTAAGGCATTGCTGGGGACATTCATTACTCTTTTCAGGGGCTGGGACTGTGGCCTCCCTCACTGCTGTGTTCATGGCTTGCAAGCATGGCCGGTACACATTTGATGGATGAATAGAGTAATACAGAATCCTTCTTATGGGAGGGGAGACCCTGACGAGGGCCACGGTGGTCAAGGTCTCTTCAGCCTGTGCTTGGCAGAGAGGCTGGAGGGAGAGCAGAGAGGAGCTACGAGGGAAGCCTGGCTTCTACAACAGCAACGTGGCTTACTGCAATGGGGTTCAGAGAGGGTTTAGTGAACTCTTGTGTCAAAACCTGGGAGCACTCAACTCCCTGGAGGCCAGAGTGGGAGGACTGGCAGGGTGCAGGGCGGAGCTTCGGGCAGCAGTGGACTCTTCTGATTGGTGGTTGCTAACGCTCAGAACCTAGTCCCTAGAGAGTTAGTGTTTGGGTTTGTGAGCCCCACTTGCCCCCCCCCCCCAAGATTGACAGAGAAGGAGACAGGCTGAGAAGTCAAGGCTGATGAGGAGCAGTGTTTGGAGCTGACCAGCCCTGAGTCCATCCATGGCTTTGCCACTTTCTTCAGTCATGACCGCATATTATGTTATTTAACCCCTCTACTGTATAATGGCAGTGCCAGCTGACAGAGTGGGAGAGAGAGAGAGAGGGAGAGAGAGAGAGATAGAGGGAGAGAGAGACAGAGAGAGAGATGGAGAGAGAGAAAGGGAGAGGGAGAGAGACAGAGAGAGGGAGAGAAAGAGAGAGAGGGAGAGAGAGAGGAAGAGAGGGGGAGGGGGAGAGAGACAGAGACAGAAAGACAGAGAGGGAGAGAGAGAGGGAGAGGGAGAGAGAGACAGAAAGATAGAGAGAGACAGAGAGAAGGAGAGAAAGAGAGGGAGAGGGAGAGGGAAAGGAAGAGAGAGACAGAGACAGAAAGACAGAGAGAGACAGAGAGAGGGAAAGAGAGGGAGAGAGAGGGAGAGAGAGAGGGAGAGGAAGAGAGAGACAGAGAGAGAAAGACAGAGAGAGGGAAAGATAGAGAAAGGCAGAGAGATACTGAGAGTGACAAACAGAGATATAGAGGGAGAGAGACAGAGAGAGAGAGAGAATGACAGAGAGGGAGAGAGAGAGAGGGAGAGAGAGGGAGAGGGAGAGAGAGGGAGAGGGAGAAAGAGAGAGACAGAGAAAGACAGAGAAGGAGAGACAGACAGGGACAGACAGAGACAAAGAGGGGGGAGAGAGAGAGACAGAGAAAGGCAGAAAGATACCGAGAAAGAGAGACAGAGAGGGAGAGAGAGCTATTTCATAGAATAGCCTTATAAAGAACCAAGGGCTGCCGGGTGGTGGTGGTGCGCACCTTTAATCCCAGCACTTGGGAGGCAGAGGCAGGCAGATTTCTGAGTTCGAGGCCAGCCTGGTCTACAGAGTGAGTTCCAGGACAGCCAAGGCTACACAGAAAAACCCTGTCTCGAAAAAAACAAAAAACAAAAAACAAACCAAACTAAGACAAACCAAAAGAACCAAGGGCCGTGCAGGAAGCCATCATTACTTAGTCATTTTGTGACTTTGTTTCTGAGGGAGGCAGGAGGAGAAGATGATTCTAAGTATTGATGCCTTCAAACACCCAAGACATAGTTGACTTCTGCTCCCATCTCCCCAAGCTGCCACCTATTTCAGGAAGAAAATCTAGTCTACCCCTCACCCCCAGCAGTGGGCAAAGAGACCCCTCGGTGGTGGTAGTGTTCTTGTATCAGTTAGGGGCACAGTAGATGGCAGCCCTTTGTTCGTCCTAGTTTGATGCTTGGCTTGGTGGCCAAAGCTGTGTTATATCTAGGATTCATAAAGATCAAATCAAATCAAATCAAGGCAGCACAGCACAGGAGGAGGAAGACAAACAGAGACTGCCACACCACCCACAGACCTGCCCTCCAGTACACGGCACAGGCAGGCCACAGACACCCGATTGCTACCAGGCTACACAGCTCTGATGTAGCCGGTATCACCAGGGGCCACGTGACTAGCCTGCAGCCGAAGCCACCACAATCTGTGAGTGTGTGGGGAGAGAGAAAGGCCGTGCATCTCATCTGGGCAGCAGTAGAGCTGACCCTGGTGGCTGGGGTACAGGCAGGCCACCCCTACCACTCATCTGGAGTGACGTGGTGTGAGTGTGGGCATGAGGCCCTCCTTGTCCCTGCCTTGCCACCTGCATTAGCCAGGAAAGCAGGTCCTGGGGTCAAGAGAGCAGGAGAGCTAGTCCTGCCCCTCACTGGCTGGAGCACTCAGGAGAGTGGACCCAGCACCTTGCCTGGGCAGCACAGTGGAGCTGGCCCTGGTGGCAAAGGCACGAGTGAGCTGGTCCCAAGGGTATAAGGGCAAGTGGGAGAGCTGGCCCAGTTGCTCACACGCTGCAGCACCTGGGAGACTGGGCCCTGTACTTTGCCTGGACAGCACAGTGGAGCTGGCTCTGAAGTCATGGGTGCAGGGGAGCTGGCCCTGAGGATGAGCGAGTGGGAGAGCTGACCCTGCTCCTGCTCGTGGTGGCATTGGGTGGCCTAGCCAGAGCAGGGCTGGAGAGCTCAGTGGTACAGAGAAGGGAGAGCCGAGGGGCTGACTAGCTCAACTACCATGCAGGCCCAGATCCAGGGCTCTGAATCGGGCCTCCCCAAAATCTGTATCAGCTGCAAATGGTTGAGATGAGGGAACAGCTCAGTCCTACTGTTCCAAAGCTGCAGGATCTCCATGACATAGGGCAACAGCAGGATGACTGGGAGGAGCCCCAGTGAGGATCCAGTGTTGATGGTGTCACAGAAGCCAGAGGCCGTAACCAGACCAGTGATTCATTGCAGTGAGCATTTGCAAGTGAAGATGTGTGGACAGATACGGTGGGATGCACTGTGACACACTACGGCTTCCATGATGGTTTTTTTTTTATGCTTAGATTTTGTTGTTGTTGTTGTTGTTTGTGTGTGCATGTATGTGTTTTATTTGGGCTGGGGGAGGTTGCAAGGGCTAAGGGCAGATATGAAGAGACAGAGAGATGAGTGGGACTGGAGTGTATGATGTAAGACTCACAAGGAGTCAATAAAAAGTAAAAAAAAAAAAGAAAAAAGAAAAATAACGGAGACTGTTGGGTGTAACTGCTTTACACATGGGCAGAGATGACATCACTCAAATGGCACCACTACCCCTCCCTGCTTCCCCACCTTTCGTGGAGAAGAAATAGACATGCAAGCCAGGAGCTTCACCTTCTCAGTGCTGCTGGGGTCGCACTGCTTCCTAGGCATGCGGGCTCTCCCTGGTCCCCACAGTGAAGGCCACTTGTCTCTAACTGACTGGCAGGAGCAGATCAGTTTTGTTGGCCTTGGGCAGAGTCGGGAAGCAGCGGAACCTTGGAACCTGATAGGAATTTATGATGCACCCTCTATATACATTGAAATTTCCTGGTAGTTACATTTTTTTAAAGTAAAAATGGGTGGGATGAATTTTATAGTGACGTCGTTTATTTAGCCCATTACAGCCAAAATGTTGCCGTTTTAACATGGGTCACTAGATCTGTTTCAAGTGCCCAGTAGTTCCCAGGCTGGTGGCCGCTATTCTGGATATCATAGAAAGACGAGGGTATGGGTTAGGAGGACCGGTCCCTGGGAGACCTGTGTCATGAAGGAATGTTTGTTGCCTCAGGAGAGAGGACATGACAGGCAAGCAGATTACAAGGGAGGCAACGTGCAGAAAACCTGACTTACTGTGGCTCAGTGGATGGCGTATGCTGTGTGCCTGAGCAGGGGTACTCCATCTTCATGGGCCATTCGTTTCCCCATTTGTCTGTGAGGTCAGGTTGTTTCTGAGAGGCATGTCTGCTCTAGCGCCCTCTAGTTTCCAAAAGAAAGTCATGGAAAGCCAGTTCAGCCACTGCAGATTATGGAGAGGGTGCAGGTAAGAGGTGAGGCCACGTTAGGGACCCAGGACCCAAATGTCCTCCTCAGAGTCTGTGTGTCAGCTCCTACAGCAAGCGCTCCAAGAACGGACGGCATCGGGTCACTGAGGTAAGCTGTGACAGAGAGTGCCTCGGATTTGGACGAGGGCGTTGCCAGTGTTAAAACTGACGTTTTCATTGTGCTGTATGTAATTCTGAAGTGTCCTTCTGTCAACGGTCATCCCAGAGGGCCGTGGACATCGAGCATTAAAAGATGGGAGTGGCCTGGCAGGAAGTATTAGCACACACAAAAAGAGAACATTTTCAGCTCTGTCATTAATGGGCACCGGGCCTGTCCAGAGAGGATGTGGAAGAGGGAGGGATAGGGTAGGCGTGTTTGGAGGGAAGGGTGCGACCAGTATATTTTTGGCTTCTGAAGTCAGAGCCACTGCTTTTCCTGTGTTCTGGTGAGGGGCATTTGGAGTTTTATCTTCTTCCCATGCCCTTCTAGACGGGGGAGGAAGCCTGCTCTCTCACTGAAGAACTATGCCTTCTTTTAAAACATGTTACTGTCATGTATCTAGCTAGTGATTCCCCAAGGGATCCCATCTCCTGGACAGAAAAGATGCCCAAGAAAGCTGGTCCATACGTGGAAACAGGTTCAGAAGGGCTACATCACTTCTGAAATCCACTCCAGCAGGCAGCCCAGGACTAGACGCCAGATCCCGTCTCAGCCTCCTGCCTCCCTTGAAGCATGGGTTTGTAGGGTTTTTCTCTGCCATGATTCACAGGCAATTCTATGGGCCCCTCTGAACCACTTTCAAATAAGGATTTCTTTTCTATGTTTTCATAAACTACATTTTTATTACTTTCTCCACATTGTTTGCTTTGAATTTTTAATTTAATTTTTTTCCCAAGTAGGTGAACACTTACACGGTTTAACATTCAAAAGGTACAAAAAGGTATTAGAAGAGAAACATCTCTCTTTGGTGGCTGCCAGTCTCCTTACCTCAGGCAGCTTCTCCTCATGTTTTCTTCAGTTTAAAGACACTCAGTACACACACAGAAACACGGATGTGCAGGTACACACATGATTGTATGTTTTAATAATATCAACCAACTATAAACAGATCAGTCCATTGTATTTTGTTTCTTAATTTCTGTTCAGTGTGTCTTTGAGATATCCTCTTTTTTATTTCATTTTAAACTTTAATCTTATTTTACCCCTCTTTGAGACAGGGCCTTACTATTCAGCTCTGTCTGGCCTAGAAGTCACTCTATAGCCCAGGCTGGTCTTGAGTTTACAGGTGTATGCATGCATATGTGTGTGTGTGTGTGTGTGTGTGTGTGTGTGTGTGTGTGAGAGAGAGAGAGAGAGAGAGAGAGAGAGAGAGAGAGAGAGAGAAAGAGAGAGAGAGAGAAAGAGAGAGAGAGAATGAATGAATGAATATATAGCATCAGAAGAAAAATTTCAGAAGTCAATTCTTCCCTTCCATCATGTAGATATCAGGAATCAAACAGGCTGTGAGGCTTAGAGGCAAGAGTCTTCAGCCACTGAGCCATCTTTGCAGTCCATCTTGGAGATATCTTAAAATCTGACTACTCCTAATACGTGAGTATTTTGGTTTCCAGTCTTCTGTTGATACAATATCCAGTGATGTTTTTAATAAAAACATCCCTGAGTTTTCTACATACAAAGAACTTTTCAGTTCTGTAAGAGTAAGTTTGCAAGACATTTCAGAGATAAACTTTCTTAATTCCTTAAGTATAAAGAGTAGAATGAGGGGCTGAGGGAGAGCTTAGGCATTTTCTAACATGTTAGTCAGTTAAGCATAGCGGCCCTGAGTTTGGACCCCAGAACTGCATTGTGGCACCCATGTGTAACCCTGGTACTGAGGAGAGAAGTCAGGAGGATGAATAGCTCTTGAGGGCTACCTAGTCTAGCCAATCAGTGAGCCCTGGGATTGGTGAGAAACTCCTGTGTCAAAGAATAAGATGGTACAAGAGAGAAGAAGACACTTAAAGTTGACGTCTGGTCTCCTCAATTCCCACGCATGCATGTGCACACTCGCATGCACACACACACACACACACACACACACACACACACACACACACACACATCCTAGCATGAACTTTGGGTCGGATTTTCTGGAGAACATAATCAAACTTGATGTATTAAGCTTGTGCTTCTTGAGGTCCTACTGCATGAGAGGAAATGATGGGGGTACAAGAGAGAAAAGGACTTGAAGACAGCACCCACACTGTGGTGTTCCGTAGTGACAGACTGGAGCCGTCTTGCCCACATGCTGGGGAAAGGTTGCCTCATGCGTTATTTGCTACAGCCCTGGTGAAGGAGTGTAGAAGCCCCAGGGTAGGTTCTGGGTTCCTTGAGTGAGAGGTGGGTGCCGGGCATTAGGAACTGAGCCAAGTGACTTGTGAATGTCACTGCTGACATCATGGCCTTTATCCCCTCAGTTGCCTACCACGGTCTTCCAGAGGGCAGATTCTTAGACTTTGTATCCTGTTGGCCCTTAGAGCCTCCTACATCCCAAGGAGTGCTGGCTGCTTCACTGTCTGAGGAGCAAGAATGTTCACGAGGGCCAGTCCCTTCACACGATGGGCAGTGATGCTACGGCCAGGAGGCCAGAGGCCGTTAGTGAGAGACTGACCTCACCTTATGGAAGAAGGCAAGCTTTCCTGTCTGACCTGGAGGCTGGGGCTCTCACCTCTGTGTGTTAGCAGCTTCCTGTTCCCCTCTCAAATTTAGGGTGATCTGCTTTACATTAACGCTGGCCTGAATTTGGACAGCCTGCTCTCTGAAACAGCCCCACACTGTGAGGACAGACCCTAATCAGATGGGCTTAAGCTGCCAAAGACTTGCAGATTGGTCCTCAGAGAGCACCTGCTCTTGAACAATCTCCAAGGCTTTTTGTGTATTTAGGGAAAGAAACTGGTACCCGGTGTAGAACCTAGGTGTATCCGAGCTCCTGTGGCATCTTTCCATCATGGGCTTAGTTCTTCAGGGCACAGGGAAAAACACGGCTTTGTGTTCGAGGAGCCAGAGATCTCTTCAGAAGGAGCTGCTGCAGACAGGACGTATGCAATCCTTCCGCTCCTGACTGAACGATGCGGTGTAGCTTGGGAAAGCTATACCTGTTTGAAGAAGTGGGGTGCAGCCAGGTACTGTGAGACTTGACCTGTGGAAGGGAGCTCAGAGAAATGACACTATTGAGGAGCCTCTGGCTGTGAGCGCTTCCTCATTGTGACATGCCCATAAATTCTCCCAATGACTTTCAATGTTATGATTCCCATTTAGCAAATGAAGAATTAAGACTTGGGATGTTTAGGTTAAGTAGCTTGAGGGGGTGTACCTGGCAGGAAGCAATTAGGGAACTGACAGAGATAATCCCACAGCCCATATTTTATAAAACTATTATACCGAAATTGCGTGTTCAGGGCTGGGGGACAACCTGGGGCGATGGTTGTAGTAGTGGGACCAACATGGCGTGGGCCAACCTCAGCGATGGTACATCCCCACAGAAGAGGAGGATGTGGAAGCAAGAGGAAATGCATCCTGTTAGGGGACCAAGTTTGTGGAAGTCATTGCCAAGCTCAGTTCTGTCTGACTGGACCCCTCAGTCTGGCTCACTGAGTGTTGATATCTATTAGGGATGTCAAAGTTTGAACGTCACCCTTAAAAGATGGGGACTTAGGGAGAGATAAGCCACTAGCTATCAAGAAGTAAGCTATATATTTCAGTCCTGCGCCATACTGGGATAATTTTTTTTAAAATTTATTATCATTATCACCATCATTATCACCACTACCGTAACCACCACCACCACCACTATAGTCATGTGTTGGTTTGCACGTAAAGGCTAGGAGGCCGCGTTCAGGAGTCAGTTTTCTCCTTCCACCCATGGCCTCCAGAGATTGACGCCAGGCATCAGGATCTCGAAGTGCTTTTACTCACCGGGGCATCTTGCTAGCCCTCGGATGATATCTCTTTCATACAGCATTTTGGGAAATTAGCTTTGGAGCCACGCAAAAGCACTGCTGTAAAAACACAACTACCAGGCTGCTAAACTCAGGAGCTGAGACACCACAGAAGTTTGCATGTGTTTTAAGATTCTGCAGAAGGGAAAAATCCCTGTTTCCACCCTGTAATAACGTCACTCGCTGACTATGGCTGCCAGAGCCCACGGCAGGCGCTAAGAATTCCTCTCATTAGAGAGCCATGCTAGGTGATGTGGACCAAGCAGGGTGTGCTGTTGGGATAGAGAGCTGACAGGGACAGAGGAAATGATTTGAGGGATAGTAAATCCTGCATATAGTGATCAGGCTTTAGATGTGGCATAGGGACTCAAGGACCCCCATCCCAAGGTCCCAGGTTTGCATAAGCTTCTTCCAGTGGATTTATGTCTGTCTTTGTAATCTCAAGGTTTCTCTGTCCTAGCACGTTGCAAATAAACCACTTAAGAAAACATGCTTGTCTGTTGCTTTTCCCTTGCTCTCTCTAACCTTTGGCAATCTGTCTCAGTGAAAGATTAGTCAGTGGGAGACCTGCATCTCACCGCATGAGGTCTTGTTCATCTCAGGCTGTGGGCGCATGTGTGAGTGTGTTCTTGTTTGTGTGTGTGAGCATGTGTATGTCCCCATGAGTGCTTGTACATGTGTGTGTGTGTGCCCATGTGTGTGTGTGTGTGTGCGCGCGCGCCCATGTGTGTATGTGTGTGCGCATGTGTGTGTTTGCATGTGTGTGTGTATGTGTGCGAGCATGTGTGTGTGCCCATGTGTATGTGTGTGTGTGTGTGTGTGTGTGTGTGTTGGGTGTCTTTCTCCATCACTCTCCTCTTTACTTTTTTGAAACAGTGTCTCTTCCAGAATCTGAGGCCTACTACTTGAACTAAACCAGTTGGCTGGTTACCTAGCCCTAGAGATGTCTGTCCCCCCAGCTAGTGCTGCCCGCCCGTGGCTTTTATACGGGTGCTGGAGGTGAGGTCCAAATCGATCCCATGCTTCTGTAGCAATCACTTTACTGAGCCACGCCCTCCTTCCATCTCAGGCTTCTTCCCTGGATATTTGCAGGGTGTCTTCAGAGGATGTGGGGAGCATTTTTAATTTGGGGTTTCGCTGTGATGGTGGGGCTTGCTTTTGTAAAGTGTGTCCTAATTCAGATTCCAGCTAGTTTCAAGAACTCAGAAGTCTTACTCACAGGCTGGGCACAACAGGGGCAGCAGTCCTTGGTCCTCTCCGTGCCAGTCAGTTACTGGAGAAGCTGTGTACTTACTTTTGTGTACCAGAGTCCTTAGATTTTTTTTTGTTTTTAAACTGCATTGCCAGGGAATAAGGATAGAGAGGGGGGTTGTAAAACTGAATTATTTGATAAAATAATATTTCTACTTACATTCTAGAAAACTAACCATGCTCCGTTGTCTCTGCATAGCTTTGCCAGCAACTCCATATCCCTTTAGATTCTTTCTGACTCACCGGACTCAGCCACCTTGCAGAGAGCCACCTCTGTGCAGAAGTCATTAAAAGCTATTGTTTAACTAAAGGCTTTTCTTTCCCTCCCTTTACAATTTCAGCCCCTGCGTTTGTGAAGAGCTGACTCAGCAACCTTCTATTTTGGGCATCCGTTACCTCTTCTCAGAGTCTGGGCTGCAGCTCCCTCACTTTCTACTCTCTTCTCAGAAATGGCAATTACCTAGATTTTGGCTCTGGGTCTGAAGTACTTTCACCACAAAAGAACAGGTCTTCGTAGGAGGTCTCTGCCCTGCTCTATCATTGGGCCTGTGGACTGAATTCTCCTTGCCTGGTGAACAAACGAACGCTTTTCTCCATAATAAATTGCTGCATTCCTTTGGGAAATAGCTGTTTGCCAGGGTGGTAAAACATTTGAATAGAACACTCACACTCCTCTCTCTCTCTCTCTCTCTCTCTCTCTCTCTCTCTCACACACACACACACACACACACACACACACACACGTTCACATGCACTCTCATACACATACACATTTACATGCACACATATTTACACACACTCACGTGCACATATATTTACACACACTCACATACACACATATTTACACACAAGCACTTACATGCATACATTTACACCCAAGCTCATATGTACACATATTTACACATATACAATATTTTCTCTCTCACACACATTCACATGCACACACATTTTCACACAAACACTCACATGTACACATCCTTACACATGCACACATATTCTCTCTCTCTCTCCCTCTCTCCCCTTGAGACTGAAGGTGGAAAGCACTCAGAGTGTCTGCCTTGAAGCCCAGAACTCAATAAATATTATTGACTATGGCTAATATTATAATTATCATGCTCAGAAGGAAAATGTCACCCTGGACTGCTTGTTCTTATGCTCAGAACCAGAAAGTCCTCTTACTTAGCTCAGTGACCCTTTCTGCTGGTTCTCATACTCCATCCTTCATACACACAGCACATTAAGAGTCTGTTCATTCTTGGGATGTGTGCAAAATTCCAATTCCTGTCAGGAGAATTTATGTGCGGTTTTAGAAGGGATAATCGACCAGTTAGTATGTGCGTGCTGATTTTATACACATACGCGGGGCCGTTTACAGCACACATTATAACGTCCTCAGTCTCTGCCAAGAATGCATATTTCTTAGCCCCGTGCATTTGCATATTATGGGTTCATAATTCCAAATAGCTGTAAAGATCTCTAAGGAAAATGTAGTCACTGTACTCCGATGCTCTAAATCTCAATAGAGTAGTAGAACCTGGCTAATTTTTGCCCCTGCTAATGTGCCAGCCTTATAATTTTCACACTCTTGCGCATACACACAAATCTTTGACTTTATCCTACTTCTAAGCGGAGATTTAATGGCTGGGAGCTGAGTTATGCTACCTACTCCCCAGACTTCATTACCTTTCCAAAATATATCATACACACGGCACAATGTACTCTGGCCTCATTATAGATGATTAAAAAGAAAAGATTTGTCAAAATAAATGAGCCGACTGATCTGATCTTCCCCTGATGGGGTCCCTGGCTCCCCCTCCCCAACCTCCACCTTGAGTCGTTTTCCCAGTCTCTTAAATTGCTCCTGAAAGCTGGTATCACCAGGAAATTCAGCCTGCCCCCACCCCCACCCCCTAATCAATTGTTGCAGCATCTGCCATTGGCAGTATCTGATTCAACCAAACCAAACAGAGCATCAGGAAAAAAAGAAACTCCTGGAACTATTTACCCTGCTCCACAGGTTCAAGCTGCCTGGATTTAAAAAAAAAATGGTCAGAGGTTTTCTTTTTTGAAGTTTAGGGGGAAAAGATTTGAAGCTGTAAGTCTGGTCCCCTCTATTTGAGGTTAGTGGGAGTTGGACAGCAAAGCCATGGTAGTTTTCAAGTGCAACGGCCTTGGTGTAGATGCTGCCAAAACCACTGTGGAGTTGCTGGGCTGGAGTTGGCCAGGGCAGGGGAGCAGGCACCAGGGCCTCATTGTGTGGCTAGCTTTGCCGCAGGATGCGATACTGAATTTTAAAGTGCATGCTGCAAGGAGCTCTCTGGAGACTAGTTACCATCTTTGCAGGCATCCGAGAGGTTCTGGGCTACCCAAGGGAGAGGGATATCCCAGCAGTTGATGAAGCAGCAGCCAGTCTCCATTCAGGAGCCTGGGGTTGCTGAATCCATATCATTTGGGTTCTGCCCTTTGTAGTTTATTTTAGTCAGGAGCATTTGCTTTAAGGGTGTGTTTTCATGTGTGGGTGCATACATGTATGTGATCTTCTTGTAGGCATCATGACCCAAACTGTGCTTAGTTTTGATTGAAAGCTTAGAGAGATAAGAAACAAATAAAATATTCACATTATGCCGGCGGTGGTGGCGCACACCTTTAATCCCAGCTCTTGGGAGGCAGAGGCAGGCGGATTTCTGAGTTCAAGGCCAGCCTGGTCTACAGAGTGAGTTCCAGGACAGCCGGGGCTACACAGAGAAACCCTGTCTCGGAAAAAAAAAATCACATTAATGAAAATTACATTTTTTTCTTTTGGTCAAAAAACTTTTCAGCTCTGTAGTGCTGGGAGTTGAACACAAAATCCATGCTTGCTCGACAAATCTTACTGCAGAGCTACATCCTCAGGGTCTTAGACTGCTTTCCCCTTTTTAATTTTCCTTTTCTCCTCCCTCTCTTCCCTTCTTTCTTTCCTTTCTTTTTTTAAAAAAAATATTTACTTATTCTGTATGTGTGAGTGTTTTACATATGGGTGTTTTGCCTGCATATGTATCCATTTGCCACATGTGTGCCTGGTGCCCAGGGAGGCTATAAAAAATCATCTGATCCTAGGGATTGGAGTTAGGCAGTTGTGAGCCGATGTATGGGTACCTGGAATTGAGACTCTCTCTCTCTCTCTCTCTCTCTCTCTCTCTCTCTCTCTCTCT
>NW_022196895.1:71710043-71713277 GCF_008632895.1 Mastomys coucha
AGGGTTTCTCTGTATAGCCCTGGCTGTCCTGGAACTCACTCTGTAGACCAGGCTGGCCTTGAACACAGGAATTCTCCTGCCTCTGCCTCCCAAGTGCTGGGACTAAAGGTGTGCGCCACCACTCCCGGGCTGTCCCTTCATGTTTCTTGAGACAGGGTTTTACTACGTAGCTTAGTCTGTCTTGAACTTACAGTCATCCTGCCTCAGACACCTGAGAGCTGGGGTTTTAGGCACGTATATCCACACCTAGCAAACTTGGAACAGTTTTAGAAGCTTTACTTATGTAAAATTCTCATGTGATAGGATTCGTTGTGTTTCAGGTATACAATTCCCGGACTAAGTTTGCATGAATGAGAATTGAATCCTTGACTAGTGAATAGCACAGGGTGTAGACCTAAGGCTGCTGAAAGGGAAACCTTTGTTTGCAGCTCTTGGACGTGTGTTTCCTCTTTCTCTTGCCTGCAGGGGGAGCCACACCATCAGGATGTATGTCAGGGGACGTTCAGATTGTGCCCTTTGGGCTCCACCTGACAGGTGGAGCTCTTCTGTGCTGGGACAGCAATAGTTCTTCCTTGGGTCATCATCAGTTCAAAGATGTCAAGATATCATCCCATCCAAAGCATATTTATCAGTACAATTGGCCCAAACCGTCTTCTGCTCTATCAGCCTAAGTCGTCGCTGGGCTCATCTCAGCCAATTTCCCATTATCTGTAAGCAGCTCTTGTCCTAGGGCTGATGGGAGCAGACCAGGAACCCTCGCACCAGAAAGGGACCTTAGACCTGGGTCTCATGACTATGCTTTTCTGGAATGACTTGATGGGACCACAGAAGAAGCACAGAAGATGGAGTCATGGTTGTTAAAGTCCCCCTTGTCCCCTTTCTAGGTGGATGGTAGACCAGTTGCCTGGCCTAGCTCCAGAGCCATGTTTCTTTTCTACGCTGCAAGTATTCTTGGTGAAAACTTAGTGCTAGAGAGGAGTGGAGCTCCAGGAGAGACACCCGAGCATAAGCCTTTGTTCCAAAGTAAGCCATCAGTTACACCTGATAACTCCCAGTAAGGAATCAAGCCACTAGAGGAAAAAAACATTTTCTGTTTAGAAACCACTATTTAAGATCCTGCTTGTATTCTGTTGGGGTGTGCATATGTGTTGGTTTGAAAGTTCTGAAAATAACAAACAATAAGACAAGTATATTTGGAGATTGATTTTTTTTAAAAGGGGCAATTCAGCATTCAAAACTGAAAAAAAAAAAAAAAGACCCAGATTGTCTGTAGCTACAAGTACTTATCATACAAACCATGTGTTGTGGGAAGGGAAGCTCTCTTGCTTTGAGAGGGGGACAGTCATCCCTCTGATTCCAGGGACTGCTGTGGAGAGTTCACCCCGCCAGAGTGCTTGTTTACAAGGGTGTTCCTTTCAGCCTGTGCCAGCTGGTGTGGAGCAGAAAGCCAGCTCATCCCTGAAGCTGAGAGCTGCCCAGGGAGAATGGCGAGTGATGGCATCTGGGCAGTTAGAGCCATGCCACTGACCAGATGTGAGGGCTCAGCTCCGGAAGGAGACGGCTGTCAATCCTGGAGTCTTATTGATCCTCTGCAGGCAGGGGAGCGATGCAGATATGGCTTCTACAGGAACGGTTTCTAAGCAGGGAACACCCTAGATCTGTGGGGTCAGGGGCCTCTGAGAACTTGTGAGAGATCGGTGTAATGGCCCCAGAGCATTCAGATCAACTGACTTGGAACCCCTGGGTGCAGGCTCAGAACTGTTGCCGAGCAAGCCCCCAGGGAGGCGGGTAGTGTTCCGATGAATAACTGTGGAAAGAAGAAAGGTGCTTAAAGTAGCAACTGAGGAGCATTGCTTCTGGGTTGGTTTTGTGAACAAGGGAATTGGTTAAGCCATATCTGGTTAATTAATAGAGTTTCATTATTCCATAGACAATCTAGTTGACTGATTTGTTTTTCAAATATGCAAGGGATCATGGTCAGAAGAAAGCAGAGAAGAGTTTCTGAGAGAGAAGTGAGCAGGCTTTGCAGCCTGGCCTGGTCCTGTCCAGCGTGGGAAGCAGAGCTGTGAGATGCCTGGTCCTGGTTTCTTTTGCTGTGAAGAACGGGGTGGCAGTTAGCACTGAGTTAACAGTGCAGAGGCATCACAGTCACCCAGAGCCCTGGCCCAACTGTTGGCTGAGTCTTTTTTTTTTTTTTTTTTTTTTTTTTTTTTTTGCTTCTCTGGGATTAACCACCCCTAGAGGGAAGGGTTGAGGTTCCAGTGTTCTCACCAATATTTTAAGATGAGGAAATGGAAAACTTGGAGGTTTGAGCCGTACAACTGCTTATTAGCAGAAGCAGGGTAGTGGTGGGGTCTGAGGGGCCCCATAGCTTGCTTCCGCAGGGGGGCATTTGTTCTTCCTCACTTGTGCTGGCCCCACAGCATGGGAAGGAGAATACGAGAGCTCTTAGCAATAGTAAGAGCCAGAGGAAAGTTCTTTGTCAAGTGTCACTGGGATGCCTCTCTCGTTTGCCTCTTGGTGCCTAAGTTTCCCCCAGTGAGTAGACAGAGACATTTGGACAACAGGGCAGACAGGGCTAGCTGGGGCTGGAACCAGTGGTGGAAGGCAGCACCTTATTCTACAGAGCAAGGGGGCCCAGGGAAGCTGACCCTGGGTGGAGTTGGTTTGCTGTGACCTGAAGATATTGGAAGGGTAAGGCGGTGATGAAGGTCTGTCCTTCCACAGCCTCAGCCGTTGTTGAGATTGCCTGCAAAGAACAGGCTTAGAAGCAGCCGGGCCACAAGAACAGTAGATTCTCCTTCAACCTCATTTACACTCTGACCATGTTGAATCATTGTCTTGTCTTTGTTATGTATGTTAAAAGGTTGATTTAGGGGCCAGGCTTGGTGGCACACACCTTTAGTCTCAGCCCTTGGATGACAGAGGCAGGACATCTCTGTGAGTTTGATGCAACCCTGGTCTTCATAGGGAGATCCTGAAGACAGACAGACAGATAGATAGATAGATAGATAGATAGATAGATAGATAGATAGATAGATAGATAGATAGATAGGGAAAGAGAGAGAGAAAGAGAGAGAGGGAGGGGAGAAAGAGAGAGAGAAAGAGAGAGAGGGAGAGGGAAAGGGAGGGAGGGAGGGAGAGAGAGAAAGAGAGAGAGGGAGGGGAGAAAGAGAGAGGGAGAGAGAGGGAGAGGGAAAGGGAGGGAGGGAGGGAGAGAGAGAGAGAGAGAGA
>NW_022196895.1:71713287-71719956 GCF_008632895.1 Mastomys coucha
GAGAGAGAGAGAGAGAAAGAGAAAGAGAGTGACTTAGAAACACAGGGCTCTTGGGTTAAGTATATAGGTGTTAGCCTAGCATGCATGAGACCTCAGTTCCATCCCCAGTACCCATGGAAGAAGTGGGCTTCTCTTTTTCTTAACTAAGTGTGCTGGATAGTTTTATGTCAATTTGATACAAGATAAAGTCACCTGAGAGGAGGGAACCTCAATTGAGAAAATGCATCTATAAGTGCTTTTTCTTAATTAGTGATTGATTGGGGAGGACCCTCCATAAGATCTAGTTGTAGGGCATTGTCTTAAGTAGTGATTGATGAGGGAGGGCCAAAACCATTGTGGGTGGGGCCACCCATGGACTAGTAGTCCTGGGTTCTATAAGAAAGCAGTCATAAGGAGCAAGCCAGCAAGCAGCACCCCTCCATGACCTCTGTACCAGCTCCTGACTCTATGACCTGCCCTGTGTGAGTTCCTGTCCTGACTTCCTTTGATGAGGAACACTGATATGGAAGTGTAAACTGAATCAACCCTTTCCTCCCTAAGTTGATTTGGTTACAGTGTTTCATCACAGCAATAGTAACCCTGACTAAGCCACCAAGGAAGTAAATTCTGTGGAGATGTACAGAGTTTGAAAAGATGGTCAAAGTCATTTACTGAGAAAGCAATGATATGACTCTGTTTTATTTACTTACTCACAATTTTCTTTTTATTACTTTTATTTTTTTTACAGTACAGTTGTTGCCCCTCCTGGTCCTCCCTCCCGTAGTTCCTCATCCCATTCCCCTCCCTCCTGTCTCCAAGGGGATGTGCCTCACATCACCCACCAGGCCTTCCCAATTTTTGGGGCCTGAAGTCTCTCATGGGTTAGGCAATCTTCTCCCACTGAGGCCAGACCAGGCAGTCCTCTGCTGTATATATGTCAGGGACCTTGATTCTATTTTTGTAACAACTGTTCTATGTGCAAAAATGTAATGGATACGAAAATATTGAAGTTAAAAATTTCTTGTTTTGGCTTATCTGTGTGGATTTTCTCTTTGCTAGTGTAAACATGTCACTTTTTTAGTTAGACAACAATACTGATTTTATGTGTGTGTAGTGTATATGTGTATGTGTCTGTCTGTGTAGCGTATGTGTGTATGTGTCTGTCTATGTAGTGTGTGTATATGTGTCTGTGTAATGTATGTGTATATGTGTCTGTCTATATAGTGTATGTGTATATGTGTCTGTATATGTGCGGGTTCCTTGAGCGCAAGTATGTGGAGGCCAGAGGTCAATGTCAGGTATCTTTTGATATTGCTTTCCATTTAAAAAAAATCTCATTTTTATTTATGTAGACATCCATGTGCCTGCTTGTCTGTGCATACTGCATGTACACGCAGGTGCCCAAGGATCTCAGAAAAGTGTGTCATCATCTGAAACTGGAGTTACTGGTGATTGTGAGCCACCTTAGATGGCTGCTGGGGACCAATCCAAGCTACTCTGCCAGAACAGTAACTACTCTAACCACTGAGCGATACTTTCAGTCCCTTCATTTTATCTTTTGAGACAGAACTTCTCATGGAACCTAGCCCTCACTGATTGACTAGATTGTCTGGTCTGTGCATTCTGGGGGTCTGCTCATCTCTGTACCCCCTGCATTAAAGTGACAGATCCACAAGACCAGGCATTACTAGCTTTCTCCATGGATGCTGTGGGTCTGAACTCATTCTTTAAAAAAAAAAAAAAAGATCATTTGCTCTTATTTTATGCGTTTGAATGTTTACCTGCATGTATGTAGAACTGGAGTTACAAACAGTTGTGAACCACCGTGTAGGTGTTGGAAACAGAGCCCCGGTCTTCTACAAGAGCGACTAATGCTCTTAGCTGCCGAGTCTCAACCTCCAGCTCCCAAATCCCCATTCTTGCATGACAGGCACTTTAAATATGGAACCATCTCCCACTTCCTGCCTTGATTAAAATCTAGATGAAGCACGGGTGCCGGCAGACAGTCCAGGGTGCTCTCTTATTAGGGGTCCTTGGACTTGTGCTGCCCGGCACATGGATGGCCATAGTCTTTCTATTGCCAGGGACAGCATCTTAAGCATAACATATGTTTACATGTTCCTAATGAGAAACCTTCTGTCCAGCTCAGGGACTAGAGGGCATCTCCCAAAGTGGAGAAGGGAGTCTAGGGAAACTCAAGAGAGATAGATGATTCATTAATTTGTTCCAAAATTGTGTATCAAGTACCCTACGTCCAGGCCCTCTGCTGGGCTCTGCAACTGCCCCAGAGTATTATTATTGAGCATGGTTAAATGCTTTTCTTCTAAGCTGTTTCATATTCGGGATTGGTCCAATTCTGTGATTTTGTTGGGAAAAGGCCTCACTGAAAGAGGTTGGCACAGCAGAGGGCCTCTTCAGTAGCAGACAGGCTGAGGTGGGGGCTGAGAAAGACCTGCATGGAGGGTGAAGTACAGTACATCCTTGGAAGCACTCGAAGGAAGCCCTGCTCATTGTGACTGTTAACTGAAGTTTTCCTGCACCGGGCTCTGAGCTAAGTGCAGCCACTTATTTTAGAGGCTATGCCCTTTAAAAACTAGAAAGCCAAGAGTCCCAGAAGCCAAGGGCTTGGCTCTAGGCCTTGCAGTAGATAGGACTAGAATCCAGGACTGAACCCCTCGTCTTTCTAACTAGGAGGCCCACAGCACCTACCTGTTTTTCAATAGTTTCATCTCCAGGGTGTCGCTGACTCCTGGAGGATTTACAAGGCCCACGAATGGTCAGACACTCACACATGTATATGCACACGTACACAAAGACACTAACACATCCTGAAACACAGACACACAGAGAGTTCAAGGGCTTTGAACATCACTATACATAAATAACAAAAGCAGCCACAGAGCTAGGTCACCACGCCCAGCTGAAGCCTTCATATCCGTTAGACTTCGGGGCCATCATTTGGAAAGTGTAATGAGTCAACGGGGTTGGGGAGAAATATAACTATATCCAAAATAAAGACTCGTGTGTGTGTGTGTGTGTGTGTGTGTGCAGTTAATCCTATAAACAAGATGAGGAAAGGCATACAATTTGAAGTCGTTAAGAGAACAGTAAGCTCTCTCTCTGTGTCTAAAATAATCCTTTTATCATCACTTGTTCTAAATCAGTTATGCAGTAGCCTCTTCCATGCACGATGCACTGAGCTGCACAGATCTTCTTTTGTGTCCTATTTCTATGATACACGGGTTTGCCAGTTTAAGTGAAATTGGGTCTTTTAGAAGTAGCTTAAATAGCCAGTTGTTCTCGTGGACTGCCCAGTATGAAAAGCAAAAGGTACACATAAGCTTTTAAAACAAACAAGCAAAAACCAACAAACCAACAAACAGAAAGCCAGTTTAAACAACCAGTTACTGGACAGCAGTTCATTCTCCTCTTTTTTTAAATGCCCTGCACACTTTGAGGTGTTCCAGGGAGGCCCATGTGAAAATGCCAAATACAATTCCAGTCTTAGAGGCAACCCCTCACCAGGAGTACACGTGGTGAGAGACAGAGTGGCCCTGGGATTAGGTAGTGAGCTGTTTGTGACTGAAGATGTCTGGAAGAGAAACAGTATGGAGATGGCGGTGCGTGGTGGCGGGCGGGGTGTGGGGGGCAGAGTTCCAATGGCTTTGCAGATGAGGTATTTTAAAGGGCAGCTGGGATTTCAAGGAGGAAGCAGGCTTACAAAACAAGCTAGCATAGCCAATCAGGCCACCTTGCGAGGTGGAGGCCAGGATTTTGGCCCAGTGGCACTATTTGCTGTGTTCAGCTGGTGCCACTTTGGATGACGTTAACATCTCTTGCTTGTGTGGATTCAGATGACAGGGGCCCCAGACCTGATTTCTTTTTTCATTGCTCTTCTCTCTGGCTCGTCTTCATACCAGTTTCTCTGGTTCGAAGAAGGAGAGACAGAGGCATGGAGTTCAAATGCCTTGTGTTTAGGACTTCCTGGCGCTCAGGAAGAGTCACCGGAGCAGGTAGTTGGCTGTCAGGAGTCCAAAGTGAGCTGGGAGTGAGCTGTGGCTTTCAGGGGACTGCTTTCAGGTGTTCTCAATTTGAACTGCTGGTCAGCGATGAAGAAAGCCTCGTTTACTTCGTTTCGTCTGTTAAGATGGAGATGGACTTGCTGGGTGAACGAAGGACAAGGACCTGGCCTCTCCAAACCCAGGTTTCCTGGATGCTCTTTGGTGCACTTCACCTTGCTATGGATAAATGTATAGTGCACTCAGACTTCTGGCCTATCAGCCCCTCTGTCCACGTCTGACTCGGCTTTGGCTTGCCCATGGGCCCCCCGTGGTTTTGTTGTCTCTGACTTTTGCACACCCCGACCCCAGCAACTCAGCTCTTCTGCATGCAACACGCTCATGGTAGTCCTTTAGTTTGCAATGTTTCATTCCACTTCTATGCAAACCCAATTTGTTCTTCAGAAGTCAGTGTGCCTGCTTCTGACTCTGCGAAGCCTTCCCAGATCACACCTCTGGGACAAAGTGCTCCTACATCAGTAGGGGCTGAGAAGGGAGAGAGCGCCGAGCGGCCACATGCTCGTTGTTGGGGAACCTTTGGAAGGCCTGGCAAAGAAAGGTTTGAGGCTCCAGAGAAGTGTGGAGATTGAAGGCTGGCTGGCGAGAGAGTAACAGACTCAAAACGAAGCCTGGAATTTCCTCTCAATTATTTCTGGTTGTTGGCCTTCCTTCCTTAGAGTGACATGAAGTCCCTCAATTTATCTGGGCTGCCAGTTACATCCCGCAGCACATCTGTGTCCAGGCTGTCTTCCACCAATTGCTTAGAAGGCTATTTTCATATATTTCTTTCCATTCTGTGACTGGAATTTTCCAGACCAGCTATGATTTATGGCTTGAAAACATGGCTCCTGGGGGTGGACCTGGGCTCTGTAGCCTAGTCTACTCCCATACCACACAGGTAGTGGGCCTCTCTGTATCTACCACATGAGGGTGGGTGAGTCTTGCTAATGGATGGATGGAGTAGCCTTCCAGTCCAAGTGCACCCAGGTATCGGGCTGGTTCATTTCTCCCTCTGTGGATTCAGCAAGTACGTCTCCTGCACAACCCATCTCTTCCTTCACGTGTCACATCCTATGCAGAAGACCCCAGGTTGGTAGAGAGGGTAGGTTTTTCTCAGGCCCCAACAGTAGCAGTTATGGTCCTTGAGGGGATGGGGAAAGTTCCTTGTCAGGTTGGACCTGCCGTATGTTTAAAGGAGAAGGGAGCCCACCGTTGGTGACCGTTCCCTCTTCCTGACTGAAGCCTTGGTGGATGAGAAAGTGGGAGAGGGAAGCTGGACAGGCCCACGTCTGGCCTCTGTGCCAAGCATGGGGGATCAAAAAGACTATGTCAGAAGGGATGGGGGGAAGAACATCTTCTGCCAACTCAGGGCTACTGAGAAGAAGGTTCTAAGGGAGCAGACACGTGGGCCATGTGCTTATCCCACTGGCTGCCTGTAGCTAACCAGTGACCTGGCAAGAGGCAAGAAGCAAGCCAGCCACACTATGCCTGCTGGAAACCACAGATCGCAACTCTGTAAATATCCAGGGTTTCCTTGTGCGTTTCGGTTGAAGGGATGCTGTGCACTTCCTTCACTTCTCTGGGCACATCCACCCAGCGCTGTTGCCCCACTCCTTGGTCTGTGCATCTCTGGAGGCTCTGCCCCTGTGCGGGCTGTTATACCTATGTCACTAGCATGTTTGTGTGGACTTACAGGAGTGGGGGTGACTTGTCACGGTGTCATGACCCCTCCTGGCCACACCCTATGACAGGATCTGTAGTTGCTGGATTTGTAAAACCTACAGGCCAGGATGGTGGGTCGATGGTTCTAATCCCGTGGTCCCAACCAACCTCTGCGGAGGTCAGAAGCATTGTCTTTATTGTTACGTGCCACAGGGCTCTGCTGGTCTGCTAGGGGAGCCACTGCTTCCCAAATGGAAAATATGGACTCCAAGGCGGAAGAGATCTGTCCTCTGGAAAGGAGTAAACAGAATAAAGTGTCTAATAATACTATCAGCCATCCTGGACTCACTTCAGCTCCAAGTTTGTTATCGTAACCTCGTTCAGCCAAGGATCTGGGCAACTTAGGCATCTCGGCTATGATTCGAGGCACTGTATAGTACCATGACTTACTGAAATGGTCCCTGCTTCTTTCTCCTCCTCAAGACTTCCAGCCTTGGCTGGAGTGGCTCCACCTCCATTTCTGCTGGTCTGCTCCTGAGCCCTGTAATGTAAATTGTGCTCATGTGGAGAGAACCGTGCCCAGAGCCCCTCCTAGCTGTGACCCTAACATTGCTCATTCTTCAGGGTATCTTTCATATACTGATGCGTAAGGGCCCTGACTCTTTATCTCAGCCACGAGTACCTTTAAAGCTTTTAGCCTCTCCCAGGCTCCACAGGTCTGCTCTGCCTGCTACCTGCCTTCCCATGATGTGCTAAACTCTTATGCACCTTTCTCCCCTTGTCTTTTTACTGGTTCTTAAAACAAGTAAACCACCATTACTACCACCACCACCACCACTATCACTACCACCACCATCGCCATCACAACCACCATCACCACCATCACCACCACCGCCACCAACATCACCACCACCACCATCACCCCCATCATAACCATTATCACCACCATCACCACTACCACCACCACCAC
>NW_022196895.1:71720200-71744857 GCF_008632895.1 Mastomys coucha
CCACCACCACCACCACCACCACCACCACCATCTCCATCACAACAACACACTCCAAATTAGAATTTTCTACAATTAAATATATTTAATTGAAACACTTAAAAGCTTAATTAAATATGCATTTAATTATAGACAACCCAAACATCTAAAGGGATAAAAAGAAGTGAAATATTTTGCTAGCCTTAAGTCCCATCTGTTTAAAAAAGACTATAACTTAATTTTCTACTGAAGTTCTTGTTGGGGCGGACAGGAACTGACCAGTCTTTGGAAACTAAGACGATGTCATCATTAGATTCCAGTTTCTGGGAGCCACGTCCCACATGGCCTGGTTAAGACAAGAAGGAAACAGTGGCTTGAATGGTAGCTCCAGTTAGGCATGTCACAATGTGCACCTCTCCTCCACTGCCACCTCCACCAAGGTGCAAGGTACACCTGGATAATTTAGGGGAAATGAAGGTTCACACTCGGTCCACTGTTTTATTGTGTGGATAGTCTTTAAGTTTCCAAGCCTTGCTGTTCCAAGGGCAAGATTCCTGGTGCAGAGTCTCTTAATCTGCCATGCATGGGGGCAGATCTATGCATTCTTTGTGGGCTAGGCATCCACGAAGCACTGGTAGCCATGCTCTGAGGTCGATGGCCTGACTTTTGGATTCTATTGTTGTGATTTCTGCATTATTCATCCTCTGTGTGTGTGTGTGTGTGTGTGTGTGTGTGTGTGTGTGTGTGTGTGTGTATATCTTGGATGATAATAAATAGGCCTTTTAAAAGTGAAGAGTATTTAGGCTTCTCTCATGTAGGAACAAGTGTCAGTACGGAAGATGTGTGACAATAGGTGGATTCTGAAGTGTTCTAACCGTGGCTGCCAACGACTTCACTTGCATTGTTTTAAGTGATTTGTACGCCTTCTTACTATGAAAAACAGTGAAAAGCGCCACCGCACAGGACAGTTAGGTAATGAGAGTAGCTTGGCCTCCTAGCTGTAATTTTAGTAATTTTTAGCAAACGTTTTACAAACTTATAAAAATATGCTCTGTTTTCCTTCTCATTTGCCTCTTAAGAAACAACTATTTTAAACAATATTTCGCTCATATGGCCAGCTCTAATTGGACTCAAGGAGTTACTAATAACAGTTTTCTATGAAGGGCGTGAAGTGGGGAGGGACATGGGGTGAGGGGCACTAGGGAGAGTTGGAGGGGGTAGCGGAAGGACGTGAAGTGGGGAGGGATGTGGGGGTGAGGGGCACTAGGGAGAGTTGGAGGGGGTAGTACTCAGTGCATTGTACTGATGGGTGTACCGGCACTCACTTTCAATCCCAGCACTTGGGAGGCAGAGGCAGGCAGACCTCCTTGAGTTCAAGACAAGCCTGGTCTATAGTGAGTTCTAGGCCAGCCAGGGCTACGTTTTGAGACCTTGTCTTAAAATGGAGCAAATGAACAACAACAACAAAAATACATTGTATACATGCGTGATGCTTTCAAAGAATAAATACAAATACTATTGAGAGGTTCTTGCTCCTGAATTTGTACACTCACATCTGTTTTAAAGGTTCTGGAGGTTTCAGTTTTCCACACTGTCTACTGGTTTCCCACGAGTGGAAAGGTAAAAATAAGCTTCATTCTTTGCACCTCCCCTTCTTTTACTCTGTAATACAGATGTATGATTATCAACTGCAGTTTTGTTCCCTTGAACCCCCTGGTCCCCTGTGAGTGCACAATGCATTTGCTTCTACTCTTGTGTGACTTGCATCCTTATGGGAAGAGCAACAAGCTGACATAATGCATCTCTGTGCGATTAGCACGGGCTGTTCCGTGAGCGGGAATGAACCTGGTGTGTCTGAGCAGAGGCTTAAGAGGCGGCAGGTCTAGTTGACTCTTCTCTTCAGCCAAAAAAAAAAAGAAAGAAAGAAAAAAGAAAAGATAAAGAAACACAAAAATGTTCGAAGGAGGGACTGATCCTTCCACCTAGACCTTAACAATGAATAAATCATGCAGTATGGCCGTAGCTCTTGTAAGAGCTGCGTCTTACGATTACATGAGTCAGAAAGAACATTTTTTCTTGTAGCCTGTTGAGATGGTTTTGTTACTGCGATGCAACCTAGCAAAAGCTGATTACTATCACCTCTCTGTCCTCCAAAAGTCTTTATGTTGTAGACATCAAGTGTCTACTGTTGTGACTCTGGATGCGTTCTTCTCAAGTGAGCTAACCTAATATACCCATGAGGTTGATGCTTTTTGGAGAAGCCATTTTCTCTAGAGTTGATTATGACATTGTGTCTCTCTATGATCCCACCATCATCACTGGTAGCATTATTTGAATCCCTCCCATGTTGGATCTTCTTCCTTTCTTTCAGTCATCCTCAGATATGTCTGGCAGACATGTTCGATCTGTGTCTCATGGGCTGCATAGTGTCATATCATGATATCAAAAGGTTGGATAATTTTCAACCTAGTAGCTTCCTAAGAAAGAGTGCACGAGACAGACTGTTTGAAACTTGTGATGTCTATGAGTTTCTTTAGCCTACCATCATGCTTGACAGCGTAACTGGATATGTAAATGGATTATTTATTCTAGCTAGCCCATATAAAAGGCACAAAACCCTGGTATTTCATTTACAAGCTGCAAGTCTGGATTGGGCAAGTTCTGTGCTTTTATTGCTTATATTCAAACCATATGTCGCACGATACTTTCTGTTTGAGTCTTGCCTGGGCTGTTTCTGCTTCATGAGCCTGCCCTCAGGATGCACTTCTTCTGACCACGTGCTCATCCTATCTAATGGCGACCTTCTGCTCTCTCTGTCTTCTCTCTCCTTCTGCTCTGTGGTCTCTCTTTAGCCCCCTCCTTGATTCTAGGCTTGCCTTCCTATCCTCTCTGACCAATCATAAGCTCCAACTGTCTATTGACCAATCAGGAATTAATGGGGAACAGTTTTTATAGTATATTGACTAATACAGCACCCCAATACCATGTTACAGTATGGATGGGGGCACAGAACTCAGTTTCTAAAAACATAGTACATAAGACTTAACCCCAACCTGGATATAGAATTCTATTTTGGTGATTTATTTTCCTTTAGTTTTGTTTTTGACTATTGTTTTATTTTTAAACTTTTTCATACATATATTTAGATCATATTCTTCCTTCCCCCCCCAAACCCTCTCAAATTCTTTCTACCTCCGTACCCACTGTGACAGGGTGCCAATATGCAACTCTAATTAGCCTAGAACTCTGTAGATCAGGCTGGTCTTGAACCAGCGATCCACTTGCCTCTGCCTTCCAACTGTTGGGATTTAAAAAGGCATGCACCACTATACCTGGCCTTGTCTTTAGTTCCGAATGTGTTTTGTCATCTTTTAGATATACTTGTTATCGTTAGTAAGTTTGAAACTATTCTTGAATTTGATCTTTTGTATTGGCCCATTTTTTTCCTCTTTGCAAGATTGTAGGGCTTTTAAAAATAATTCAAAGATTAATTTAACATTTATTTTATATGTGTCTTGTGCCTGAGTATGTGTGTGTGTGTGTGTGTGTGTGTGTGTACACGTGCATGTGCGCACCATGTGTGTGCAGTGCCTGTGGAGGCCAGAAGAGGGTATCAAATCCCCTGGAACTGGAGATGGAGAGGGTCGTGAGTTGCTCTAGGTGGGCGCTGCAAACTGAATCTAGCTCCTTTGCCAGAGCTCTCAACCTCACAGCTATCTCTCCAGCCCCTAAAAATAGTTTACTTTAGACAATTACACACTGATAGAATTATTTCCCATACTTCTCAAATGCTTCATATGCAGTGGCCCTGTTAGCATTTTACCTTAATCACAATAAACTAATCAATGTGGACACATTTTTGCTAACTAAATTTCTGTCAGAATTCAGATTTCTTTAGCATTTTCCCCAAGTTCAGTGTTCCACACAGGGTGCCACACTGTAGTTAGACATCATGTTTCCTCAAATCCCTCTTGGTTTGGGGAGGATGGTCACAGAGGCATGGTGACACTTACATCAGTCTACATCACGGTAACACATCGGCAGTAAAGTTCACCAGTCATACACTCACCTCGATCACCTGGCTCACGACAGCGCCTCAGAGTCCTCCTTTATAAATCAAGGTATTCTTATTTTCTGCCCTTTTCCTGATTTTGTCTTTGAAAAGACACTTTACATGGCTTACACTTAATAATGGGAGTTGGGCTTTGTCTCCTTAAGGGTGTACTATCTGCATAAACAACTTAGCATTCTTCAGCATGGGACATTTTTCTAGGCTTCCTCATTTTAAAATTTACTGTTTTGTTCATTTAGGTATTTATATGACTATGTACTCATGAATACTTACTTTTCTTTTACATTATAAAAATATAGTTTTTTTTTTCAAAAAAATATACTGTTTTTTTTTTTTCTTGAAAAAATATACTGTTTTGATGGTTTGCCTGTTCCATACTGGCCCACAGTAGCCAACATGGCTTTCCCTTCACCAGCTTTGAACATCCTTGTCATCGATACAGGGTGGTGAGTGTCCAGGCTTTTCATTTTCTGCCACCACAACTGTCCTAGACTCATACATTTTCTTTCCTTGTCTCAGAATCAGCCATTTGTCTACAAAATTTGCATTAGAAACAGAGATCAGGACACAGGTCGTATTCATTGTCACTGGGGTGATTCTAAATTTTCAGATTATAAGGACAAGGAGACTTGGGTGTGCACTAATCCTTTGGTACACTCTTATCGGGAAGTACTTTTGTTGTGACTCCCTGTGGACGCCTCCATCTCTAATCCATGGTCACAAGACTTGCATTAGCCTCTCTGCTTATCTGTGTAACCGTCTATTCCAACAGTAAAAACAGCTTTTGAAGTCTGCCATTGAGTTGGTAGTCACTGCCAGTATAAAGGTGGCATCCTGTGACAATCATTAACCTTTATCCTCATGGGAGAAACTTTTATCAGCCATAGTCACTGCCATGGGCTACCTTGGTCTTTAGACTTCCCTCTCCTCTCCTCTCCTCTCCTCTCCTCTCCTCTCCTCTCCTCTCCTCTCCTCTCTTCTCCTCTCCTCTCCTCTCCCAATTCTACATGCAAGAAAAAACATGGTATTTGTTTTTCTGCATCTGGCTTATTTTGCTTAATATAATGATCTCCAGTTCTAGACATTTTTCTTCAAAGGCCATATTTTTTATTTTCCTTTACAGCTGAATAAAATTTGATTGTGTATGTGAGAGGCAGAATTGCAGAATTGCATCAAACTAAAAGTACCACTAAACCACCAATGCTTCCCTATTATGTTTATATATCATGTTTTCTTTACTTATTCGTTTGTTGATGGACATCTAGGCTGGCTCTTGGTTCTAACCAACTATGAAGCTAAAATAAATGTGGATGTCAGTGATTCTGCAGAGTCTTGACCCTCAGGCTCAGACTCAGGCATGTGGTATCTGGATCATAATGTGGTATTATGGGGAGTCTCCATGTTGATTATTATCGTGGTTATATGCCAGACATTCTCACCAGCAGCATGTATGCCCCTCTGTCCCAACATCTTCACCAGCATCTATGGCCTTTATTTCTTGGTGATAGTTGTTCTAACTGAGGTGAGAGAGAATCTCAAAACAGTTTTAATTGGCATCTCCTTGATTGGCTAAGGGGTTGACTTTTTTTGAACATGTTTATTGTTGAACATGTTTATGGCCTTTTGTATTTCTTCCTTTGGAAATGGTCTATTCACAGAGACTGTCAGAGAAGACTATAACCAAAATTCAGACAATAGACAATAATGGGGTGCCCAGGCCCATTTGATATATTTGCAACTCTTGCATCTAAGAACATCGTGGAACTGGGGGCAGAAAGAGTGGAAGAGCCATAGGTGCAGGAAGTCTGCTGTGAGATTGTGTCACCTAGAAATGACAGAGATGCTTCACCCAGGATACGTCAACCATATGACTGCCAAAAGAAGATCCAAAGAAATACAGCAGCAATTGACATGTTCACAGGTTCCCATCCATGGACAACAAACTACAGCCAACTAATGACCTCTGAGGAAGGGAGAATCAGTCTTACTCAGGGACGAACTCAGTTCATTATTCCATACCTAGTGGTCAGCCCTGGAATCATATATATAACATTATACAGACTGTGTAGGTTATATTTATATCTTTAGGTGTGTGTGTGTGTGTGTGTGTGTGTGTGTGTGTGTGTGTGTGTGTATGTGTGTGTGTGTAACAATACCAATTAAAGAAAAAGGGCCATGCATTTAAGAGGAAGCAACTGGGGTTTACATGAGAGGGATTGGAAGGAAAAAGTGGAAGGGTGAAAATTTAATTTAAAATAAAATTAAAAAAGAAAACCGTCTCTTCAATTTATTGGCTTTTTCCTAATTGGGTGATTTGGAAATGTGGGTTTTTAAATTAGAAGTTATTTGTAGGTTCTAGATCTTAACCCCCTGTCAGATGCCAGTAGTAAAGAATGCGCCCATTCTGAAGGCTGCCTCTGTTCTGACGACTGCTTCCTCTGCGGTGCAGAAGCCTTTTAATTGCGATTCTCTGTCCAGTCCTTGGGCTTTCCCCCGCACTACTGGAGTTCTTTTCAGGAAGCCATTTTAAAGTATGTTTCCTGTTTTTCTCTAGCTGTCTCATAGATTTTGATCCATTTGAATTGATTTTGTACAGAGTGAGAGATACTGGTATAGATCTATTCTTTGAAATATATGGTTCATCATTGAAGGAAGTCGGGACAGGAACTCAAACGGGGCAGGATCCTGGAGACAGGATCTGATGCTAAGGAGGGGTGCTGCTCCTTACCTTCTTATAGAACCCACCCTGGATGGCACCTACAGTGGGCTGGGCCCTCCCCCAATCACTAACTAGGAGAATGCCCTACAGGCTTGCCTACTGCCTGATCTATGGAGGTATTTTCCCAATTGAGGCTCCCTCCTCTGGTGGGAGGCTAACTTGTGTCAAGCCGGCATAAAAGTAGCCAGTCCAAGATGTCTTAAGTAAACAGTGTGTCACTGGGAAACAGGGATAATTGTGGTTCTTCCTTTTCTCCCTGTACCCGTTTCTTTCTCCGGTCTTATTGCTCTAGCTGAAACTTCAAGCCCCATAGACAACTACAGAGGTTGTCATTCTTGTCTCTTCTGGGGGAAATGTTCTCAGTTCTTATCACTTAGTATCATATGGGTTACATAGTATCTAGTATGTGTGTGTGTGTGTCTCATATAGTATCATAGAATCATATAGGGTTCCTATAGATGCTCTTTGTCTTGCTACACTATGCTCCTTATATTCCTGTCTCTTCAGGGCTTTTACCATAAAGAGATGAACTTTGTCAATGGTCTTTTCTATATCTCTCATGATAATCGTGTGACTTCTGTCCTAAGCCTATTAATGCGCTGTATTATATCTATTGATTTGTATATGTTGCACTTATGGAATGGAATCAACTTGATTGTGGTGTATGGGTTTCTGAATGCACTCCTGAGTTTGGTTTGCAAGAATTTTATTAAGAATTTTTACCCCTATTGTCATCTTGAAAATTGACTTATAATTTTCCTGTTGCCTTTACCCAGTTTTAGTATCAGGGTAATGCTGGCCTCCTATGCTGAGTGTGGTAGTGTTCTTTTCCTATCAGTTTTAGGGAAGAGTTTGAAGAATGTTGGTGTTCATATTTTCTTAATGGTGTGGTCAGGGCTGAGCAGATGGAGATGGCTCAGTCATTAAAGTGCTTGTTGTGGAAGAAGGAAGACCTGGGTTTAGATCTCAGAAGCTACTTAACGCCAAATGAATCAGTCTACATCTACAGACCAGCTACCAGTTACAGGGAGATAGCTCCTAGGGACTTTCTGGACAGACAGCCTAGCCAATGGTGGGTTTCAGGGTCAGTGAATGGCCTTGTCTCAAAAATTGAGATGGAGAGCAGGAGAGACAGGCATCTGATGTGAGCCACTGGGTTGTCCCTCTGCTTGTACCTGCACTGGTCCCGTTGTGTGCACACAGACAACAAATAAACATTAAAAATTATTTTACTATGACCTGACAAGATACAAAAGCCTGTTGTGATTTTTTTTTTATTTATGTGTAGTGTGACTCTGAAATTTCTTTGATGATTTTTATTTCAGCTAAATATGATTGGGGGTGGGTACTAAAGTCACTCTCTGTTGTGTTAAGGACACAGCGTGACCTTTTCTGCCCCTTAGTGTTTATTTAATAGCATCGGAAGCTGTGATATTCAGTAAGCATACACTTAACTGTCACATCTTCCTGGCAAAATGCCCCTTTATTAATATTTAGTGGCCTCCTTTATCCCTTCTGACTAATTTTGGTGGCTCTGCCTGCTTACCTGAGTAAATTGACTTGTATCCCCTGGTTCTCATCTACAAGGGCTCTTGCCAGTGAGGTGTATCCTTGGGAGACAGTAAACAGTTGGGTCTTGTTTATTCATCCTGCTGAGCAATCTGTCTTTGTCTTGAGTTGAGGCCATTCCTATTTAAGGTTGATATTGATAGAGGTTGGTTAATTCCTATTATTTCGTTGTATTTTCTGGTTTGGTTGGGTTATTTTTTCTTTCCCTCCTCCCGTCTTAGTGCTGTGTTTGTTGTTTTCCTGGGTTGAATGTGATGGCTTCCTTCCCAGCTTCCCTTTATTCATCCACTCCTTATCATGAAATTTGTTTTTCCTTTGCTTGCCTAATTGTTACGTTTTCTTCCTCTGCGCATACTATTTTCTAAGTATTTTCAGTGGATCTGCGTTCGTGGTCACGAGCTGCCTCTGTTTGTATTTGCATTGAAATGTCCTTACCTCTCTATCAGTTTTAAAATATAGCTTTGCTGGCTGTGGCAACCCTTGTTAGAGCCTCTGTGCTAGTTGGACTTAGAGCTGTTGGTAAGGACGGATGCTAGTGTGATATTCATCTTTGTAGGAGAGTTGCCATACCGTTTTTCATATTGCTTCTTTGCTTTATATTTTTGATATCTGGACTTTCATCTGTGAAGAGGTCCTTGCTTGGTCGTGGCTCTTTAAATGCAGTTAGATTATTTTAAAAAAATCCTTCATTCTGCATTCCATCTTGGGATAATAGTCCATGCACAAGATGCTCTATAGGTTTTGACATATTCAAAGTTCTTACACCATTACAATTACATACGGAATAGTTTCACCATCACCTTAAATATCCCCCTGGATTCTCTGAGTCTTTCTCCTCCCATTTCCTGCACCCTTGGTGACCACTGGTGTGCAGTCACTATAGCTATAGGCCTTCAGATTAGGTTCTGTATTTCTCAGGATATATTTATGATTTGTCCATAATTTCTTGAGGCTCAATTGGTCATTTCTTGTTGCTGAATCGTATTTCATTATGTAGATATATTTAAGTTTTATATTCATTTGTCTATCAATGGACTTCTTCCAATCTTTGGATTTTTGGATTTGGAACTTTGGATAGAGATGGTTGTCTCTGATCTTTGACATTTTTATGACTAAATCTACTATAAAATTTACATATGGGGGTTTATGCGAATGTAAGTGTTCATGTCACATTACTGACACTGTCACAGAAACATGGCTGATCATTTGAGAAAACCATTTAGTTTGTTTTTAAGGAATTGCTGTTTTTTCCCCCAAAGTGACTATACTATTTTAAACTCTTACCAGCAGTAAATAAGAGTTCTTTTTCTCCATGTCCTCCGGAGAGTTCGTATTGTCAGTTTGGGAGGGCAAATCTGTCTAACAGGTGTGTTGTCATTCTTTTATTTAAGCTTAGTTCCCTAGTGACAAGTCACATCGAACACCGTTTCATACAGTCTTTGCTGCCTGTCTATCATTTTTTTTTTTTTTTGGTTTTTTCGAGACAGGGTTTCTGTCTATCATTTTTTATTTAACAATTGAGCCATCTCTCCATCCCATCTTATCACTGAGTTTTAAGCACTGTTTGCGTATTTTGGATATATGTCCTTCCTCAGGTATGTGTGTGTGTGTGTGTGTTGAAAATATATTTGTGTTTACTTTACATTATATAAGGATGACCTTCTGACCTTTTATCTTGAGGACTCTTCATTGTTAGTATTGCGATGTCTGCCTTCTTAGTTGGGACCTCCATCTCCTTCCCAGAGAGTAAGGTGCTGACTGTAGGCACTCTGTCTCTCTGAAAGGTTGGTGTATTAGCATGGTGTCTCTGAAGCACAAGGCAAATGAGAGTTCTTCAGTCCCGTCTTTTGGGAGTGTGAGTGGGTGTGTCTTCCCTTCTGCCTGGTGTCTGTTAATCGAGGAGGCATTTATTTATCTCCTTCAAAGAATAAACTTCCACCACTCGTTGATCAGGCAGGGGGCTATTCTAACCAGAGTGAGAACCTGGGCTCTACACTGCTTCCTAAACGGACTAGCATCCAACTTCCCCCATTCTATCTCTTCCCTCTCCTCCTGCTTGAGGGGGGAGTGAGTTCTAACACAGGGAGGGAGGATTTGCAGTGTGGCCTGGGATGCAGCACACCTTCTCTCACTGTTGGAGTAGAGAGTCACACCTCTCACTGCTGGAGTAGAGAGTCACACCTCTCACTGCTGGAGCAGAGAGTCACACCTCTCAGTGCTGGAGTAGAGTCACACCTCTCACTGCTGGAGTAGAGTCACACCTCTCACTGCTGGAGTAGAGAGAGTCACACCTCTCACTGCTGGAGTAGAGAGTCACACCTCTCACTGCTGGAGTAGAGAGAGTCACACATCTCACTGCTGGAGTCGAGAGTCACACCTCTCACTGCTGGAGTAGAGAGAGTCACACCTCTCACTGCTGGAGTAGAGAGTCACACCTCTCACTGCTGGAGTAGAGAGAGTCACACCTCTCACTGCTGGAGTAGAGAGCCACACCTCTCACTGCTGGAGTAGAGAGAGTCACACCTCTCACTGCTGGAGTAGAGAGAGTCACACCTCTCACTGCTGGAGTAGAGTCACACCTCTCACTGCTGGAATAGGTAGATCCTGAGTCATCCATCACTTTTCCATCTGATTTCCAGCTTCTAAATTTCAGTGACCATCAGCTCCTCTCCAGCTCTTCTCATTCATGAGTGTTCATGCTTAAGTCTTAACCACTGCTCTTCCAGTCAGGTTTGGGGAGGACTCTAAAAGAGTGTGTGTGCTTATCTTGACGTATTTAACCAGTTCTGACTGGGTGAGGCTTGGGGCCTGTGTTAAAGACCTTGAAAGGTACTTCTGCCTTGACACGTTTTCTCTATTAGTATTTTAGGACCAGATAAAATATCACCTCTTCTTGATGCTTTCCTCTGCCACCAGCCCAGCCCTGCATTGTTAAACTGCTCTTCTGTCGTTTCATACTCAACTCCCACACTGCACCCCATAATCACTGCTGTGGTTATCTCCCCTTCTTAGGCCAGAACTTTTAGGGCCACACCATGTGTGTGTTTAGATCTCCAGCACTTAATGCTCAGACTTGAATAAGTTCTTTGGTTTTTTTTTTAATATTTGTTTTTGTTTTGATCTCTCTGTTTCTCTGTCTCTCTCTCTCTCTCTGTGTGTCTGTGTGTGTGCACGTATGCGTGTATGTGAGTGGGTTAAGGTGCTCTCAGAGGCCTTGGGTCCTCCTGAACCTGATCTCTCTCTCTGTCTCTCTCTCTCTGTCTCTCTGTCTCTCTCTGTCTCTCTGTCTCTCTCTCACTGTCTCTCTCTGTCTCTCTGTGTGTGTGTCTCTGTCTCTGTCTCTGTCTCTGTCTCTGTCTCTCTCTCTCTCTCTGTATGCACGTATGTGAGTGGGTTAAGGTGCCCTCAGAGGCCTTAGGTCCTCCTCTCTGTCTCTCTCTGTCTCTCTGTCTCTGTCTCCCCCCCCCCCCCCGTGTATGCACGTATGTGAGTGGGTTAAGGTGCCCCCAGAGGCCTTAGTCCTCCTGAACCTGGAGTCACAGGTGGTTGTGTGTTGCCTAAGGTGGGTGTTAGAACAGAGCTTGGGTCCTCTGGAAGAGCAGTATGCGTTCTTAACTGTGGAGCCATATCTCCGCCCTCCCCCCCACCTCTGAACAGACTCTAAATAAATGGGTGCAGTGTGAGCAAAGAACACAATCAGAGCTTTATGGTTTGCTCTGATGGAGTGCACCTTCCCTAGGCAGCTATAACCTGCTACGGGGACCCTCAGGTGCGTGGGGATCCAGAATGGGTCTCTGAGCACTTGGTCTCAGGCCTGGGTCAGTCTCTCGATTCTGCCTGGACCTTTCTCTAAAGACTCTGGGTCTTTTCATCAGGAACATGTAGACCCCATTCCTGGGTGTTGAAAGACGTTGGTACCTGATAAAGGCCGCCTTCTTCAGGTTCCTGTTCACCAAGGTAGGAGGTAGTGTACGGTGGGGAACTGGTGAGAGGCAGTGGTGGAAGTGTCATTATTCTGTAATTGATGAGGCCAGCTCTCTTCCCTCAGGCAAAGCCCAGAGCGTTAGCAGAGTGACAGCCTCCCTTTCCGAGCCTGGCCACCTGGCTGGACAGGTGACAAAGGCTGGGGGAGAAGCTAAAAGGGGCTGTCCACCTCAGCTGCAGACTGACAACCCCCAGGGTGTGGGCTTTGGGCCCTGCTGCCCACTCCCAGCAGGGGGCTTCTCTCCAGGGCCCTGGCACTGTTGGTGGAACTCAGAATGTCATCAGCTGACTGACAACCCCGCTTCCAGCCATGGGGCCTGGCCTTGGGCAGATTTCAGGCAGCCAGGGGCCTCTCCTCCTCAGACATCATGCCCCCAAACGATAATTAGCCAAGCATTTCTGAGTCATGGAGGAAGCTGGAGTTTTCTGAAGGTCTGCCTTTTGGGTGACCCCCCACTGGAGCTAAGAGGCCAGGCAAGCCTGGAAAGCCCCTTCCTCCAGGTTGCTCTCTCCACCGGAAACTCTTTTTGTATCCAACCTAGAAACAGATCTCCTCAGGTTAAGTCGTGATTGTGGTTAGCTCATGAACAGCATAAGAAGACTATATTAAACAAGTATTATCGGCCACTAACGAAACATACCTGGTTGTATTAAGGTGGTTATGGAGCCATTTGAGCTGATAAGATTCTTGGGCTGGGTCCCGCTTCCCCCACCCTGAGTTCCTGGAGCCAGCAGCAGCAGCAGCAGCAGCAGCAGCAGCAGCAGCAGCAGCAGCAGCAGCAGCACCTGGCACTCAGTGGAAATGTCCTTCCCTGCCCCACTGATGAAGAGGCAGTGGGAATGAGTAAACCCTGCCCCTAGCTGCATACTCATAAGCAATCAGGGTGACCCTGCTGCTCACAGCAGTTTGAGAAGCACTGCCCTTAAAGACTAGGAAACGGGGAGTGGGGCAGGAGGGGGAGCAGGATGAAACACAAAAAATATAGAGGGCCCAGGACGTTCCTAAAGTCCCAGCAAGTGATGGCAGCCCAGGGACCTGGGGTGCAGTCTTCTGCTTCCGGGCCTGTTAATTTCACATGGCGGCTATTTGTCAGGGTCAGAAGAGCATTTGCATTTAAGGAGGGCCCTGCTACCACACAAGGCTCACCACACAAGGCTTGGGCCAGGAACATTGCCTTCCTCAATCCTTACACGATCCTGTAGAGGTTCCCATTCCAAGGGGGAGAAATTAGGGTTCAGCTCCGCTAAACAACTTACCTGATGGGAGGAAGGATATCTCTCCCTCCCCTCCCCCCTCCCTCCCTCTCTCCCTTCTTGTCTTTCTTTGGGGCAGAGTCTCAGACTGTTCTGAGCCCAGGCTGGCCTAGAACTCATTTTGTATTTCAGCCCATGCTAAGATTTGAGGCACCCTGCGTCAGCTTCAGAGTACTCGGATTCCATATGGGAGTCACCACACCCAGTCGGAGCTGGATTTCAACCCTGATTTTGTTCTTCTGCCAAACTCTTCCTGCATTTGTTTATATTGCACCACCAGCCACATACACACTTGGTGCTGGGTGAGGGTGCGGTACCTGTGTGGTCCTTGGAGTTCTCCTGGGGACCAGGGAATTGTGGGCTTATCTCCCACCCCCCACCACCATCTTTTGCTGCCTTTTGGGCCTCGGCTCCATTTAGAGAGAGCAGGGGAGAGATGGAGAAGTCCACCTGCCTTTCTTCCCTACACTTCCAACTTGGGTATGAATTGAGTTTCCAGGAATCTTTGATGCTTGAAGGCAGGGCTGGAGCTTCACACTAGGCTGGAGAGGGAAGGGAAAGGGACAGACTAGGCCTTAGAGCCTGAGGGCCAGAAGACAAGGGAGCAAGCTGGGTCAAGCTGGCCCGATAGAACAGAAGAGGAAATTAAAGCGCCTCCAGTGTCCGGCTAGCTTCCTTCTAGTCTGCTCTGCTGCATTTTTGGCATGGGTTGGCAAAGCTGGTCTGTAACATTCCAGTCAGGCTGCTCATTGTCTTGCCCAGAAATACTAGATAAAAGAAACCACAGAATGAAGGATAAGGGGTGAAGAATGAAGACCTGGGAGACGGGGGTCCGCCCTCAGGACATTCCACTGATATTAACTGTATTTCAGATCCGGCAGCCCCGCTGCTGTCTGCTGGGATCCAGCTGTTTTGACAGCCCTCACCTCTGTTGTATGGTGAGAGAGGGGAGGGGGCAGGAAAGGTGTATTTCCCAAGAGCCCCATGCCACTGTGCTGTCTGTTCTGTGCCTGCAGTCGACCCAGTAGCGCCCTTTCACTGGAGCACAGATCCATGATCCTGTGCTAAAATAGAATGGCCAGGGAGGCCAGTTCTTAGTTGGGGAAATGCCTTATTAGACTTTGGGTTAAACAGAGGCTCCATGGAAATGAGCCAAGAACTCAGGAGGCTTCTGAAACCACCACAGGATGGCAGAGGTCTCTGCCAATGCTCAGAACAGTATCATTTGATGCTGAAAGAAGCCCTAGAGATGATGGAGAAGGGACTGGACTGCCTTGCTCAGGGACTCACAACTGACAGAGACAGAGCTGGCCAGCCTTAGCCTGTGGGCTCCCAGGGCTGTGTTAGGTGTTTCCTTTCTCATCGCGAGCCTCCTCGTTCCTAAAGATTTCTTGGAAGTTGATCCTATCTCTTTAAGGAGACACAGCCTTTCCCAGAAAGATTTTAGAGTTGGATCTGTTTGTACAGTCATTAAACATCCCTGACAGTGTTCTAGATACTAAGGTGGGCTCTGAGGAGACAGAAGAAAGCATTGTCCTTGCTCGTGTGGAGTTTATAGTCCAGTGAAAACAGACAGAAAAGTAAAACTAAGCAATAGTGTGAACAAGGGCTCCCCAGAGCTGTAGATGCTGTCCAGTGGCCAGCAGGAAGGGCCCAGATGAAGCAACAGAGGTCAGGCTGGAGACATTTGATCTGGGTATCAAAGAGTGAGCAGGGATTTGCTAAGCAGGGGGAAGGGGTGGGGAGACAAGGGCATCTCAGATAGGGTTGGTCTCCCAGGTAGCAGAGGTTATGGCTTTTCCAAGGCTTGGAGATATGAGTGAGTAGTGGTTATTGACAGGGTATGCTTAGGGAAGGATCAAGAGACGGCCAAACAGAGAGATGGGGCCAGGCCATAACAATGAACATGGCTAGCATGAGAAGTTCGAAGTTTGTCATATCCTGAGGGCAATGGGAAGCCTTTGAACAGTTTTATTAGTCGATCAATGCTAACTATCTAGTAGATGCCTTCCTCCTATGTAGCATCAACTCTAGCATCTTCATGACCTAATCCCAAAGAAAGTTTATGGTGGAGGGAAGATAAAGCTGATGATGGCAGATCAGCTGTTTAATCCTTTGGTTCCATTATCATTTACACACAGAACCATTCCCTGGCCCCAGCCTAGTTATAAGAGGCTGGAAGATGCTGGGAAACATGCATGCTTTTAGAGCACCCTGCTTCCAAGTGAGACACTTACCAGGAAAGCAATGTGGTCAGGCTTGGAGCTTCACTCTGGGTGTTGGTTAGTTTTCTAATTGCTCTTACAGAGTATTTGACAAAAACAACTTTTGGGAGGAAGGAATGATCTTGTCTCCAGTTCAGGAAACACAGTCTTTCATAGTAGGCAAGGTAAGGGGGTGTGAGGTGGCTGCTAACTGTTATGGATGAGGAGAGATGCCTTCACCCATACTCCTTCAAGCAGTAGTCTTGGCTCTTGTGATCCCTAAGGAGAAGAATTCCTACTAGACTCAAGCGAAGTGAGCAAGTGATCAAGGCTTATTTGAGCAAGCAGAAAAGATTTTTAGCTAGCGGGAAAGCAAAACCAGAAGGTCAAGCACACCCTCTAGAATGGAGGGCACGCCAAATCAGGGGGAAACGGCAAAGGGCTGTCTGTAGTACCTGGACTTGCAAATTCTAGTCAGCATTTCTCTTCCCCTTCTGGGTGCCTCGGGTGGTCTGGGGTGATGGAATGAATGGGTGGAGGCTTCCTTAGAAGCCATTCTTACCCACAGTTCAGTCTGTTACAATCATATACAAGAATATACAGGATGGTTTAACTACCTATGGAGTTGATAAGTCTACTTCCTCAGGGCAAAGAAACCTTGGAAGGGCTCCTCATGGGGGCTTTTCGGGAGTGATCGGGAGCCTGCTGAGGTGAGCTTTGTTGTCCCAAATCCTGCCCTGGCCTTTGCTGTTTTGACCCTAATGTTCCTTTTTACTGTAACAATTGGGTCATGTCTGCAGTGAGGAGGGGGATAAAGAGAGGAGAGGGGGAATATAGGTAGATTTGGGAAAGAACTGAAAAGGCCATTCCTAGAAGTCCCACCCCTTCAGCCCTACATTGTCTGTCACAAGCAAGGCCCCTCGTCCAAAGGTTTCCACAAGCTTCCGAAGCCCCACCGTTAGTCAGAGACCCGGTTCACACATGCGCCTGTGAGGAACGTTTCATATACAAACCGCGGTGCTCTGGCAGTGGGTGATCCAGGGGCTGAAGGTCTCAAGGCAGGGAAGGGTGGAGACCCTTTCCACTACCCTGTGGTTATGATCTGCAGCCTGCGGACAAATGAGCCAGTGAGCGTTGGAGGAGAGATGTGTGGGGATAGCAATGTTTGGGATGGCAGTTCTGAGGAAGATGGGAGGTGGATGGGGACTGTTGGATTCAGGCCACACATGGGCTTGAGGTTAAAAGGTTGAGGCATCTTGGAATTCAGCCCCTGACAAGGTAGGGGCTCTGCCTCTGTACTGCCGGGTTCTTAACACTCAGGAGGGCTTCAGTCGGCATTTATGGGGCAAGAATTTGGTAGATAAAGTCATGGATCTACACAAAGAAGGAAGGAAGGAAGATGGAAATGTCCCTGGGAAAGGGTGACATTCAATGGCCAATCTTCCCAGGTAAGATGCCCTTTCATGTTCCTGCAACTCACTGCCACCAATCTTACGTCTGAGAAGTGACAGCAGCTGCCACATTAGAGGCACATCAGTGTCTCCAAGGGAGGCTTTTGCTTGTTTGATCCATGTTTGTCTGTGTCCGTGTTAGTTTGGGCCCTGGCTGTGTTTCTGCTCCGGCCTTTGTTGGGAGCACCATGCTGGTGGGGGTACTTCATGCCCAGCTTTGCCATCTTGCTTGCCCGGCACAACACCAGATTCTTAAGCCAAGCTTAGGGGAAAATATTACAAAGCTGGTAGGAAAAGGTACATCTGAGATCAGGTTTAAACTTTACTACTCACTGGATAATATGGGACAGCCACCCTGGTCCTTAGTATCCCTTTCTGTAAGTGAGGAGTTGGTGGGAATGAGGTTTTAAATGAGATCAAGTATCGTGAGGCACATGACAGAGAGCCTCAGACTGCCTCCTCACAAGGCGTGCTCAGATTATACCTTACATAAACCCTCTTCCGTGTTTAATACCCTGCATATACCCTTTTATGTTTGATAGCAAGGCCTTCTGGGCCTCCACATATGTAGCATGGATCACCTCCTGCCATGTGCCTGCTTTTCCCTTCCTAGTGGGTTCAGATTCTATGAGAAATTCAGTGCTTGAGGAAGAGTCTAAAGAGGCCAAAGACAAACTCCCAGAGCTGCTGTTTACTATGGCTTCCCAGGACTGCATGAGGCTTCTTCGAGGAAAATCAGTGTAAACCTACTTGTGATTCCTGGACACTGGAGTCATTTGCCAGGAGATGTAAATGTGTGTGCATGCATGTGTGTATGTACATGTGCGTGTATGTGCATGTGTGTGTGTGCGCACTGTTTCTTTATCGACATTTCTCAGAGGGATTCTGTATTTTTTAATAGGTAATCTAGTTATTTTGAACAATCAGATTTTGGGGGGCGGTAATTGTGAAAAATAATGAGGAATTCTGCGTGTGCTTGACCCAGTTTCCCTTGGTAACAAGACCCTGTAAAACTCTATACAATATCACAGTCACAGTACACACTGATGCAGGCGTTACATTCTGATAAACCCTGCAAGCTGAAGACACTGTGGCTGACAATGCATTTAGTACATCTGACCTGTGGCCATCCCAACTTGGCGACACAACCTGCCTCAGAGAGGCAGTTTGTTTCCTCGTTGCTCCTGTTACTGTAGCTGCCCTGTGAAATGGCTGTCCAGTACCTCAAGATGATCATGAAGCAAGATACCGAGGAAGGAAGAGATTAAAACTAAACATCTGAAGTTTGGTTTATGCTGAATGTGTAAGCTGTAAGTCAGGGACGGCCATATCTACACTGGTATATTCAATGTGGCTGTCAATTCAAGGGTTCCTTCCTGCCACCACTTATTGACACACCCTTACTTCACCTCTACCTGGACAGAAGCCACTAGTCTACTCTTCATGTCTATGATTTTGTCATTTCAAGAGTGTTTGACAAATATAATTATATATATATATATACATGCATATATATACATATACATATATATATACATGCATATATATACATATACATATATATATATAAAATCCCTCCCTCCCTTCTTCCTGCCTTCCTGCCTTCCTCCCTCCCTCCCTGTCTGTCTTCTTTCTTTCTCTCATTCTCTTTCTCTCTTTCTCTTTCTCTCTCTCTCTCTCTTTCTTTCTTTCTTTCTTTCTTTCTTTCTTTCTTTCTTTCTTTCTTTCTTTCTTTTGTTCTTTCTTTCTTTCTTTTCTCCTCCCCTCCCTTCCTCCCTCCCTTCCTCCCTCCTTCCTTCCTTCCTCTCATTCTTTCACCCCTCCAGCCCCTAGACAGGGTTTCTCTGTGTATCCCTGGCGATCCTGGAACTCAGTCTGTAGACCACGCTGGCCTTGTGACTCAGAGATCTCCTAGCCTCTCATGTGCCGTCACCACCAGACAGAAAGGAATTTTTTTCTACTCAGCAGACCTCCGGAGGTTTCATCCAGGTTGAAAGTGTGCAGTAGTACCATCAGTGTGGATATGCCTCATATAGTTTAATCATTTAGCTGTTGAAGGATGGCAAATTCCACCTTGATCCCCAGGAACTCTTTAGAAGCTTGTGGCTGAATGTGCAGGTTTTCCTGTCCCCTTGATGTTACTGATTCCTGGTTGGTTCTGTTCTGTGAAGGCTGGAAACATACTCTGTATGGTTTCAGTTCTCAACATATTAAGGCTGGTTTTATGGTCAGGATACGTCTTGGTACCTGTTCTTTGGATACTGGAGAATAATGGGTCCTCTGCTATTGTTGGGCTAGGTATTCAGTAAGTATCAATTGGATTGTGCTGGTGGGTGTGTTGCTGAGTTACTTTGTATCTTTGCTGATTGTCTAGTTGTGTGATTAACTGTGGAGAAGAGTGTTGATGTCTGCGAATGTAACTGTGGATTCGTCTGTTTCATCCTTCATTCTGTCAGCTTTGCTTTACACATTTTACAGTTCGTTTTTTTTTTCTATTTTTGTGCATGCGAATTTAAGATTGCTCTGTCTTCTTGTGGATTGCCCCTTTTATTATTTGTAGCATCTCTCTGTATATCTGGCAATTTGCTTTGCTCTGAAATTTACTTTATCTCACGGTAGTGTAATTACTCCAGCATTCTTTTGAATTTTTCTTATCCTCCTACTTTCAGTTTGCCTGCATCATATTTAAGTGAGTTTCTTAAAACCCAAGATAGAGGGTCACATTTTCAAATTAGTATCTTTACATACTTTACATTCTATGTAATCACTGACAGGTTAGGGCTTGTGTATGTAAATTCATCTTTGTTTTGATTTCTTTTTTCTTGTCTTTAATTTTCTTTTTCCTCTACTGTTTGTGGATCATCTAAACATTTTTCAAAATTCCACTTAGACCATAGTGTTTTTTTATTCTAAAATATTTTGTTACATCTAATTATTTATTTGACAGACACTGCACGCTTGGTGTCAGAGGGCAGCTTTCAGGAGTCTCTCTTCTTACCATGCAGGCCCCAGGGTAGTCACTCATGATCATCAGGCCTAACAGGCCCTGCCGTGCTTTCTTTGTTTTTGTTTATTTTGTGTGTGTGTGTGTAATTTTTTTTAGTGATTCCTATATCTACCACATTATGTATCGTTACCTTTTCAGAGTTTACTGATGTAACCATTTGACCGATTTGAGTGGTGTATTGAAGCCCCTTTACCTGCCCCATTCGTAATGTAACGATCTTAAGTAATTTTTCACTATACTTTTTTTCCTGTTTTTGTTTTGAGACAGGGTTTCAGTACATAGCTCTGGCTGGCCTGCAGCTCACTAAAACATACACGGAGATAGGCCTGAGACAGCCTACCTAATGGTGAGATTGAAGGTTACCATGCCCAGCTTGTTCAATATATATATGGTCACATGTTAGATAATATTAAACTTTTGCTTCAGCTTTTGTTGAGTATGACTTAGAAACCCAGGAGGCAAACTGAAGTCCCTGGTGGTCCCCTATACACTGGCTTATCATGTATGATGACCAGTCTTGATTATCAATGGACTCCCCAGGAAGCAGAAGCTCTATAGAGGAACTGCCTCCCTCTATGTGAGCATGTCCATGGAACATACTCTTGATTGCTAATTGATGCAAGAGGGTCCAACCTGCTGTAGGTGTAGGTGCTGTAGGTGCTTAGGCAGGTGAACCTGGGGTATCTCAAAATGAAAGTGTACCATGAATCCAGGAGCAAGCTAGGAAGCTCCTATGATTTCTCTATGATGTCTGCTTCAAGAACCTACCCCAGTTTCCCTCCATGATGGGCTGTAACTCAGAAGATAAAGTTATCCCCTCCTGGAGTTGCTTCTAGTCATGGTAATTATTACAGCAATTGAAACCAAAGGTAGGACTGAAACTGGTACCAAAAGTGGGGTGTTGCTGTGATGGACTTGACATGGTTTTTCGGGGGAGGATTGCAGAAGTGTTTGGAACTTTGAGCTGGAGAAATCCATTAAGCATTCGTAGCTGAATGAGTTACTCTGTAGGAGGCTGGAATATAAAAACACACAGACACACAGAAACACACTCATGCACACATGTACACACACTGAGAGGGAGAGAGAGAGACAGAGAGACAGAGAGAGAGAGAGAGAGAGAGAGAGAGAGAGAGAGAGAGAGAGAGAGAGAGAGAGAGAGAGAGAGAGAGAGAGAAAGGATATATTCCTCTATGGCTCCTGAGTCCAGGTTCCTGCACTGACTTCCTTCAGTGATGGAATGTTGTCACCCGGAAGTGTAAGCCAGGCGAACCCTTTCCTCCTCTAACTTCCTTCAGTGATGGAATGTTGTCACCCAGAAGTGTAAGCCAGGTGAACCCTTTCCTCCTCAGACTGCTTTTGGTCATGGTGTTTCCCACAGTGACAGAAAAGCAAACGAGGACACCATGTTTGCTATGGTTAGCTCCTCCAGGTCCCTTCACTTGTCATTTCTTTTGGTTTCAATAATTTCTTTGGAGAATAGGTCTGTTGTTGTCATGTTTGTTTGTATTTTCCTCATCTCGGAATGACTCGATTACTTTGTCCCTGAAAAGTATCTTCACTAGCTATGCGGTTCTGGGTTGATGATGTCTTCCTTTGTACACTGGAAGGTGCCACATTACTCTGTGTTTACCAGTGAGAGACATGCTGTCTCTCTGACCGCCTTCCTGCTTCAGTGAGGTGAGCATCACTTCTTTCTGGCTACACTGAGGACCTTTTCTTTGTCTTCCATTTTCAGGATGTAATGGGGTTTGTCTTGGCATAGGGTGTCTTTGATGTGAAGTTCACTTGGGTTCTTGAATCTCTGAGTTTTCTAAGTCTGGATGGCTTTTACCAAACACTTCAGCCCCGCCCTCTTTCTTCTCTCCTGAAACTCTAGGGATGAGAATTTTAGAGCTAATGTGGTGAGTCCCTCAGCCCCAGTCTATTCTTCCTTTTTAGAGCAAGCATTTTTTTTATTGTTTATCTTCTAGTACACACACACACACACACACATACACACACACACACACACACACACACATACATACACACACACACACACACACACACACACATACATACACACACACACACACACACACACTCCACACCCTATCGAAACAGTTCGTCAAATGACCCTTTCACAGGAGTTGCCTAAGGCCATCGGAAAACATAGATACTTACATTGCGATTCACAACAGTAACAAAATTACAGTTCTAAAGTAGCAACAGAAATAATTTTACGGTTGGGGGGGTCACCACAACATGAAGAACTGTATAAAAGGGTCACAGCATGAGGAAGGTTGAGAATCAACGGCCTATAGGCTATACTTTCTGACATTTTCACTTCAAATGTGTCTACATCGGTTATTTAAGCATTTTATGCTGCTTCGATATCTTGAGGATAATTCTAACATCACAGTTGTCTTGGGGTTGGGTCTATTGATGTCTTTTCCTATTCAGTGTGAGAGCTCTTGTTTTGTGGCATGATGAATGTCTTTTAACTGAAGTGTGCATCCCTTGGCGTGCTAGGTCTCACTTCAGCCTGTGTCTGTTCGCTGCTTGCTTTCCTCGCCATCTGTCTGGACGAGGTCAGGCTTCTGCTGAGGTCGCTCTTGTCTGTGGCAATAACTGTTCCCAGGGCTCTCTCTTCTTTAGCTCCAGATCCGAGGTATACAAGACTGAAAAAAGATCCAGGAGACTACCTGTCTCATCCTTCCTCAACATTCCTCGCTGGCTCCCCCTTAAGAGTCTTCTTTGTTGTGTGTATATGCTTTAAGTTTTTGGCTGTACCGAGAGACTCCCATCTTTCTGGGAAGTACTATTCCTTCTCCGTTATTGCACTAAGCAGCTGTTGAAAGGGGCATATGTATACTTGAGAACACTTTAAAGTGCACAAAGGGGAAACTTCATCAAGTCTCCTTTCACTTCTGCATAGACTGTGGTCCCGTGGGTCTTCCATCAGAACCCGTCTCTGGTGCTAGTACCCTGTGTCCTCCCCACACAGCCATGCTAATTTACATATGTGTGTGTGTGTGTGTGTGTGTGTATGTTACCTTTTTGTACCTGGGTAATGGCACCAGTTTAAACTTCACCCCAACCATTCATGAACATAGTTATACTTATCCTGGTTGGATAAATATGTGCATTTTAAAACTTGCTAGAGTTGTCCGTCTGGTACATGAAAAACTGGATCTCAGAATGTTTTTTTATTTATTTTGACTTTGTCCAGAGCTAGGAACGGAATCCAAAGGTCTCAGGAGTGGTGGTCAAGCAGGGCTATGTCATTCCCTGGCCCTCACTGTAGTCTTAATTTGCATTTCTTGTATTGTGTAAGTATGGGCTTCATTTTGGATGTTGAAAATGTATATGCACTTCCTGCTTGGAGACTGACAGCTTCTTCTTTATTTTGTGTTGTACTAGCTGGTGGGCATTTTTTATGGACTTGTTTATGCATGTATATTACTTATGTCCCAAGAGAATTAGATTTTTTCCTACCATATTTTGTAATATAACTTTTTCCTATTTTATCATTTATTATTTCAGTTTGTTTCCCAGAATTGGAGATTTTATAATAATAACTTAGACATAGTCTTTTCTTTAACATGGCATTTAGGTTTGGGTCAGGGTTTCATAGTTTTTCCCACTGCATGATTTAATACAAATGCTATCTCAGATTTTTCCTTCCACCTCTTCTTGGATAATGGTCTTATTATTTGCTTTGGAATTTGACACATATGCACCACGGGGTTTTTCCTGTTTTGGATGTTCCCTGAGTTGTCTGAACGCTTTAAGTGAAAAATCCATCTTTTCCCCATTGGTTTGAAATGGCACCTTGATTTGTAGCGAGTCTTTTCTGTGTAGGCATTATTTGCCTTTCTGGACCATTGCAGATGGCAGCTGGTAACCTGGGAGGCTGGATTGTCAAAGTGTCAACAAAAGGAGGCATGCTTTTAGAGTGGGTTAAGAAGCATATGATGGCTAATCTTAATTGTCAACTTGACTGGATTTAGAATCACCATGGAAATACATCTCTGGCTATCTCTACAAGGATGTTTTGAGAAAGGTTTAACTGAGCAGGGAAAACCCACCCTGAATGCATCCCACATGGGTGAGTCCTAAAAGACATAAAAGAACATGAATCAGCATTCACCTCTTTTGCTCCCTTCCTGGGCACACAATATGACCAGCCACCTGATGTTTTGCTACTGTACTTTCTCCATCATGCTGAAATGATATGTCTAAACTGGGAGCGAAAATAAACCCTCCTCCTCCTCCTCCTCCTCCTTCTCCTCCTCCTCCTTCTTGTCCTCCTCCTCCTCGTCCTCCTCCTCTTTCTCCTTCTCCTCTTCCTCCTCCTCCTCCTCCTCTTTCTCCTCCTCCTTCTCCTCCTCCTCCTCTTTCTCCTCCTCCTCCTCCTTCTTTTCCTCCTCCTCCTC
>NW_022196895.1:71745016-71746461 GCF_008632895.1 Mastomys coucha
CTCCTTCTCCTCCTCCCTCCTCCTTCTTCTTTTTTTTTCCAAGACAGGGTTTCTCTATAGCCCTGGCTGCTGTCCGATTGCTTTTTTCAAACACTCCATCTCAGTAATGAGAGAGTTGACTGACACAAAGACCATGTCCTCTTCCCCACCTTGAGCTGCTCCGTGATCTGGACTCATGAAGAGAACTGAGACTATTGCAGTCTTTCCTCTTAATGGGAGGATGCTGTCTGTCTGTCCCTCTCATGAGCTCACCAAGTTCTGCCTGCCGTATTCTGAAAAATCTCTTCCCCTTTCTCCTACCCCTAGTCCCTTCTTTACCCAAATATACTACGCACTCCCAGCTTTCATTATTATAGCCTAGTTTTTGAATTTTCTATTTTTTTGGAAATTAAAATGTAATTATATCATCTCTCTCTTTCCCTTTCCTTCTTGCCGTCCTTCCTATGCAACTTTCCTTTCAAAGCCATGGTCTGCATTTCTTTAATCGTTGTGAGTATACATACATATCATCATCTCTCTTTATATATCATATATATATATCATATGCTAAATCATATATATATATGATTTAGAAAAATATGCCCTAAATATATAAATACATCATGCCTAGTCTGTATAATGTTACTTGTATATGTATGATTTCTGGGCTAAACACTTGATATTGAATAACCAACTGGGGAATCTTCCCCGGAGGAAGACTATTTCTCCCACTCTTTGCATTCCTTAGTTGCCTGTAGTTTTCAGTCCAGGGGTGCAGCCCTGTGAGGTTTCCCCACTCCATGTCAGCATGTCTGTTTGTATTGTCCCCATTCAGATCTTGTTTAAGCAGCCTGTTTGTTGATGAGGCTGTTTGAAATCATGAACCTCTGGAAACCCCTGAAATGGAGGGCTGGTGATGAAGCGCTGTACAATGTGAGGATGGATAAATGTGAGTTTTTATAGATCCGTGATGCCTCATTGACACCAGTGTTTCTCACACAGTGTGGTCCCTGGCCCAGAACCAGGAGAACATTTGGGGAATGCACACCTGTTTTTTAGCAAGCTGACTCGGTAGTTTTTTTACGCATGCCCCCTTGAGTACTACTAGGTTATAGTACAAATAAGTAAATGGAAAAATGGGGGAGAACGCACATTGGGTGCTTCTGTTTTAATGCATTCACTTGGATATGTGTAAAATATCTCTGAAAAGATACAGAAAACCCAGGTGACGCTAGTTGTCTCTGAACAGAGACTAGACGATCTAGGAGACAAGGTTTGGGAAGTGGTGTTTTGTTTTGTTGTGTTTCGCTATGCATGTGTGGTGCTGAGGGCTGGATCCCAGATCTAGAGCATGCTGGGTAAAGGTTCCTTCCAGGGTGTTAACACTCCTAGCCCTGACTTTCCACAGTGCATCCTTTGTATCTTTTGAGTTTGGACCATTTGGTGGAGTACTTTCTTGGAAAATT
>NW_022196895.1:71746471-71760085 GCF_008632895.1 Mastomys coucha
AAAAAAAAAAAAAAAAAAAACAAAAAAAAACCCCAACAACCTTGGTCTAACTTTATTAGGTATTTCTCCTCGCTGTGACGTAATGCCTGCTAGAACCCCCTTAAGGGAAGAACTAATTATGTGGACTCTCTGTCTCGGAGGGTTCAGCCCACGGCAGCTTGGATAATGTGTTTGGGTAGGATGTCGTGGAGGTGACAGTATCTTGGATAGGAAGCTGAGAAAGGGGATACAGCCAAGGGCAAGATCCAGCCTCCGTGTCCTTAGTGAGCTACTTCCTCAGGGGCCCCATCTCCTACCCCTTCCCAACAATGCCTTCATATATGAACCTATAAAGAAATCAATCTGTTGATCATGCCAGAGCCTGGTGATTCAATTATCTCTGGAAATGCCCTCACAGACCATCCCATGGGTCAACCTTAATCCAATCAAGCTGACAGTCAGACTAACCACCACACCATCCAATCTCCACCTCGCTCATTAGCTTTCTTGCTTTCCTCCCAAACGGCCTCTTGAAGCCCATCAAATGTGTCTCTTCAGTGTCCCCTGGGGGTGGGTGGCATTTCCTGGCACGGCCGTTTACTTGTTTCTGTGCTTCCATCTGGTCTTCTCTGTACACCTTACTGAATAACCGAAGCCACGTTGCCCTGTAAGGTCAGGCCACGTGCTGTTTCTTTGGGGAAGGCTTGCCCCACACTCTCCCCATCTCAGCCTCTGTAGACTTGCCCAAGGAGTTTTGAAGGTTCTACCACTCATGCAGCCTGCAGATTGGTACCTGAGAATCTAAGCAAATAAATGCATGGTGGACATAGGAGGGGTAGGGACCAGACTAGAGGCCATGACCAGTGGACAGGGCAAGAATCAGAATTGCCCCAGGAGGAGAGGAGAGAGGAAGCTAGCGAGCGAGAAGGAGGGGTACAGGGGTATGGGGGTGCCCGAGGAGCTGGGGGGTGGTTGTTCCATAATCAGCACTCCCGAGAGGCTGCAAGAAGGGCGCTCTCAGCTGGGGGCTGTGGAATTTCATTTTATTGTGAACGGCCTGCTCTGTGGGGGATATTATGGGATGGAGCGTGTGACACGGAAAGGTCTCACACGGGCTGGCAGGAGGGCAGGTTGCCCTACCAACGAGCTTTTCTTATTAAAACTAAGTCAGGGGTGAAGGTGTTTTTTAATATTAAAAGAATATGCCCCAATGGCCATATGTCCCTCACCTCCGTCCACCCAGGGAAAGCAGCTGACATTTCCTGCACATTTTAACTTTCTAGCCAAATAATGAAATAATCATATTGGCTTCTCTGTCACAGGATTCATTTTATCTCATTCCCAGGCTTCAGAATTCATCTCATATTTTAATCTGTTTTGAGCTCTTTTCAATTGCCTTGGAGATAGAGCCAAAGGTTCCCTGAACTTGTGTTGCCTGGAGTTGTTTGGTTTAGGCTCCTGTGGGGTATTTTCTTTAATAACATGGTCCATCTTACAGCAGCAGCAGAAGTGGAGGGGGCCGGAGTCAGGGCTCAGCCTGCGTTCTGTGGCTTCCTGATAGTGAATTAATGTTCAAATTCCAACTCTGGGGATTCTCATCTTCTGCCCTCCATGTGTGGTACCCTCCCTTCTCCGTCGTATTAATTCTTAAAAGGCCACCCTCCTGCAGACACACACTCCAGCTGCTCTAAGAAGCAGTCCTCCCGCCTTAGAGATCAAGTACATTTACAATGCCTACAGCAGCACCGACCAGCAGTTCTGCACCCCCCTTCCCCTGCAAGGCACAGTGCGGGTGGTCCGCTGGTTCTCAGGCAGCATCAGTGACAGCTATTCTGTCTCTTGGGTAAGGCTGAGGTGAGAAGAAATTAAGTGACTTGCCCCAGAACCACAGGCCACATTAGATCAGTGCCACCCTTTCATCCAGGTGAACTCTTGGTCAAAACATTTCATTATTTAATGATTTAGTTTCACTCTTGATTTCCCATTCTGTGTGTTCGGGTCAGAGTTTCCATGGAGACGGCAGAGCTGGGTATGGTGGCATACACCATTGGTCCCAGCACTCTAGAAGCAGAGGCAGGGAGATCTCTTAAGTTCAAGACCAACCTGATCTATATTATGAGTTCTGGGCTAGCCAGTGTTATGTGGTGAGAGCTTTTCTCAACAAAGCAAAGCAAATCGAAGAAGCAAAGTGAGAGAGTGGCCCCGAGGGTGAGAGTCACTCCTGCTGCCTCAGTGGCACTGCAATGTCATTGTGAATAGCTGTGGGTCATTCACTGGTGTTTTTTTTTTTTTTCTTTTTCTCATGAACCACTCACTACAGGCAGTATGAGTTTGGACTAAAAGGCAGAGGAGGGCCTTCTGCACCTATCTTGGAGCCAAAGGCTGATTTGGGAGGTCGGTACGGCTGTTTCTGTAGGAAGCAGTAGAGCCCTGCCGCTCTCCTCTGACTTGGTCAGTTTGAGTGGCTGTGAGGAAATACAACGGAATTGTTCTGCTTGTGGTTCTGGAGGCTGGAGGTCTAAGGAGAAGGCAGATACAGCGAAGGTCTGCTTTTGGTTCACAGATGGTGTCTTTGGATGTGTTCTCAGATGCTAGAAGGTGAGAACTCGGGTTTCTTCAGCCCCCACAAGGGCATGGACCCATTCCTGAGAGCTCCACCATCGGAGCCTAATTCTCTCCCAAGAGACCGATGCCCTTACATTAGGGGTTAGGATTTCAGCCTATGAAGATGGGGTTAGAGTATACAGGACTGCAGCAGGCTTGAAAGCACATCTGTCATGAGGATGCTGGGGAGGGATGGGCAGCTAAATCCAGGAAGAGCATTCAGTGGCCAGGGTGGGGAAAACTCAGGAAGGTCTACCCAGTGAAAATGGAGATGCTCAGATGTGCAAAACCCTTGGTGTCAGGGAGGGACCAGACAGACTCCTGCTCCAGGCTACAGGGTCTGGTGCCCTAGTTCAGTCAGGATGGCTGAGTTTGGAGCAGGTGTTTTGCATCTTTCAGTCCCCGTTAATTCATCTGCAAAGGGAGAAGGGACAGCGGCCCATCTTCTGTGGTAGCCCTGCAGAGAGATGCAAGCACTCCCAGCATGGCTTGTCACCTCAAGGCAGGTCAAACGGAGTCTGTGGGAGAGTGGGCAACTTATCCATTGCTTTCTCCTGCTGCACTGGCTGAAGGGCGGGCAGGTGCCCTGGTCCAGACAATTCTACAACTCTGCAACCTCCTCCCTCCTTCTGGCTTACCACAGAGGACCTTCTGGACTCCAGAAGGTTCCGGTATGCTGCAGACGAGCTCCCTCTCCACTGCACAGGGCATTCGAGGAGAGGAGAGCAAGGAGAGCGGGCCACCGGCATTCCCAAGGCAGTGAATGTGCCCACAGGCATCGAAGTAACACATTGGCTTGGCAGTACGCTGGTATGTTTCTGCTGGGTACCAGCGTCTGGAGAGTCCAATCCGATTAAAGAGAAGCATGCGAGTTTTGTGCTCAGCAGCAGGCTGTGTAGGCGAGTCACACCAGGGTCCAGTGGGATCTGAGAAGGGGGAGCCTGGGGGAGGGGAAGGCAGGATAGTGGAAGTCTGCAGAAGATGGGCTACGAAGACTGGCTCCACCATCACTCACCTCAGGGCTCTGTGGAGAGGGGCTACCTGTGCTCCCAAACCTAACTTCCCCACCTGTCAAAACTGAACTTTTTGTGCCTGTCTCGTGTCACAGGACCACCGTGGGAAACAAGAGAGACCAAGGGGAAGATATTTTGGGAAACTAAGACTTCTGTCCCAATGAAGCATTGCACCAAAGGGTCTGCACTGTCGGCTGTGACATGGGGGCACGTGGGTTAATGCCATAACCCATGGGCTTCCCGGCACTGGGAAAACAGATGCCCTCAATTCTCGGTCACCTGCCTAGGCATCACCACCATGTGTGTACTAGATCTCATCCATGGTAGCACAAGTAGCCAGCCTTCTTCTTGATATTCCCCACCCCACCCCCCGTTCGAAGTCCATTTCTCTCACTCCTGGCTCTGTCCACTCAAGACAAAACAACGTATGCTTCACTCCAGAAGTCTAGTCCACACCCCTCTGGCCCTCCAGCTCCCATTGACTTTCCAGTTCCTGATGGCGGATTTAGGGACATGTGCCCTGTGGAGTCCTCCCTATTTTCTATCTCTCTCTCTTATTACTCCTCACAGCCACAGGTTGCCTTATGTCATCTACTCGGATTGCTACCCTATGTGGCACGGTTGATGTTCCCCGGCTCTTTGGTATTGCTTCACTCCTATGCCACGTTTGAATGATCCTCGAATCTCAGGGACTCTCTTAGTGCCCTATGTCCCTACCTTGCTTCAGGCTCTCAATCTGTCACCTGGACTTTAAAACAAGTCCCTTATGGGGTCCTGGCCTCCTCCTCTGTCTCCCTCTATCTTCCAGAGTCAAGTCCAACCCAAAGTTCCCTGGAAATCAATTGTCCTACCCAGCTGCAAAGTCTCTTAGTGGCAACAATGGCTGTCTGACAAGGTAACAACAGTGTTACAATAGTGGTATATATATCTTTGAGGTAACCGACAGCTGTCTAATTGGACTCGAGGTTTCCTAAATAGAAGGGGATTTGTGCCTGGTGCTATAAGCCTCGCCAACTACAATGGGTGTACAATTATAGGCGCTGGAAGAGATCCTAATACGGACTTTCCCAAACCAGCATAATCTCTAACTGCATTCTAAGTACTTATCTTTATACTCACAGATGTAGTTCTCATCCATCGTCAAAGAAGCTCTTTTTTTTTCAACAGATAGAGATTATTACAGAAATCCAAAACTGGCCAAAATGCAGAGAAGCACAGATAGTAGGGCACCTAACCCTGAATTTATGTATCTACAATACAACTCCTCGATGTAGGGCTTGGGTGGTGGGGCAGAAAGACTGTACCAGCAAGAGCGTGAGGGTATCTGCTGCCAGTTAGTATGTTGAGGATAGGACAGGGAAGTTGTACCTACGAATTCCCAACAATATGAGCGCACAAGCAAGACCTCATGAATGACAGCACCAGTTGATGTGACAACGTAAGTTCAGGAAATTTCAAGTGTGTTTATGACCTCAGAAACAAGTCCCACATGTAGCAGCATAGAGCCATAGAACCATCCAGAGTTCCCGAGCTTCTGGACGTGTTTGCCTTTACAGCAGCACACTCCAGCCTGCCCTGATTGGCATGGACACTGGCTGTTTACCTGGAGGATGCATGCTGCCTCTCATACTCTTATCCTATGACTATAACTTAGGACAAATCTGGAGAAAGTTGGTGGGAAGAGGAGACACACATGGTGACTTGCTTTTTTTTTCTCTACATGCGTAGACACATATGGTGACCCCAAATGAACTTGTGTTGCCTCAAGCCCGAGATACCCAGGGATATCTGTTACTACCTCAGCTGACTGGTTCTGGGAGGTGGGAAGGGCTCGTCAGGATGGGTGAGGACTTGTCTGGATGCCTCTGTGGTCCTTGTGCATGGAGCCTGGTGCTCCCATCTGTGTCTTCAGGGAAGGCCGCCTGTTCCTACACTACCTGAGCACTTGGAGAGAGCCTCTACAGTCTGAGCCCTCTGCACTGAGTGAACACAGCCTTTTCTCTTTGGTGCTCTTCTTGGTCTCTTTTCCGGTGTCACCTCTTCTTATTCGATGTAAAGGCTTTTGAGAGACAGGAGGGAAATTGAGAACACGTACCCCAATTCCAACCCCCTTCCTCCCAGGGGCCTCTGAGCAAAGCCAAAAAGGTGAATCTTGTCTTTGTGACACCTTCTGCTCCACCCCCACTTCCCTCCCACAGGGTAGGGGTGGCCTTCCCTAAGGGAGGCTGTCTGCTTCCAGCAGAACATGGCCTCTCTGCCCTTTGGAACCACCTAGCAGTGGGTTTCAGGATGGCGATCTGGTTATTGATAGATTTCCTCTCAGCATGTATGCTGAAGAGGATAGGCCTGCCTGGGGTGTTTGTTCACCCCAATGCCTGAATGTTTTCACATGCCCAGCATGGAGCACGGAGTCAGATTCTTTGATCAAGGCCTGTCGCTGTCTCTAGGCTCTTCTAGGGCTGTGCTTGTGCGTAGGTGTCTCTTGTAGGATCATGTGTAGGATAGGAATTGCCATAAGACCCAGGCTATAGGTATGGCGGGAAGCAATAGAGTAAAGAAAGTGCCAAGTCACCCATCAGCCTCGGTCTCCCCATCTGCGGGAGAAGGCGGGAGGGCCATCGGTTGATTCTCTTCCGATTGTCAGTGACCATGGTTCAGTGTTTGGATCCCCAGTTTGTTTTTGATGATCTGGAGCCTGGCTCCTCATTTGCTGCTGTCTGGTCCATTCATCCACCCATATCTGCCTCAGGAGATAGGATATGGGGTGTTATGTGGGCAGGCTGTGATAAAGCATAGGGGTGCATCGTGGGGGCCCTCTCTGGTGCTAAATTCCTGAACATATTCTGTTGTGTGTTGGAAATCGTTTGCTATGGCTGGCGGCAGCCAGGAGAATCACTGGGCTGGGAGACAGGGACATTGTTAAGCTCTAATTGGTTGCTGAATAATTTAACCACCCAGTTAGCAGGACCAGGGAGAGGCTGTGGAGTGCTCTTGGAGGAGGCTCAGGCTGCCTGGCCTACGCTGTTTGCCTGCAGCCCTGGCACCAGTGTGTGCAGCTTTCTGTGTTGCTCCTTTTGATGACCCCCTAAAACCAAGGTGGGATGGGGGTGGGTGTGTCCAAGGTGGGCAGTCACAATTGCTGCTGCCAGAAAACTGGTCATTCAGAAGCGATAGCCAGGACACCCTAAGATACCTGACACCTGCTTTTCAAACTTCGTGTGTATCTAAGCTGCCTGGTGACCTTCTAAAGCAGCTGTTGGGCCCCACCCTCCAGGGTGTCCTATTCAAGGGGATGAGATGTGGCACAGAAAGGCCACGGATGACAAGTTCCCAAGTACTGCTTGCTGTTACTGGTCCCCTTTAAGGGCCATGCTACCCTCTCAGCCCCCCGGACTTAATCATTCCCGGGGCACTTATAGTCCTACCTACCTCAATCAATCTCAATTAAGAAGACACATGATTCATTGGTCTGGGATTCGGAGGGATGGGAGGAGGCTAAACACCAAGAAAGTCAGGCATGAGGAGTGAGTGTGTGGCAGAGGTTCCCAGAAGCAGGTATTCCTTAGAAAGTGGGCAGCATGTAAATATTCATGCTGTGCAATTCATACAGACCAGCGCTATACAGCACCTCCTAGAATTGCACAGTATAGCTCTGCTGCTGATGGAGGAGGGAGAGGGCTCCCTGGCCTGGGTCAGGATAAGAACCCAGGTCTATAAGCCCAAAGCAGGCCTTAGTTCACGACTGATCTGTGTGGTGTGGTTTCAAGGCTAGAAGTCAGAACTTTTTTTCCCCACTCTCCTTCCTCTTAGACTCTTTCCGTGTCATCCCCGGAGTTCTTAGAGGCTTATTTTTATAAATCAGAGATGCCCAGGAAACACAGTAACAACTTTACTACGCTATCCTGAGTCACCTTGGAAGGTGAAGCCCCTCACCGCCAGGGGCCAGTGGATCTTGGATACAAGATGGGTGAACGTTGATGGATTTAGAGGCAAAGTGGGGAAGGCCAGGAACAGCACAGATGGATAGCACACTTGCGCAGAGCTGGTCTACGTAGAAGAACCCTTCTCTGAGTCCCGGGTTAACATTCAGGTGGTGTGAGGCCAAGAGCCCATATACCAAGAGTCATTCATTGGAAGACATCAGCAGACATGGGGCCTGGATGCTTAGGGCTGCCGAGGAGTACTGAAAGTCTGGGAGGTTCGAGAGCACAGCCAGTATTGTTGGATCATCTTTACATAGACCTTGAGTGGCATACCGCTGTTCCTCAGACTGGCTGCTGTGGCTCCTCTTGCACCTAACTGGAGGTAGAGAGTAGAGACCTGGCGTTTTGAAATGGTTTGTCTTCTTCATGAGCTCTATGGACTGGGCCCTTTCCCCAGCTGAACAGCCCTGTGGGCTGCAGATCCTGACCATGACGAAGCTTGGTCGTTCCTCACGCTGTGCTTGGCCTGGGCACCATTCACATTCTAAAGTGTCTTAGAGTTTCTGCTCTGCCCCACTCTTCTCAGGCGAGCACTGTGACCTCAGGCAGAGGATACTTTGCTCATCTGTCACCAGCCTGTCATCTCGGCATCATTCACTGGTGTCCTTAAGTAGAAGAGCAAGCGCAGCTACTGCACGTTTGCGCAGCCGAAGCTAGATGGAGCTCACTCAGGAAGTATGAAAGGGACAAAGCCAACAAGGAAGATGGAGCCCTAAGCTTCATCTTCTAGTGGTCGCAAGAACACCCATCGTTTTCCCACCGCGTCCTTTGTCAGCGCCCATGATATCCTGGGAAATGGGCAAAGGGGGAATTTATTTCCTCTGTGAGTCCTCCCTCTCCTGGGTTGCAGGGCGGGGAAGTGCCACCAAGCTACCCACAGTCACTTCTCAAGCCTGCCTGCCACCTGTTTCCAATGCCATTCAAGGGCTAAACTCAGGGGCCCTCACTGCCCTGTACTGTGCCCTGCTAACTTCTCACCACACAGGCCTCCTGTACCTCTGTCCCGCCCTTGTGGCTTCTTCCTCTGTGTTGGAGTAGAGGCTGCTGAGGACAGAGCCAGGTGACGTGTCTGTGCTGTATGTAACACCTAGAAACTGGAGACGCCTCAGGGCAAATCCTGCCAACACCATCTCAAGGTGACACGGGACAGTGGTTTCATCCTTAACGACAAAGCGGCCAGGCAGCCACGTCAGGGAAGAGCTGGCAACCAGAAGCACGGGCCTTGGAGTGCGCAGATGGTCCCCATCCGCACGGCCCATTGACAGGCTATGTGGCCTTCAGTCGATTACTCTTAGGAACATCTGTAAAAATGGGTTTTGGACCAAGACCTCCGGTGACCCAGGGATGGGTGTGTCTGGGACTGAGTTATAATCTAGGCCTGCCTTCCAGTCTGGCCCTGGTGTCACATGGGCTAAATATTCCTCTCCTCCCACGGGAATGGAGACAGCAAAGCAGAGGTAGGCACAGTTCAGGGCCAGGGTTGTTTTCCTGGCCGCCTGCACTTGCCCTCCAAGACTCCTGGCTCCTGGTATTAGTCTCTGGCAAAGTTTGTACTCTTTTACAGTCCTGGCTCATTTCGGTGCTACCGTGCTACTCCCAGGCCAGGAAGGCAGGGCTGTGGACTGGCAGCGGCTGCCAGATCTTCATGCCAGCCCTCTCGGTGGGCGAAGGCTTGATCCAGCAGGGCTGGGTGGGACCTTCCAGGTTTCCTAGTCCTTCTCCATCCCTGTAGTCCCTGGCTTTCTATCCTCCGTCCTGACCCTGGCCTTCTTGGTCTCAAAGCGATGTCTCTGTTTTGTCCGCAGAACCCTTCCTTTTTATGTAAGGAGTTTGGGGTGGGGGTGGAGGCTCTCCAGAGATGAAACTAGCATCGCAGAATGTAGACTATCCGCACACAGGCAAACTGGAAATCTCATTTCTACTCATAAGCCCCAGGTTCCTTACTGGCCGCATCACTGGGCAGGAAGTTTGAGTGTCCAGGAAGGGCACAGGGGAGGGTTGCTGGCTCAGTCGTTGGCTGGTGCAGGAAAGAGAAGAGGCTGCCGGTTCCGTGGCATGCAAACCCACGTCAGTGGATGTCGGCTCTTCTCTGAGTGGGAAGAGCAAGGCAGAGGCATGGCTGCTTTGGAATCTGCAGGGAGAAAACGGTTTGTGCCCAAGCACTCCTCTCTATTCAGTGGTCCTGGGTCTAGATAGAAGCCTGTCTGTCTCTGCCTTGGCGCCTCTTGGGAAGACAAGGGAGTGGCATGCTAGGCAAGTGGGAGATAGGCAAGTAGAGTGAAAATGAGGGTTGGTTTACAGGAGTTGGGGTGAGCGTCTAACTGTGGCCTCATTTTTTTTTTTTTGTCTGGCCCACAGTGGTGTCAGCTCCTCTGATGGTCTGTAAATATGCTCTGGGAAACCAGCTGATAATACTAAGGCTGTGCCCACTAGGCTGGGGGTTAGTGTCATGCAGTGCATAGCCGCATCGTCAAAGCAGAGAAAGCTCTCGGATGTCTTGCTCTCAGGCACACTCTCACCATGCCTGGTCAAGACCCGATTGCCAAGCCTGGAACTGTACATGAAGAACGAGGTGGGCAGCGGCTTTAGGTAGTCATGTTCAGATAGGCAGCATGGTGGCTGGGACCCTGAACTCACTGGGGGGACGAGGAGGAAAAGCCGGAGTGTCTGAGGCAGCGCCTGACAGGGCGAGACGAGACCGGAGATGCTGAGGGTCTCGGTCTCCTAAGAGCTTTGCAGAACAAGGTCTGGAGGGATGTACAAAAATGAATTCCACACCACACACTCTTCTCTACAAAAGGAAGAGACACCCATAAGTGTTTAAAAACATACTTTGAGCAGTAAGATTAAAATAAAATACACTTTCTTACTTAAGGGAGCGATGTTTAGTTATCTCAAAAAAAAAAAAAAATCACTTTTCTGCCTGTAGCGTTAGCATCAAAGTGAGAAGCAGCGAGGACTGGGAGATCACGCGGCTCCTCTCCAGATTCACAGATGGTGGAGCAGAGCGGCAGAGACAGGAGGCGACTTGCCCCAAGTTCTACACTTGGGTGGATGCAGAGCCAGGGTCCTGAGCTTGGCTCACTCCAAGACAAAATGGGTTTCGGGGGTGATGGGTGATTGCAGCCTGGGTTTGAACATTGTGCCCGGCACAGCAGACCAGGGTGCGGATTCTCCCCAGCCTCACCAGGTCAGTGCCAAGACCTAGGCGGGGCCCTGGGGAGCCTGAAATGTCCATCCAGGGACAAGATAAGACTGCACCAATGAGGTGTCAGTCAGGACTGAGTGCTACTGGGAAGCCAGGGATGCTACCTGGGGACCACCTGGGGTAGTAATTGAGACGTGTAAACAGCCCAATATGTAACAAAGACCAGAGCAGCCTGTTCCAGAATCTGCTGTCACAGCTGTTCCAGAGGAGCGCACTTCTGGCCTTGCCTGGAACTATTCTGAAAGGTAGCAGGGTAGCAGGTCGCTCTGGAGCTGGTAACAAAGAGGCAACTGCCAGGTGCTCCAGTAATCTCAGGGGAGCCTGCTCCCGGGCTCTGGCTTTTCATTCTGTTTCTTGCAAGAGGGGCCGAGAGGGTTGCAAATCCAGGCTACCCGGCAGGTCTGCTGCAGTTTCTCACCCAGCATCTCTCCACACACTTCCTATTTTTACTCTTAATAACCATGCTCGGGGTTACCAAGGTCTCCCTGTTGCTATAGTGAGAGGTGATGGCGCCAGCCTTCCAAAGCGCTGGACTCTTGGCTCTGAGGGAAAACACAATCCGAGTTGCTGTATTTTAGGGTTTGACTGAGAAGATTTAATGCTCCGTTTTTCCAGCCTTTGAAACAATGGCAGCATGTGCTAAAAAAAAAATACCTAAGACCTCAGTAACAAAGAATAATGGGCAGTTCAGGGGAGTGGGCATCTGAGAATATATAGAAGATAAATTTTGAATTACAAAGATGACAAAACTTCAGGAAAATGTAGAAAATGACAAATAAATTAACACAGATTTGGCTAACACAGCCTCATGGCTCCCACCGACAGCCCCACCGTCAGTGGACAAGCGTGCACAGGCCAGGGATGCAGACAACAGCCGTGAGTACCGTCAGCTCTCGGGGAATGAGTTCCGGAGCTGTTTCCTGCAGAGTCATAAGCCTAGGTCAGGTAAAGCAACATCACATCACCCAGCTCCTCCGCCTTTTCTTCCCCAGTTCCCCTCGAACCCACACAGTCACCCCCGGATCACCACTGTCTGCATACGTTCCCCCTCTGAGGTCAATATCGGGCCGCCTTGGTCCCCGTTTCTCTACCAGCATCTGTCTCCTCCATGCTAGCACGATCCTTGCTAGTTAAAGGATGGTCTCAGACCAGTGGAGTGGCATGGCTGCCCCCCCCCCAGGGGATTACTAGAAAAGTATGTTCCCCCCCCTCACTTGGGTCTACAAGTCAGCTTCTGGTTGTGTTAGGACAGGGAGTCTGAAGATCTTTGATCTCAAGTCCACCTCCTCCAGAGCTGCAGGGTAGGAGGCAGAAACCAGGTGCCACATTGCTGAGCAGGCAGAGGGAGTGAAGTGGCAAGGGGCCCGGCCAGTGGGATGCATATAGGAGCGGGACAGTAGGATGTGTCTGCTTGACAACTCGGATCCAAGATGGCTGCTAAGGGCAGGAGTGTGGGCTTGAGTAACACAATAGCCCCCCCCCCTTCACTCCCATCTCATAGAGGAAGACTCTAGAGCACAGAGAGGTCTACACGCTTACTCGGGGTTACACAGCTCATGGATGTAGTAGGACTAGGATACAAACGCAACTCCGTAGTCTTTGTTGTTGTTGTTGTTGTTGTTGTTGTTTAAATTTCTTTCTTTTATTGGATATTTTATTTATTTATATTTCAAATGCTAACCCCTTTCCAGGTTTCCCCTCTGGAAACCCCCTATCCCATTCCCCCCTCCCCCTGCTTCTGTGAGGGTGCTCCCCCACTCCCCCACCCACTCCCGCCTCCCCGCCCTGGCATTGCCCTATATAAGTTCCCTGAGATGTGGCCCAGAGTTCCAGCTGAGCAGCAGGAGGGGGAAGCCGGTTTGCACAAATGGTAAACTGAGTCACCGGAGTCTGTGTAGTTAGTTACTGATAGCCCGAGTGAGGATTCAAACTTTTAGGTACCAAACAGAGAGGCTCTCCACCTTGCACACTGAAGCATCAAGGCAGGAAGTCGGTCTGTGCTCTCCGAACAGTCAGTTTCTCTTCCCACACTGACCCCCCATTCCAGCCCTCCCACCCCAACCCTGTGCACTCAAAGACAATTTCCTTCCTCTTTCATGATGGGAAGATACAAGGGTAGACAGCCGGTTTTCAAATCAGGAAGCGATAAAGCAATAAATCCAACTGTTCCCTTCTATAGCAAGTAACCGGGCCCAGAGAACTCAGGTTCCTACTGAGGCCTGGATTCACTGCTCCCTGCAGGGTGCTGGGTTCTTTGTCTCTGGTGGCTCCGGTACCTAGCCAGCCTGCACCATGGTGCTGGCTTCCTAAATCAGTATCAATTCTGCCTAAAGCTTAGGCAGCAAGATGCAGCTCACACACTGGTGGGGAATAAAATATCAGCTTGCTGGTAAGGATCCAAGCCTTGCAGAAGTGTGTCCTGAGACTCCTGAGACAGACAGCCGTCCTCTGGGGCTTTCCTTCCCTGCTTCCCAGGGGTAGCCACTTAACATAGCCCTCTCCTTCCTTTTTTCCCTGCCAGCCATTGGGTTGTGCAGGATCCCTGCCACTACGAGGCTATTTTTAACAAGCGTCCCAGGCTTTAGGGGGTTGAGGAGAGGGGTAGAAAAAACGATTCTATTTGTATATCTTTAATCCATGCACATTGGAGAAGGCACTGGCGTTCTCATCCCTGCTGCAAGGGTTGTGGGCAATTGATGAGGCGCTGGGCGCTGGGTAATCCTTTTTCTTCCCTTAACGAGGATGCAAGGCTTCTAGGAGCTGGGGCCATGCTTCCCACTGCCTGGCGGTCTCCTGATCCCACTGCCCCCAGCTCTCTCTCTCTCTC
>NW_022196895.1:71760095-71765088 GCF_008632895.1 Mastomys coucha
TCTCTCTCTCTCTCTCTCTCTCTCTCTCTCTCTCAGCCCGCCTGGAGAATGTCTACAGAGTCTCCTGGGCCAGGGAGGCCTGGGAACCTGACTCTCAGTGCCAAGCTCATATTTAGAAACGTCTCCAGCCAGACTTTGGCGCCTGTCCTAGATGGACTCTGGACAGGGGGGGCACACTCATCACTACTGCCCCCAAGCAGGCAGATTCTGAGTAGACAAGTCCCTGTGTGAAAATAAATATGTGGGGAAGCTGTGGGAACCTGTATGCCTTGGGCAAAAGGGGGTGTGCCTAGGTGGTCTGTGGACCACAGGGAGGAGGAAGAAAGACGTCACAAGCTTGGGATGGGCAAAGGGTGGTGGGGAAGGAATTCCAGCTCTTGGTCCACCCTCTGCTCACTTTCTGCATCCCTTCCCCTAGATACCCAGGGCATGCTCCTGTCTCAGTGGGGACTTCTGACTCTCAGTGGGACAGAGTGTGCTCCATTTTGCCATCCCTTTTCTGTCCTGACCTCCCTAACCTGTGTGATAAGACTGAGGCTGCCTGCACCAGGCCTGTTCCTTCTCCTCTCCTCTCCATGCAGGGCTGGGTCCTCAGCGTCTCCGATTGGTGCAACGTGGCCAGGGGAGCGGTCACCCCCTGAGCTCTTCCTAGGTTTCCTGCAAAGCCTTTCTGAAGAGCCTTCTGCTTTTGATGTCTGTCGGCGCAGGGAGCTGGATGACGTCACTGCACCCAGCATACTTTACCCAGTAGCCCTCTTAGGTGATGGACACCATGCCTCAGCCCCATGAGCTCTCTCTTTTCAGCTCGTTCCTTTCAGGGATAGGCATGCTGGTGCCCTGCCTCTGCTGTTTCATGAGCACCTACAGGGCAGGCCCTGCACCTGCCCAGTGATGGCCTTGGGACCTGAGAGGTGCAGCTGTGGGAGATGGGGTAGGAGGCCAGCGCCCTGCCTCTCTGCACCTCTGCCCTGGAACCGCAGGGACTTACTCTTCAGATTCTTGCTGGAGAAGAGGCCGTGTTTGTGTAGTCCCATCTCCTGAAGGACCAAGGAAGATGACTCTCCTCCCATCGCAGGCAAGGCCTCTGAGAAGGGTCAGGGAGGCGAAGGAGACATTTTCATGTATCTCCTCGAGCCAGCCATGCTGTAAATGCGCCCTGGCTGAATAAATGACGAGGGAACAAAGGGGAGCTCAGCCTCCGCAAGCAACCCCCAAATTGAGACACAGGACAGTGTAAGAAGGTAGCTCCGTGGGGCTCCGGGGGCCCTCGGGAGCAGCCTCCTTTTACAAGAAAGTTCTGAGGGTCAGAGGAAGCGGGGAGGGTGCCTCAAACCCACTGACGGACCTCTGGGGCCAGAGGACGGTGAGATCTGGAGGAGAGGAGACAAGGCTGCCCTAGGTATCTCTCGCCCTTGGGAAAATTGCCTCTTCATGTGGTTGGGGGTGGACACTGCAATTTTTCTTTGAGGGTTAATTGTTTGGCTGACAGCACAGATAATTAGGACTGAGAATCCCGGAGCGAGGGTGACAGCACCATCTGCTGTGACTATGTTTCGGCCCCACCCCACTGGAGAGCCAGGCCGTGCCGGCCCTGCACACACATACCCCGGCCACAGAGGTGTGGGTGTCCAGCCATTGGCTGTCAGTCCAGTATCCTATGACCCAGCTGGCTGTGTCACTGGTGGGCCAGGATAGTGGGCTGCTTTGTAAAGGGCAGCTCCTTCCCTTCCCCCACTGCTCGCGTACACACACGGGTCTCAATTAGCAAGCGCCACTAACCCTGGGAGCTGATTTTTGTTCCTCCTTGTGGTCTAATGTGTTGTGCCTGGTCCTCTGCTGGCCAGAGCCAGGCGTGAGGAGCTACAGTAACTATGGAGCCCTTCATGTTTGGGTTCATCCTCCTGCCTCCTTCAGGATCTGCCACCTGTCCTGGCAGGCTAGCCTCGGGCCTGTGATGCTTGCTCCAGAATCAGGCTAGCACTGGCTACCGAGGCCAGGGAGAATGACCTGGGCGAAAGTCCAGCATGTCAGAATCAAGCTGAGAAGCCTTTGTCCGGAATGGGGGCCTTTTCTTCACATGGGTGCAATCCCGTGGGGTTATCCTTCTCCTTTTCAGTTCTCAGGACTAGATCACATACGTTAAGGAGCATGCTCTCTTTACAAAGACAATGATAGTCCAATCTTGCCTTCCAAATTGGCTCTAGGTCCGCCATGTTGCTTGTTGCCTCTTGAAGAAGGTCCTGGAGGGCAGCAGCACTGTGGGCGGGGAGCTTGGAGGTGTTATCAGGACCTGAACGGTGGCCCGTTCTCTTTGAGCCTGAGATGATCCTCAATGTCTTTTCAGCTCATTGTCTCTGCTTCATGCCTTGCACCCTGCACCCTGCGCCCTGTGCCTCTCACCCTGCGCCCTGTGCCTCTCACCCTGTGCCCCATGCCCCTCACCCCTCTCTCTTCTTACTTCTCATAGCCTTCCCTAGGAGAAGACCCAAGGCATAAATTTCCTATCCACTCCCCAACAGAGGGAGTGGCCACTGTTCCTCCTTGCTTCGCTTTCACTCAGCCCTCCTCCTCTGGGGGTGACATGACATTTAGAGGAAATTAACCTAGCACAGGGAAGCTTCCTAGAAAGAAAAAAAAAAAAAAGACATTTAAAAGTTGGAAATAAATGCCAGCCTTGACCTTCTCGTTTTACTGTGTGACGTTTAGACATCTTCTCAACCCCTCTGTGCTTCACTTTCATCTCTGAAACAATTCCTCACGGAACTGCTACAAAACAGGATGAAAAAAATCAATTTCTAGGGTGCAGTCATCAGACCCGTGGTACGTAGGCCGTCGTCATCTTGCTTCGATAGTCCATGTAAGCTGGAGTGCATAGTGCTTGTGCATAGTGCTTGTGCATAGTGCTTGTACATAGAGCTTGTGCATAGAGCTTGTGCATAGAGCTTCCTCTTGGGGGTCTAGGCTGTTCTCCATTCCCAGCCCCTCCTCAGCAGCTGGTCCCCTGGGGCCAAGAGGAGCCCGTGTGCATCTCAGTCCTGTGGGCTGCAGAACTGCCCCAAGCCTGATTGGAGGGGCAGGGCTGCAGCCTGGGTGGTCCCAGTGCCTTCTGGCTCTTCCTTGAAGACTAGAAGCCACAGTCTCGGCCCTGAACTGTCAGGAATCAGTGGGAGCAGTATCAGGGTCTTTGTCCCGTGGCATAGGGCGCTTTCTCTCTCTCCCCTTGCCTCTTCCTTTGAGGTAAAGGACGGGAAAGACATTCATCATGGGACACGGGTAGAGTGTCTTCCTGGGGCTCCCAGTCTCTAGCACCCCAAACGTCTTGCCCCAGGATTTGGCAAGAAGTAGAGGGGTGTGTCCTGTTTTCTGTGGCTCCCATTGGCAGAGTGAGTATCTATTCCCTTCCCCTTCCAGAACACTGGGACAGCTCAGGGGGCTTGTTGATAGGTCCGAATGGAAGCTTGAATGATGGCTAGCGGACACATACCTTGTTGAAAAGGGAGTCTTTGAAGTAGATCGAATAAAGTATGCAGAGGTAAGAAGTCAGGAATGATGGATGTGCATGTGTGTGAGTGCACGTGCGCGCATGTGTGAATGCGTGTGTATGTGTATGTGTGTGTGTGTATGCATGTGTATATGTGTGTGTGCATGTGTGTGTGAATGTGTGTATGTGCATGTGTGTGTGAATTTGTGTGTATACGTGTGTGTGCATGTGTGTGTATATGTGTGTGTGCATGTGTATGTGCATGCCTGCGTGTGCATGTGTACTCAAGCTCTGAGCCTGTGGTTGGATCACTGTCATTGGAAACTCTATGAGGCTTAACCACCAGGTGCCATGGGAGCTAATAAGAAAGAACAATAGGAGGTTAGGTAGAAGACGGTTCACGCCTGGACTTGTATGCCTGGGCCTAATTGTGATAGAGACCTCTGTTCTCCTTACAGACCTCCTCTGAAGCAGCTGGAGCTCAAGTCTCCCCATCCCCAAGGATTCAGCCAGCCAGGAGAGGAAAAGAGGATGGGACGGGGCTTACCCAGGGCTGAACAGTGAGCCACAGCTCTTTGAACCTGGAGCTCCGACCGGGAGGCTCTGCCGCGCGGGAGTGACTCAGGAAGAATTGATGCTCTGGCCCCCTGCGACATGTACATGGTGTAATGACAGGTAATGAACCTGAAGCTCGGCTATCCTTTATCAATGATATGGCAGGTAGGGGAATATATCAGCTTGTATTCGGCACACAATGTCAGCCTCAGGAAGATAACTGTGCACACAAAGCCCACGAAGCCCGATAAGATGATAGATGGACACCTTACAGTTATTTGTTTTTCACCCATGTGCTTGTTGAAGCTGGGTACCGGAAGATTTAGCAGCAGCTGAGTTCACTTCCTATGCCTTGTGGGAAGGCCCGGTGCCCGGGTTATGCATGCAGCATATCTTATTAGAGGGGTTCAGAGTACAAATCAAGAAGTCAGTATTGTCATGAACTCCTGCAGGAAGCAGGGGACTTATGTCAGGAAGGAAATTGAGATAACAGAGGGCAAGGGGGCGGGCGGTCTTATATACCCATGATTCATGAGGGTTAGACTAGGGTGGGGAGGAGGGAGCTTTGCACCTTGGGACCACCTCAGGTTTGGCTCAGACACCTAGAGTTTTGGTGATGCTGGTGTTGCTCATGAAAAATAGAAAAGTGTACTGTGCCCACCCGTTCCTTCAAGGGGTGCCCGGGCAAGTGGGGGAAGATTGAAACAGCTGGGAGGGCTTGGGTAGGGGCGTAGAGGGGACATGCAGGATCTGGCAGATTCTGTGGGTCTAACAGTTTATTCTAGGATTTATCCAAGGCAAGAAGCATCAGGCGAATCCCTAGGACCAAGAAGGCATGGCCTCCTGAGACTAGAGGGACAGAGCTGGCAATGCCAGGACGGAACTGCTACTACTGGTTGTCTGATCTGTACCACTTGTGACATGAGGGTGACGCTCTGGCAGCCCCCCCCCCCCCCC
>NW_022196895.1:71765102-71786452 GCF_008632895.1 Mastomys coucha
CCCCCCCCCCCCCATGGGGAACAAAGACGGCTGAGACCGAAGCAAAAAATAGCTTGAAGTCTTGGGAAATGACCTGGGGCAATGGGAGAAAGGCCAAGGGCTAGCAGCGGGAGGCCGGAGAGGGTGTGGCGAATTCCTTCTAGCTCAGGCTAGGGTTGAGGTCTTGGTCAGAGCTAAGGTCTGGGGAGGAGCCGAGCATTAGGACTTCTGGGTGGCCTTGCTTTGAATCAGTCAGAGAGAATAAGTTGGAAGGAATTTAGCAAGCTAAGTCCCTCTCTAGGAAATGGATAGGCTACTGGCCACGGGCGGTGGCACACTGGACTCCTACCTACTGGGGCAAGTGGGAAAGAGAGGAACTTGAGTACTTGGGGCAGTGAGAGCTGCCTATGCCTTGTGGCAGGGGAGGCAGCTGCCTGGGTCCTGGGTTAAATATGACTCTGAGCTATTCATGCTGAGCATTGCAGTTCACATTCCCGCCCCTGGTGGAGCCACTGATCTACCCATTCCTGCCTGGGCTGGGGACGGGCCAGTGCTGACCCTGAGAAGGGTGTTTGGGGGTGGGGGTGGGGATTTGTGGCTGAGTGGAGCAGCAAAGGTCCTGCCCTGTAGGGATGGGCTAGGTTTCTCTCAGTGTGTTTTCAGGACTCACGGCCACATGGTGCTGATTAACCAATATTTACCAAGCCCTCATTATATAAGTCACACTTCAGTCACGGAGACCAAACAACTGACAGAGACAGCTTAAGATACGAAGGATTTATTTTGGCTCATGGTTTGAGGGGGTACAGTTGTTAATCATGGCAGGAGGGCATCGCGGTATCAACAGCTGCTTGTTATCTGTGCAAACCAGAAAAGAGAGAGTGTAGACTGGAAGCAGAGCTAGGCTATCAACTCCAAACCCTGTCACTATGGCCTTGTATCTCAAAGATTCTGTAGCCTCACAATGCAGCCAGCCCCCTCAGCTGGGGACCAAGTCCTATGGAGGACACTGAGCATTCAACCTTAACACCTCTCCTGCTAGGAGCACAAAGCCTGAGCTTCAGAGAGCAAGGTGTGTGTCTTAGGTAGGGTTTCTATTGCTGTGATAGAGCTCCATGACCAAAGAAATATGGGGGAGAAAAGGTTTATTGCTTCTTACAGGTTATAGTCTGTCATCGAGGGAAGGTCAGGGCAGGAACCTGGAGGCAAGAACTGACAGAGGCCATGGAAGGATGCTGCTTACTGGCTTGCTCTTCGTCGCCTGCCCAGCCTGTTTTTCGTATACCTTCCAGGATCACAGACCCAGGGAGTGGAATCACCCACATCAATCACTGATTTTTTTCTTTTAAAAGAATGCCCCACAGGCTTGCCTACATGCCAATCTGGTGGGGACATTTTCTCATATGAGGTTACCTCTTTCCAAATGACTCTAGCTGTATTCGGTTAACAGTGTGGCCTCATGTGGGGTAGAAGAGAGAAAGCACAGAACCAGGTCCAGGCCTTAGGTGTCTCAAGATACTGTCTTCAAATGAGTAAAGCGCCATCTTTCTCAGATGGCTCAGAAGAACTAAATGAAACAGAGCATGCAACATACTGAGCATCTGGCCCATAATAAGTGATCCATACATTGGAATTATTTCATTATTGGATTCACATGGGTAGATGTGGGGCTTGGAGAACTTCACTCTACCTGGGGCTTCTGGGAGTGGACAGATTTACAAAACTGGCCATCGGAGGTGCTCTGGCCACAGGTCCAGGTAGGAGCCTCACACTCAGAATTGCTAATCACATTTTGAATGTTGGGGCAGAAGCTGGGCTCAGAGAAAGACAAGAGTCAAAAGAGGCAGTCAGAAACTTGGAGTAATGTTGAGCAGAGAGAACATTCTCAGAATTCTTTTTGTGTGTGTGTGTGTGTGTGTGTGTGTGTGTGTGTGTGTGTGTGTGTGTTTTCGAGACAGGGTTTCTCTGTATAGCCCTGGGTGTCCTGGAACTCACTCTGTAGACCAGGCTGGCCTTGAACTCAGAAATCCACCTGCCTCTGCCTCCCAAGTGCTGGGATTAAAGGTGTGCACCACCACTGCCCGGCTACATTCTCAGAGTTCTTGGAGAGTCTGCCTCTCTCCATCCCATGTAGGTTCTCAGTGCAGGGGAAGTGGGGTAACAGAAGCCCATGTAAGCCTGGAGATTGGGACCAGCCACAGGAGTAAGCCATGATAGTTGCTTTACATTTGTTAGTAGCTGTATTGGAAAAAAGGGAAAAATTAGCTACTGTAATTGATTTTAACAATGTGTTTCATTTAACTCAATATAGACCACTATAACTTCAACACATAATCAATACACAATTACAAGGGGGATGTGTTATTCTTTTTCCTACAGAACCCTTGACATACTGGATGTATGTTATACTTAACTGACCATCTCAGTTAGGACTGGCAACATTTCAAGAACTTGGTGGCCATATGTAACTGGTGGCAACTGGATTGTTCAAGACAGCTCTAGAATCTAGAATCTCTTTCCGAGAAGCAACTGGAGGCCAGGTGGATCTAGAGCCAGACAAGAACAGAGTTTACTGTTGTGTAAGCTTCTTACAAAATGTTTATAGTGTGTCTCTGGAGAAATTTGTAGGAGAGAAATTAGTCTCGCTGTGTAGCTGAAGATGACCTTGAACTCTTTTTTTTTAAGATTTATTTTATTTATTTATGTGTATGAGTACACTGTAGCCGTACAGACAGCCGTGAGCCATCATGTGTGTGGCTGCTGTTGAACTCAGGACCTCTGCCGGCCCTGCTTGCTCCGGCAGCGTAATTTACTGCCGCTGTCTTCAGACGCACCAGAAGAGGGCGTCAGATCTCATTACAGGTGGTTGTGAGCTACCATGTGGTTGCTGGGATTTGAACTCAGGACCTTCGGAAGAGCAATCAGTGCTCGTACCCACTGAGCCATCTCGCCAGCCCCGACCTTGAACTCTTAATCCTCCTGCTTCCACCTCCCAGGTTCTAAGATTCCAGGTCTAAGCTTCCATGCCTAACTACTGATGTCTTGGCCAGGCGGTGGTGGCGCACGCCTTTAATCCCAGCACTTGGGAGGCAGAGGCAGGTGGATTTCTGAGTTCGAGGCCAGTCTGGTCTACAGAGTGAGTTCCGGGACAGCCAGGGCTATACAGAGAAACCCTGTCTCGAAAAACCAAAAAAAAAAAAAAAAAAAAAAAAAATGTCTCAAGTCACCGTTATCAATGGTGACTTGGCGTTCTCTGGAGTCAGTGTGGCTCCTGGCCCCCCAGGTTGTTGACTCAAGTCTCTGCTGCTTACAAGTTTGAGACTAAACTTTAGGGAGTTTCTAAAATACCCTAAAGCATTCACTGAAAGTGGAATGAATAATTTCTATTATGCCAGGTAACCCTGAAGACCAAATAAAATGGTAAGTGACTGCTGTGTGACACTCAGTGTTGAGAAATTATTTCTTTTTATTTTTTGTAAATCAAATGGAAACAAATGTGAGTTCCTTTATGGGCTGAAGTTGGCAGCCTTCCCAGCAGGCATTTCTGTAGTCCTGTCTCTGCCCTTCCGGTGCATGAGAACCTTGGGCTTTGCAACTCAGGGAAATGGGAGGCTGGCCAGCCCTCAGCCCATGGAGAAGCTCCAGACCCTTGTGGTTATCTGCAGCCAGTCTGCCCATGTCTGTCCTCTCTTGGGTGTCACAACTGCACCCAATACAGAGAAGGCCGTCAGCCAGTCGGGGGTCCAAGTCATCCTACGATGTCGGGGTTCCACCCAGTGATCCACCAGTGCGAGTTGCCTTTCAGTTCTTCTTTTTTTGACTTCAGCCCCGGCCTTTGAAACAGGGACCCAGCCCCTATTGTAGCACACCCCTCCCCTCACAGCCATAAAGATACAGCTCCGCAGGATAAGAAAGCCCATATTTCATTGTTAAAAACCATGGCTGCTCTTTCTGGGAATGGGGGACAAGGTACACTTATTATTCTGGGAGGATCCTCTGCAGTTGCCCCTGGCACCCAGCAATAGCAGAAAGCAGTAATTGCTGTGTTTTTATTAACACAGTGTCCTACATGTGTCGCTGGAACTCTACAAGGTCAACTTCCCCTCTGCTCAGGCTCCATCCAAAGAATGTATTAAATAATTTTTGCCTTCTGGGTTTTTTTGTTGGGTGTTGTTTTTTGTCCTTTTTTTTTTTTTTTTCCTGGACTCACATGAGTGCTTGTGTGAGGGAGGCTTTTGTAGAAACAGCAGGTGTTTATGAGACTCTGGGTTCCTCCAAGGGCTGCCTGGCCTTGATTCAGTGCCCCTTGATTTCAAGAAGGTGCGTCCCCTCTCACCTTCTGATATCAGGTTGTGCTCCAGGCAGTACCCTCTCAGTAGAGTTGCTCCTACTGGGGGCTCCACCTCCACTCTTTCTCCTCTGGAGGAGGGAGGGTTCATTTGTTGGTGGTGATGGCAAGTGACCATGACATCTTTATTTTCCCACCCTGCTAGGTGGGCCCCCTAGCCAGGGTGTTGTGGTTGCTCAAAATCTGTCCTTGTGCAAAGCAAGGCTGTGGGTCTGAGGGAGCCCTGCAGGTCTTTCTGCCTCTCTAGTCTGGGCCTGGGGAGGACTGTAGCCTGAGGGAGAAGGCCTGTGGTTAGATGGGTATCCTGCCTGGTGTGGAGGAACAAGATCAGGAGATACAGGAGTAGGCCCAGTGGAAAGCAGATGGGTCGTACAGGAATGAGGGGGAAACCTAAAGCAAATGGAATCTTCCCAGGCCCCTGGTCCTGAACTGCACACTCCATGTTGAGCACTCTGGGCCGTGTGGAGTGAGCGGCCTCTGATGCTCACTGTGGTGGCAGCATTGTGCTATTTTAGAATAGAGGGTCTCCACAGGGCATCACAGCAGGTGCCTGCTTCCTGTTTGATGGGTCTTAAGCCATTGAGTTGTAATGAATCTTAAGAGACTCTAAAACCAGTGTCATTGTGGCTTACTATCTATTTTAGAAGGTGGTATGGCACACTTGGGTGGCAGTGTGTGGGGAGGGTGTCACAAAATCCAGCTCATGTAGACGAGAATATTACTCTGGCTCTTCCCTGCTGTGTGGCCCTGCACAGATCTCTGAGCTTTTCCTCTGTAACCTCCCTCCCTGTTAATGGACGTGAGGAAGTACCGGGCCGTGGTTTCACTCTGTGTCAAGCTACACCTCCGTCTTGGAAGAAAGAGGCCCCATGGTGGGTCGGTGGGTCTCATGGCCCAAGGCTGGTGAGAACTGGGGTACCCCCCTTTCCACGCTGAGTCTCTAGAGGGTTGCTCTCTGCACAATCAGTCTCTGTGTTGCTTCCTGGGGGCTCACAGAGAGCAGCTACCCATGTAGTACCTCAAATTTTAGAACAGGGAGAGACAGAAAGCCACATTGCCCTTGACTGACAACCTTCATACATGCACGTAACAATTTTAATTTTTCATGATTCTTCTGATAAAAATAGTGCCCAACTAAAAACAAAAACATTTGTATTTTCCATCTCCTTAATTAGTTTCTAATTTGGGGGTTCTTATTAGCTTAAAATCATCTCACTGAAATGGCCCTCAGATGAGGGAAAAACATGCGATGCACAATCAATTCCAGCAAGATCTTCCTATTTAATTATGCTGATTGGCGCACTAGAGACCCCCCCACACTATGAGCCTCTCAGAATAAGCTTGATTTGTGCGATCTGGTTTTTAAAATTTTGGGGATGCATATTTATCATGTTCAGCCCAGTGTTGTTCTCCTTGAGGTTCTGACTTATCGCCTGAGAAGTGGGAAGAAGATCCCAGGGGCTTTTAGCTTGGACTTCCTCCCGTGGACTCCTTGGGAGGGCCCAGCCTGCAGGGAACACAAGGTCTTCCATGTGTCTGGGCGGTCAAGAGGCGGGCTAGGGAAGAGTGGGCTGATGGGATTGTGGGGCCGGGTGGTAGAGGAAGGCTTCCATGAGGTCATTTTTAAAAAGGCTAATTCTGTGTCAGAGATGTTTCCGGAACAAAATTCTAGAAGGCGCTCTTCTTCAAAGACACTAGGGAAACTAAGTGATCAAAGAGAGCTGTTTCTCGTCCCCCAAACCCATGGGTCAGCGTCAGCTTTGCTGAAAATTGGGTAGCCAGATACAATGAGAGACTACCCAGATATAAAAATTAACCATGAAAGGAAGAATCAGAGAGATTTCCCACCAGGGTCCTGAGCTCTTCTGTGCACCATCAGCTATCAGTGCCTTTTGGGGGCTCAGCCTTCCCATCCATAACATGAGCTTCAGTTCATCTACCTCACAAGAACGTCGTAGCGTTGTACAGTATAAAGCCCAGGATCAAAGGTTAAGTTTTGAGTCTATTTGGTGCTGATCCCTGAGGCTCTTCAACCTGCACACGTTTGCTTGCAGGCTCGCAGTGCCTATCTCTGTCTCTGTGAGTACCATCCAACACTGTGCATAAGGCCCTACGTACAGGGTGCCATCCAACGCTACCCAGAGGATGGTAGTCCGGATGCGCTACACACTACTGTATGGAGGCAGTAAGATAAAGGCAATTCATTATGGAGTGGGGCCTGCAACAAGAGTCAGCAGAGGACCTGGAAAAGCTGTTCTGACATGGAAAAATGAATGGTGTAGATTCAGAGCAAGTTGGAATTGCTCTAGGGTGGTCTGGGATGGACGGACTGGGAGCCACACACTGTTTCTGATAATGATCTCTCAGTGGCAGTACCACCCTGCGCTCCTGGAACTGCTGCCTCCCATCCTGCAGCCCAGTTTATAAACTTTGTGTACATTCCTGAGCATAGGACTAGGCACATAAGCCCCGCCTGTGCAGAGCAGGGTTGATGGTCTTCCCCTGGCTCTTCCAGCCTCTTCCATCTTTTTTTTCTCTTTTACTCCATCTCCACCAGTTTCTCAACGGGGTCTAGGGTTGAGCATCCATCCACACATCCTCACCCCTGCCCCCTCTTTTAGCCGTGGACCAGATCAATGCAGTGACCTGGACACCCACCATCATCAGGCCATCCCTTGAGTGTGAGCAGGGTCACTCAAAAGACAAAATCACTAGGAACGGGGGTAGCGTTGACTTAAGGCGAAGCACCCAGGAAGCAGGCTTGGTTTCTTGGGTGCAGAGAGCTGCTTGGCACACTGACTCTCCTGGCACTAGGGGTTACCAGCACCGGTCATTTCCAAGCCCGTCCTGTCGTTTCGTTTGTACAGCAGAAATGAAAGCCAAGACTGGAGAGGGCCATGCCAGGGTGGGTATGCAGCAAGGTCTATCCAGTACCCTGACCGTACCTGGGTTAACAGATCCGTTGGACTCCTGCCCTGCCCTTGGTGGCCCTGGACGGACATAGCTCTTTAGGCAGGGACTGTTATAAGTACCAGTGCTGGGACAGGTACCTTATGTTGTCAGTACTGATGGTGTGGGCTAAGACTCTCGCAGCATCTAGCCCAAAGTTAGACCCGCCTAAAACCATACAGCATGTGTGTTCTAGGGGGCTGTGTCTCCCTCGTGGCATTGTGCTGGTAACAGAGCTCTTGGCTTCGGGGCCTTAACAAGGTTCAGTTCTTGTTTCTTTCGTCTTGGTCACCAAGAGACACAAGCCACCCTCAGCCTCAGTTCCCTTCCCTGGGAACTGGAAGGGACTGGCATCACCCTTTAAAGAGATGGTTTCACAGGCAGTGAATACTTCAGGCTCTTCAAAGTGTGAGGAATTGGTCCAACAGTAAAAAACAAACAAACAAAGAAACAAAAACAAACAAACAAAACAAAACAGCTGCATGAACATTCACTCATGTGCTCACCCCCTGAAACTGCACCTGTATGTCAAAAGTCTCAGAGCAGCAAAAATGTGTCTGCCTTCATCCCGGGCGGGTGGAAGAGATGTTCATAACCCCGCCCCATGCCCCATGTGATGTGAGAGAGCTGGAGCCTTGTTCTGCTTTTCCCTACTGAGGAAGTTGTGTATCCAACTCAAAAACCAACAGGAAGCCGAGCGAAACCTTCCCGTGTTGATAAGACTTGATTGACAAGTTAACAATATTTGTTAATTGATCCATGCGCAGCCTGCCTTTTCAGTGGCCTTCGGGGGAAACAGGCTTATTATTCCGTTAGAGAGACGCTCACTCCTTGAGGAAGCCTCCCTGGAGTCAGTGGTCTTCCCAGCCCTTGGGTAAGGTCCAGAGGCTGCTGGAGCCGACAGCGGCTGTTCACTCACCCACTCAGTGCCAGGAGATTTCTGAGTCGGCCCTCACTCGGCCTGTGATTTATAGTTAACAGTTCATTTTTAAATGAGCGTGTGTCTGGAGTCTTCCATCAGTCAACGGTTGACGTTTAGGAAGGAAATGGTAGCATTGACTTGGCAGTTGTGAATGAGCTCCTGAGCGTCAAATCTACCTCTTTTCCTGTTCTCTGCCTGTTCTCCCTCCATCCCTCTCTCTCCCTGTCCCTCACTGTGCTGACGCAGCTTGACACAGAGCCAGAGTCGTTTAGGAACAGGGGACCTCAATTGAGAAAATGCCCTCACCAGATTGGCCTGTGAGCACACCTCGAGCAGCACTCTTCCATATATATTTTTTTTTCTGCTTCCGTTTCTGCCTCCTTCCTGCTAGACTACAACTCTAAGCTGAAATCAATCCTTTTCTCTCCAAGTTCCTTTTGGTTACGGTGTTTTATCACAGCAACAGAAACCCTAACTAAGACACTCCCTCTCTCCCTGTTTCCTTGCCTACTCTCTCCCCAACATTTTTATGTTTCTCCTTTTATGGACTTAGAAAAGAAACACAACATCATGATCCTATTTGGAGGCCCCAGAGAGTAAGGGTACAAACACCGGGCTGAGATTCTGTAGAGTCCATAGTCATTGTGGAATGCTAAGGAAGAAAGTCCCAGGTTCCCACTGGGCCTCAGGTCCTCACACATGGGTTGAAAGTGGGATTTCCCCTGAACCTCTGCCTGTGGGGTTGGGGTGGGGGTACGGGGGGAAGGGTCATCTCAACAGTGTGAAGAGAGCCTGCAGTCAGTCAGGAAGGTCTTTGCTCCAGTTACAAAAGTAACCTGCATACACAGAAGAAATTAAAATCACACAGTGACGTTCAACGGAATGAAGGAATTAGGTCCCTCTTCAATCAACGAAGATGATTTGGGGGGTTATTATTTGATTTGTGTTAACATAATCTCTTTCGTGTCTGCTTGCATTGTCTAGAAAATGCCTTCATATTAAGCATATGAGTTCTAGCTATATGTATTATATTTTATAGCTTATATTTTTGCTTAATATTTATTTTTAAACTGCTTATGTACCATACTCTAATTCTTTATAATAAGGCTTTCTAGAATGTAGATGTAATTTATTAATAGGGTAGAGTTAATTTAGTTCCTTGGTGAACATCTGGATGATACATTAGGTTCTAAGGTTTACTGTTTGTCCCCTCTCCTATCCCAGGGGATCAGAGAAGAGGCTGGAAGGAGCAGGGGACACCTTTGTCCTTAGGGAAAGGCTTCATTCTCTCACTACTCCAGATCCTTCTCTGGTAAATGCAGTGCTGAACATCTATGGGCACTTGGTGATGTGTGAAAGCCAGATGGAGACTGGGAGCATGGGAAGGAGACCCTGGCCAGGAAGAAGCAGTGGGTAGGGTGGAGACTGGGAGAATGGGGAGGTGTGTGATCCCGGCACTGGGAAGCAGCAAGCTGGAAGGTGGTGAGTTTGAGCCTCGCCTGGGCCACACAGTAAGACCATGTTTGAAACAACGACCACTCATCAAAACACCTGTACGGCCCAAAGGCACGCAGGCATTTCCTTACCTAGGTCTCACTCGTTCTCATCCCTGGGCCTGCAGCTGCTGTAGGTCACCATAGTGTTGCATTGTGGGCTATCCCTAGAGTTCTTTGTGCTGACAGGATGCAGAAATCTGAATGCATATGCCTAGATTTCATTTTCCATATAGATCATAGCCTACTGAATACTCCGTACAGTATCTTGGGTTTTATTTCCTTAACTATATGTCCTGGGAATTTCCACATTTTTACACATAGTACCTTTAGGCCTTCTAAAATGTACCTTCTAAAGGTACTAAGTATTCTACCACAGTGTGCACGTACCAAGTCGGCTGGCTAAGTCCAGTATTCTTTTCTTCTTGCTACTAAAAAACAGTTATTTATTAGATCCTATATTCATCTGAACTATTTTTGTTTGTGTACGTTTAATTACAAAGTAGCCTAAGCCCTTGCTGAGTAGAGTGTACATTATCTATAAACAAGTTAAGTGAGCAATTTAAGTCTGATATCCCAGGCTCTGCCTGTGAGTCTTGGCTCCTGAGTGTCAGAGCGCTTTCTATTGAAACCTTGATTGAGTGTGCCCACTCACCTCACATGTGATCACACCCATTTGGCTGTAGACTGTGCAGCCCTCTCCTTACTAGTGCGTGAGCAAGGGATCCGTCACACTCGCTTCACATGAGCACTGTGATGTGCCTTCAACACAGCAGCCAACGGCTACCGGAGCCCATTTAGAAGCACCCAGGGATCTGAGCCCCACCTTTGACTGTGTGATCCTCTCAGATGCCATGCGGTCATTGGAATAACAATTTATATTTTTCTTGTGGGGGCCCTTCCTAGGATGGGAGGCCAGTGCCGCTGCCACTACGGGTCTTTTCCTGTGCAGGGAGTGTCTGAGTCTATCGGTGGCCTCTAAAGTGAGCTTCGTCCTGGTCAGTTAGTAGGTCATCAATCAGCTGGCAGAGCTGCCGTCCTGCAGGCCCTGTGCAATCCTGCACAGCAATCTGTAAGCTCTCTGTGTTTACTGGGGGCTCAGCACAATCCTGAGTCTGAGATGGACTCTTGCAGCCAGCAGTGAGGCCCCTCTAGCTTCAGCCCACCCTCTACTCAAAAATGCTCCCGGAGCATGCACTTCTTTTCGGTCCTCCTGTCTTCATGACATCTATAATGCCACCATCGTCCCCAGTCACCCAGTGGGCCTGCTCATCCTATACCATGCTCAGCGTGCTTTCCCAGGAGGAGCATGAGGGCCACTGCTGCCTTTAGACAGAGAGGAGAAGTGTCACCAGCAACTGACCGTGAGCTCCTGCTCGCTTGTCAGCCTCCCCTTAAGTCCTCTCCTTTTTGGCTTCTAGAACAGCAGTGCCTCCCTGCCCGGGGATGTGAGCATGTTGCTCTTTTCGGGCAGTGATTTTGCTCCTTCTCCAGGCTAACCCTGGCTCACCATTAGAGAACATCCCACCTTTTGCTTCCCTAGATCTTTAGGTTCATGTTAGGTGCTCGCTAGTGAGTGTATTTCAGCATGATCACATGACTCAGGCCATTTGGACTTTTGTAACAAGATGCTGAAATAGTAGGTTTTTGTTGTATTCTTCCAGTATGTGTGTGTGTGTGTGTGTGTGTGTGTGTGTGTGTGTGTGTGTGTGAAAACACAGAGATCTGAATGCGTGTGTGTTTCTAGTTTCTACTTTATCATGTATTACATAACCTTCTACTACTATTGAGCCAGGCCTGTGGCTCACACCTGTAATCCTAGCACTAGAGAGGCAGAGGCAACAGATTACTGCGAGGGCCAGGCCAGCCTTGTTTCCATAACGAGTTCTGTGTCAGCTGGGCTTACACACAGAGAAACCAGACTCAAAAAAACCAAATAAATAAATAAACAAATAAAAAGTCCTACAGCCTACCATAGACTCCACACTGCAGCTTACTGTATCTCCTTGCTTTCTATCCTGGGAATCTCATCACAGTAGAGCATGCCCCTGCCTCACAACCCACAGAGACTCTGCTCTGTCTGAAGGGTGAGAAGATTAAAGTCAAGCAGCTAGCAGATTCGATTGCCACCTCCTCTACCAGCAGCCCTTTCTGGCTGTGTCTCCACATAGTTTTCTCCAGGCAGCTCACTGGAGCCTTCTGTGAGGGCACTTGTCCCATGCACGAGGGCTCTGTCCTCAATAACATAACCCCTAGTACCGAATACTTCACCTCCTAATACAGTCACTTAGGGGTTATAAGTTTAACTTAAGAGTTTGGAGGGGACACAGACATACAGACCATGGCATCCTGGCTTTCTTTTCTTTTTTCTTTTATTATTATTATTATTATTATTATTATTATTATTATTATTATTATTATATAGACACACCAGAAGAGGGAGTCAGATCTCATTATGGATGGTTGTGAGCCACCATGTGGTTGCTGGGATTTGAACTCAGGACCTTTGGGAGAGTAGTCAGTGCTCTTACCCACTGAGCCATCTCACCAGCCCAGCATCCTGGCTTTTAATAAATATCTCAAAGGCTATCAAACTGCATGAAGCAAGTATGGGCAAGCTGTGTCCTGAGAAACAGGGAATTCCCACACCACCAGTGAATGTCCCCTTCACAGAGGCAAAGTCACAGGACTGCAGAGAGTTTCAGAGGTGGCATCTGACTTTTAGGGAGGGGCAACAGACCCTGTAGGTTAGTCCATGGACTCTGGAGCCAGCTTGCCTCTTTCTGCTGAGCCACCTACCTTCTTCAAGCCTGCTTCTCCATCTGTAAAACAGGAGTAAGTCCTCCCTTCTCTAGAGGAGCACTGTGAGAATTGCAGAAGTAAAGGCAGATAAAGGGCTTAGCACCACCACGCCGGTTCTGCGAGCCAGTAATGTTGGGGATGACACTGAGTACACAGGGTGGTCTTCGTGTGTAGACTCAGCCCTGTTGAGCCTGGTCTGCCGTCCTTACCACCCACTGAGCTCTCTGGAGGGACACAGCCCTTGCCCTCCAGTCAATTCCAATCACACGGCTTCAGCACCGTGCTGCTCAGCCAAGGTTAAGGGCCCACCTTCCTCCAGGGAACATTTGATATCTGCAGACATTTTCCAAGTGTCAGGGATCCAGGAAAGGGATGGTTTTTAGCATGGAGTTGGGTGTGGCACGAGATACCCTCTCCCACACAAGGACACCCAAACCCGACAGTGGGGCTTGAAATCGAGTATCCCTGCTGAGGGCTTGGAGGGGTCCTACGATAAATGAAGTCACTGGAAACAGGCGCAAGGGAAGGAAAGGGGGATCTTGGAGAGCAAACACAGGGGAGAATGTTCTCTCCTGTTTACAATTTAGAGAGAAGTGGAAAAGTGGGGGTGTAGAAGTAACTGTGAGGAGCAAGGAGATACTCCAACAAGGGCCGTCTGAGGAGATGGGAGTGTTCTGGGCAACAAGAAACATTTCTTTGAATGGCATCTTTGACCCCATTATGGCCCGCCCACTCCTGGTTCAGGGGGCCTTTAGAGATGGAGGCGGGCTCCCTGTGCTGCTCGTCACAGGGCCAGATCCAAGGGTGTGTGCAGCCCAGCTGCAGCAGCGGATCTTCCAGCAGCCGCTGACTACCATAGCTGCCCTTGGGAGATGTGAGGATGCTGGGTAGGTGTAAATCACACTCCTTCCAGCCTCTGCACCTCTGGCCCAGTACCATTTTCACCTAGAAAACGTCTAATAAAAATGCATTCCAAGTCAGAGTCCTAAAGGAGCAAGAGTGGGGAGGAGCAGGGGCTGGGAGCCAGCCCAGCGCAAAGCTGAGTAAGTGAAATTCTGGCTTGGGAAGAAGCTTCGAGGGAGGTCTATAGAAGCAATAGATACTAAGTATCTAAACCTGTCTCTAAGCCTATAGGATGTCCTTGCAGGAAGTCCTGTGGTGCAGGTTAACTGGTAAATGCCCTGGCCCGCACATTCTACCTGCAGTTAGCTCAGCTAGCATCAATAGATCCTGCAGACAGGTTGCACTCAAGAGCTTTGCTAGGGAGAGCGTGTGGCTAGAGAGAGGCTCGAGATGTGTGCGCTGCAACTGGTTAGACAGCACTACAGCTATGGTCTTCACACCTGCTTGCACGTTCACTTTGGGGGTCTTTAAACAAACTCCAATGCCAGCCTGATTTACAGAAGTCCCCGGAGATGGGACTCTGGCAACAATGGTCTCTTCTGTTGGGGGTTGTCAGTGAGAGGCATGGAAGCTTGAATGAGAGTCACCCTGGACTCCAGCACAGTGGGCACGCGGAGGCTGTAATGAAAGCCCCAGGGAACAGCTGGAGCTTGAAGAGGAAATCCAGGGGCCAGGGATGGACTCTCACTCCTCTGGCTGCACAGGTGGAAAGCATCTCTGGTCAGTCAGACTAGCCACAGGTACACACCGGATACGGCACTACTCAGATGTGGTGGCCACTGAAATTAGGGTCTGTGTACAGTGCCAGCTGCCAGCATGCTTTCTACAGTTGGCAGAGGGCCCTTGTGGGTGGCACGGGACATGGGAGGATGCAGGAAGTGTCTGCAGAGTAGATGGGAGGTTTCCTACTGTGGTTATCCGGATGGGCTTTACTGTGGGGGCGGGGCTCTACTTTGGGACGAGGCTTTGCTTTGGGGGCGGGGCTTTATGGGAGCGGTGTATTATAATGGCACCCAGAGTTTAGCCACTGCCCCTCCCCAGCTCTCAGCTCTCAGCGGGATTATTTCAGCCTCTAGGTTGGCACCCCTCATCTCCGGGTTTCCTTTCTCACAGCAGTAACCAGCTGTGCCTATGCGGACGTCTAGTGGCCTGCCACTTTGTCGTTCAGACCAGAAGCCAGATGACTGTCCCTGATTCCATCTCCTCTCCTGACCCAGCTACCTGCTCCCTCAGTGGGGTGCGCTCTGCTCCCATGCAGGGGCTGCCCCTGGTCTCTAGCTCCTGACCCAGGGACTGCCATGGGCAGCCTTCCTCTGTTTGTGTGTTTGCCAGCAATCTGTGTAAGCCCTCCTTTCCCTAACTCATGTTTTGGCTTGAATATCATGCTCCTGGTGCCGCCTTCCCTGGCCATTTTCTCCTGTCTTTAAAGTTGTTTTCGTTTCTCTAAATAACATTGAATACAGACAGTTTTTTGCCTTTCTATTCCAGCATGTGAGCCCCAGGAAGGAGGGGTTGTGTGTGTGTATGTGTGTGGGGGGGTGTTGAGGAGTGTCCACAGTGTGTGTGTGTATGAGTGGTGTGTGTGTGTGTGTGTGTGCATTGGCAGGGAGCTATTAATTAGTGCCCACAATCTGTGTGTATGAGTGGTGTGTGTGTGTGTGTGTGTGTGTGTGCGTTGGCAGGGAGGTATTAATTAGTGCCCACAATGTATGTGTATGAGTGGTGTGTGTGTGTGCATTGGCAGGGAGGTATTAATTAGTGCCCACAATGTGTATGTATAAGCATATATGTGTGTATATGTATGTGTAGGGATATTATGAGTGTCCTCAGAGTATGTGTGTATGAGTGTGGCAGGGAGGTATTGATTAGTGTTCACAATGTGTGTGTGTATGCATGAGTGTGTATGTGTGTGTAGGGGGTGCTATGAGGGTCCACAGTGCAAGCGTGGAGGTCAGAGGACAACCTTGTACTGACGGGCATGGGGATCAGAGATTACCCAGCAGCCTGAGCCCTTGGGCCTGGTTGCCAGGAGAGGGACCAGGCAAGGACTGTGTCCTTGGCTCATGCGAAGAAAGCTGTGCTTAAGCGAGTTTATCTCCCTTCACATCAGGGCACGGGGACTCCAGGACCTCCACGGAGCTTCACACTGAGTGATGAACCTTTTGGGGAGCAGCTATTGGCTACCCTTTCCTGGCCTAGCAGCACCCCTTCAGGGGTGAGGGTTTTTTTATTTATTTTTTAGAATCAGTGCGGAGCTGGAGAGCTGGGGAGGAGGAGACTGCAGCAGGGTCAAGGTCAGGTGAATAATGAAGGCCAGTAGCCTTAGTGCGTGCCCTTAGGCTTGCCTTCGTTAGGCTGGTGTGGGTGGTGCGGAGGGAGGCTGAGTTTTCCACTCCAGTCTGAGGCCTAGACTGCCACACCCATGTTTGTCCGAGCTTGGAGCAGAGAGAGGCCCAAAGAGCTTCTTTAGGGCCAGCTGCCTGAAGACCAAGTGGATGAGCAAGCCTCCAACATAGATGAGTTGTCTGGGGAAGTGGGCAGGGCTGGCTGGGTATGTGCAGGCCAGGGAGGGACTCCAGATCAGTCTGGTGAGAGGGGCGAGGAAGGAAAGCCTGCTCTCAGCAGGGGGTGGCAGAGAACTGAAGACAAGCAATCAGGTTCTGCCAGAAGCCCAACTTCTTCCTTCAGTTTCTTCTAAAGGTCTGTGGGCCTGGAAGGCTTCTAGCTAAGGATGTGCATCTCTCTCTCATTCATTCATTCATTCATTCATTCATTCATTCATTCATTCATTCTCTGTGTGTGTGTGTGTGTGTGTGTGTGTGTGTGTGTGTGTGTGTGCGCGCGCACTGCTGGAGGGGCTGGAGTTCTGTGCTATTGTTTGTACCCTGAACTGTGATCCCTTGAGGTAAATGGTGAGAAGGGAGGCAAGGAGTTCTGGGATATGGGAAAGAATTGCTAGACATGAGTAAGTGCATCAAGCCAGGCTCTACATTAGACATGCCTTGGTGGCCTTTATAATGCCCTATCTTACCTAGGTCAGTGGATCAGAATGACAAAGGATCACCCAGGAAGATGATAGTGCTTCAGTGTCCTTGGATCAAGAGGCTCTGGCACGGCTGACAGCCATCAACTTTCACCTCAGTAGCTGCCAGAACTGGAATGCTGGCTGGTGCCACCTATACAATGGTGATGCTTATGCTATGGCTCGTGCTAACATTGTGATACCCCAGGGTTCACTGAGGTGTGTTCATAGAACATCACGTGTGCTTGCGGGCGAGCTCTGTACCTGGCATCCTCAGGGCAGGACAGCAGGGTCTGGGGAGAGGAGACACATAGTACATGTGGGGACATCTTTCATTTCTGGAATGAGGTCTGTGTCAGGATAGCCAGGGTTCCTGGATCAAAAAGCCTGGACCAGACTGGCCTGGACCAGACTGAGGTCTAGAATGAGCTGGGCACAAGATGACAGTCTTCATCGCTCAAGACCTTAGCGTCAGTGTGACATCCAGCTGGTGACAATGGCTTTAGCCAAACTCTGTAAAAAGACCACAGCTGTAGAATGTCTCCTGTGGACTAAAAACATTCACATCTATTTTACCCCAAGTGTCACAGCCACCAGATGTAATAATTGGTAGATGCATCCACGTTGTTATGGAAGGGGGTGACCAAGGCTCAGAGAGGTCCACCATCTTGCTTAAGCTCACACAGGAGGATCCAGTCTGATATTTTAAAAACTCTCCACACCCTGATATTTTCTACAGAAGAGTCCTGGGGTCACTCTTCCTGATGTCCCACTTGAAGGGAAGAGACCTTCTATTCAAAATTCCACCCCCACACCTGTTCCTGTGTGGATTTATGTGTAAATATGTGAGTGTCCACCAGCCACGGTGCTTTTTCCTAAGTCATTTTTACTCTCTCTCTTTAAACAAGGTCTCTTACATCCTAGGCTGGCCTTGGTGACCGCTATGTCGCTGATGACGACCTTGCATTTGAATTTCTGATCCTTCCGCCTCTACTCCTCTCTCCACCTCCACCCCCATCCCCCCAGGGCTGCTATTCAAGGTGTGGGCTACTATGCCCAGTTTATGCAGTGCTGGAGGGGAACCAGAGCTTTGTGCGTGCTAGGCAAGCACTCTACCAAAATAGCCTCTGTTTGTTTTCCGTGAAGATGTTTAGTGACACTCTTGTAGGAATGCTTCTTCTACACCATCTGGAAGAGAGCAGAGGAGTGAGTGTGGGAGGGCTGTGCAGAGGCCCAGCAGGCAGTGTGTGCTCCTAGGGAGGAAGGGAGCGGTCTGTATGGGAGAATAGGGATCCTTGGCTAGGGCAGATCTGGCCCATCTGGCCAACTCTCTTGCAAGAAGTTTAGGGATGTGAGAATGAGGTATTCCTTTCAGGGAGGCTAGCCTATGACCTCTAGTGATTACGTGGATCCCAAAGTCCACCCTCCATGCATGGGGCTGGTTCTAGGTCAGTATAACTCCACTTTGAGTTCCACTGTAGGTCTAGACATGACCTACATGACAGAGTAGGTCAGACCCTCTGGTCCATCTAGTCTGCAGACTGCACAGCTGGTAGGATAGGACCTAAGTTTGCAGTCCTCCTGCCCTGGAGAGACCATGGAGCCAATAGTCTGGCTGGTGATGGGTTTGGGGGCAAATCCCCTTGCTCCCCATTCTGCCCTAAATAGGAATTAGTTCCCCAATACTAGGGGCAGCAAACCGTCAACTCCTGGGTAGAACATCAGAGCAGTGACCTTCGCATCTGAGCAGGGTAGAGGGGAGGAGAAGAAAGTGAGGTGACATGAGTGTCACCCCTATGGGATGCTTGAACTTCACCCCACTAAGAAGGGTTGCCTCTGGGTTCACAGAGGACTTTGGTCACTTTCCCTGTGTCCTGTTGTGGGTTTGAATTCTCAAAAGTCCCTAAGTCCTGCTAGTCTAATTCAGTACCCCATACCAGTCTACCCAGATGTGGCCGGCAGCCAGGGCTTCCCTCCAGGTCACAGGCTCTAGTCAGAGGTGTCCCCGCTCAACTGCTCTCTGAAACCACACACATTGTGTCCCCCTTCAATTGGAACTCTCCCAGGCAGATCCAGATGGGCTTTGACCAAGAAGGAAACAGGAGAGAATGACCATGCCCAGCGTTACCAGTCCCTCCATCAGGGACTCCTTTCATCCCAAGGGGCTGTGTGGACCGGTGAGAAGGGGTAGCCAAGGGGACCCAAGCCCATTAACAACAGCTCAGCTCTTCCCTGCTGGCCTCACACAATGCCTGCTGCCTTCCTGTGAGGTTCTTGGAAAATGGCTCATTAAGTGTGAAAGCCAAGGTCGGTGGCAGGCACCTCAGGTGGTCTGCTGCGGGGTCCTGCTCCTAGCAGTTGGCATCTCTAGGAGATGGGCCAGCTTGGGAGGGAGCACCTGTTGGCTCTCCCTTCTCTCATTTCCAAGGAAGCTCAGCTGGGGATGCTTTCCATAAAGGGTTTTCTGGAAGGGCTGGGACTTAGACCTGATGGAAACCCCTGCCTCCTATTTCCTGCCCTAGTCTGGTAGCTGTTGGTACACCTGGCTGTGCGTTGCAGTCACCCCACCTTCTTGTCTTCCTGGGGCTCTCTGTGACTTTGTCCCTTCACTGGCACTCACAGGCAGCTGAGCCCCACATGAACCAGGATCTCCAGTCACATTTGAAACCCAGGCGAGCCACACAGAAGAGTCGGCGTGCTTGGAGTATACTTACAGGACAGATGTATACTAAGAGTCAGCTTGGCTTTCAGTGGAGATTCAAGTCTTTGTTCGTTAAATCTATCATCTTGATTCAGAGAAATCTCTCTGTGATGGATTTGAGCCCCCGGAGAGGTGACAGCTGGGTTCTGTGGCTTCTAGCCCCTGCAAGGCCTGCTCTACTGGATGATGTCCTGGGGACTGTCCTTAGGAGCATTCTGAATGCAGGTTCTGGTGCGGGAGGTGAGGACAGGCAAGTCACACACTCTAGACAGGGGTGTCCCCACTCAACCGATCTTTCTAACAAGCACACCATTCTGTGCTGCTGCTGGCTCAAGGAAATAGGACAATAAGCCCCAACTCACAGGCAGTGGGGGAGCAGGTTAAAAGCCCTGCCTGAGGTCTCTACCTCACTTCTACTGGATTAATTTGTTGGCTACTTTTAGATGTTCCAATTAGTTCCCCCACAGACCCAAGAATCCTTGCTCCGGGCCCTTGAAACCTCTCCTTCTCTGTTCTTGCTGGCCTGAAGCTCCTGGGTTTTTACCAGGAATTGGGCAGATCCCTTCTCCAACTCCATGGGTGGCGAGCATGGGAATGCTCCCCACTGGGATGGGTCTGGGAAGCGGGCAGCTTCCTTCTGAGTAAGTCACTTATGAACTCTGATCCTAGGGGCCGTTCTTAGGAAGGGATTGATAACTGTAACAACAGGAGGAGAGACATGGTGCAGGTGCTCTTTTGGGTCTGTGAAGAGCCCTAGATGTGTCAGATGAGGACAATGAAGATAGCTCGTGCGACGGCATCCCTGTGGTGAAGACTCAGACAGATCGGACTAACACACAGCCCCGACATCGTGGAGGAACTTGTCTTATTCTTACAACTCTAATACCTAACCCAACACCAGTATTCTTCCCTATGTATAATAGGCACTTAAAACACCACTGCTCCAGCGTGTAACTGAGACCGTCCTAGAAAGTAGAGGACCCTCCCCCAAGAGGTGTGATCATGAGAGGTACTTACTGATTCTGGTGCTGTGTTTGCTACGACCCAGTCCCTCTGCCACCCCTGATGTCCCGAATCACTTGGTTTTTACCTGAGTGCAGGGAATTGAGGTCACTTTCCAGGATGCAGCCAAGTCAGGACAGGGACCTCGGTGGTCCGACTCTGGCAACTCCGTTGCTAACGTTGCTCCATGCTTTCCTAACATAAAGAGCCATCGGCGTACCCAACCATGGTATAGAAGGGCTGCCACTTAGATACAGCCTGCAGGAGTAGACTAGGCTTAGAGCTTCGAGGTGGCAGTGGCGGGGTGAGAGGAGCCTCCAGGGGTGAGCCCAGGGGAAGGTGGGTGAACAGATGGGCAAGTTGCTCGGAGAGCCTGGGGGGACAAGGTGTATAAGCCGGGAGCTCGCTCTTCCTCTTGAGCAGGAGAAGTTGCATGTGTCCGCAAGGATAACAGGAGGCCTTCCTCCCTGCTAAGGAGCCAGGCCTGACTTTAAGAAGAAAATGCACACATGGTCTGTCCTTGAGAGATGCACAGAATGGCGGCAGGTTGGGGATGGCAAAGGAAGGGGAGATATACTGAAAGTTGAGAAAACAAGTCCCGCTATTGGGCATCTCAGCAGCGACAGGTGTCTCAGTAGAAAGGAATACCCGGGCCAAGGTGCAGATTTTTATTCATCTTTATCATGGCGATAAAGGGGCATCTGAATAAGTGCGAATTCACAATGGGGCGGGCTGAGGGCGGGGATAAGGGCGGGGCTGCAGCGGTTAGCTTTAAACGCCACAACCTAGAACACGCCCCCCCACCCCACACACACACAGAGGTTCTGTTTCAGCTCAGCATTGGCTTTATCATTATCTTGAGCGTGTTTGTGGGGGCACTGTTTGATTATTAATTGATGTCGGAAAACACAGCCCATGGTGCATGACGTCATTTCACAGGCTGGTCCCCAAACTGTACAGGAGCAAAGAGAGCGGCCAAGGGAGCAGGCCGCACAGGTGCACCCGTCTCTCCGCTCTTTGCTGTGAGTGTGATGTGAGGAGATCCACGAGTTCCTGTCTTCACTTCCTGGGAATGATAGGCACAGCCTAGAGTCAAAAGCTGAGATCAGGGCAACAGGAAAGAAACTAGAACAGGCCCCTAACATTACTACCATCAGCCACACATGCCTTTAAGGCTCCTCCCACTCCCCCGCCCCCTACTGTTGAGCCAATGAGATGCCCACTCCCCA
>NW_022196895.1:71786603-71794287 GCF_008632895.1 Mastomys coucha
CACACACACACACACACACACACACACACACACACACACACACACACAAATAAAGAAAATGTAATACAAAGAAAAGGTCCCCAAAGAGGCACACTTATAGGCAGCCATGGCTCATTCTGAGGGCCCCTCACTCACTGGCATGGGATGGAGAGCTGAATTTCTTGGATGCTGTCCCCCCTCATAGAGCCTCAGTTTTCCACCCACTGTTAGAGACGCTTGAGCTTTGCAGGGTGCTGACAGCATACTCAATGTCTCGTCTGATAGGTGCCGGCAGCAGTCTACCTCCTGAGCTGGGCACAACTAAAATTGATTCCAGACACATCCAGATATAGCATCAGAGGCAAATCTGACAGAGCTGTTCTAATAGACTCTGGTTTCCTCTTAGGCAGAAAAAGCTATGTTTCATTCATTCATATTTTCATTTACTCATTTGCCAGTTTCTTACAGCTTTAAAGGTCTGGTATAGAATGAAGGAACTGGTAGATTTAGTGTGAGCGAGGGAGTTACCTGCTCCAAGTACTTCCCATACAGGGAAAGAGGGCTGAGGAGACAAGAGGGTGGGCATCTATCACATTTTGGGCATGTTGCTGTCGGGATGTAGAATGTGCCCTGGGAATTAGGTGCCTGTACCTGCAATCCCCCTGGAGAGCAAGAGGCATATGGGCTGGGCATGGCTTTCAGGGTACTGGTCTATGTTTGCGGGGACCTCTAACTGCCGTTACTTATGGGTGAACCTGGGAATAAATGGCTGCACGCGACACAGTTCGCTGCCACAGAAGACTGAAATGTGCAAAAGTTTGATGCAGAGGGCCACCTGCATTGTGTTGACATTGGTGGTGTGAGGGTCTCCTGATGTGTCCCCTGGGAAGGCTGAAATAGGTGATCTCACATCATAGAAGTTGTCACCACAGCCTGAGTTGCCCAGAACCTGGGACAACAGAGAAGAAGATCCAATTGCTTAGGGGAAGGAAAGTCTTAAAGGGAAATTCAGGATTCTCCAGTCCCCAAGGAGGGCTGGGGTGGCCATGCCTTTCTGGGCCTTCTGAATTGAGATCACACACTGTTCTTTAGAGAAAACGAAGGCAATGGGAAGAAAGCCTCCCTGCCCTTACCTCCCTCCGCTCTGGGGGAGAGAAAGGACAGCTGCGTGTCCTGGCCACAGACATTCTCCAGAAGCGTGGACACAGCTCTTCTTTCAGCTTGGATCTTCTTCCTGCTATTTCGGGTTTGGAGATCCTGCTCTTCGCCAACAGTCTGGAGAAGTGTGAAGCGCGCTTTTCTCTTGCTCAAGAGTGGCCGGAAGTGAAAGCTCCGGAAATTGCCCGTGGTCACAACAGCAGAGTTAGAAACAAGACAACGACGGTAAAAACAGCAGCGGAAATCTTTCCTCACCCGATCCGGATGAACGTGCCCGTCCCATGGCACAGGTGAGGGCTGACATTGCCCAGTAGTACTTCCCCCCACACCAAGCCAGGCTGCAGATGTGGCTCTGAGAGGAAATGAGGGGGCTGAAGAGATGGCTCAGCGGGTAAGAGCACTGACTGCTCTTCCAGAGGTCCTGAGTTCAATTCCCAGCAACCACATAGTGGCTCACAACCATCTGTGATAGGATCTGATTCCCTCTTCTGGTGTGTCTGAAGATAGCTACAGTGTATTCACATACAGAATAAATAAATAAATAAGTAAATATATTTTAAAAAGAGAGGAAATGAGGATGATAAATGATGATAAGAATAATGAGGTAATTTTTGAGAGACTCACACTTCCCCAACACTCTTGGTAGTAAGATACAATGTTTTCTTCTTTTTTCTTTTCTTTTCTTTCTTTCTTCTTTTCTTTCTTTCTTTCCTTCTTTCTTTCTTTCTTTCTTTCTTTCTTTCTTTTTTTTTTTTTTTTTTTTTTTTGGATAACTATAGAAGATGGCCTCATGGAAATTTGATAAACTGACCCCCTCAAAGGATGGACTTTCTGGTCCTATGAGGGTCCCAAGCCTAGTAGTCCCCTCTGCTTGGTACTGGAAGTCACAGGACCCCCGAGAGGAGCAGCTGTTCCTTAGGAAGCAGCTCCTGTCACATGTCTGTGCTTTTCGGCCTTCTTCTTCTTCCCAGGTAGGGTGGTGGCTTTGTCAGAGAGGAGTGAGGAGAGAGCAGGGAGAGTGACTAAGAGGCAAGCCTTAGGGCAGCCGTGGTTTTCAAGAAAAGATTGTAATTCTGATGAAAATTGCTGGAGATGATTGTGCAGTCCAAGTAGCATATGCAAATTATATGCAAATCACACTGCCCTCCTATTTTATAACCTGGATATAGCCCTTGGGAAAATGCTAATGGAGACTAGTGGTCTCCAGCAAGCCTTGGATGATCTCTAGGATTCCGGCCCTAATTAAAGGATGTTTTCCCAGCAGAAATCCTTAGCTTTACACCCGCTTTCCTCCTCCCTCCTCCGCACAGTCCTATGGTCAAGCCTGAGGTGGCTCTAATTCCAGGCAGGGTCAGGAACATGGATAGAGGCTTCAGCTAGAAGGTTCTGGAGTCTTCAGGTGAGTCCTCCTGTGGCGTTGCCAGTCCAGACTTATGTTGAGGGCAAAGGTTATTTCAAGTGTCAGTTTTCCAACTTTCAACCAACTTTCAAGGATCATGTGGAGTGGGGAAGACAGACCGCCGGCTGTTGGGGGATGCTTTCGTGCAATGTACATTCGAAGGCTGAATAGATCCATTAGAGGAGTCCCTACTACATAAAAACCATACCTAAAATGTAGTCTAGCTGAGCATGGTGGCCCATGCCTATAATCCCAGCACTTGGAAGCTTGAGGCAGGAGGAACTTGAACCTGGGTTACATTTTGAGAGCCTGCTCAGAAGGAAACAAACAAAAAACAGTGTATGTGTGGCTTTTAAGGCAGCCGTTAGTATAACACAGGGTGTGCCTGTTTGCCCAGGAAGTTTGCAGACTCTAGAGGTGGTAGGTAGTTTTGGAAATGGCTTAGGAGGCTCGGGCAACAACAAAAACTATGGTTTTCAGGGGATGGGTAGGAAGGCTCAGGCCTGATTTGTTACTCATGAGCTCAGTTTTGTATAGGTTCTTACAGGCACCTGGCCTAGGCAAGCCCTTTTCAAATACAAAAGTCAGTTCAGCAGGGTGATTGGTGGCACAAACCTTTAATCTTAACACTTGGGAAGCACAGGCAGGTAGACCAGCCTGGTCTAGGACAGCCCGGGTTATACAGAGAATCCCTGTCTCAACTGGAAAAAATAAAGTAAGTTCTGAAATTCCAAGCTGCCATCTTTGTGATTCTGTTTTGACATCTTACAGTGACACTTTGAGAAGTAATTAATGGCCTTGCGCCTTCCAGCACTTGTGGGGGACACTGATTCTTCAAATGCAGGGTCACAAAAGGTGGCACTTAGAAGGGGCTTAGCTGTTTGGAAACCCTTCATTTCAGAGTGGTAGAAACTGAGGTCCTACAGGCCGAAAGTCTACCTCAGCCTGGCCTATTGTTGGACCCTTACAATATAATTAGTGGGATTTGGAGCAATTACAGGGAGTATAAAGCCCCTCGTTTGTTTCTCATGCCAGGCCTGGGATTCCTGAGGAGGGGGGAGTGGGAGATGGGAGGAAGGTGGGACGGAGGTGACAGATAGTTGGCAAATCACCCTAGTGGGGCCTGTTCACTGGAACCTGGTTTGCAGAGGATTCTGGTGGGAGAGCCTCCAGGCTCCAGGCTTCCCCTCCCCCACTGCCCTTTGAAGTGCCTGCTGCAAAGTACAGGATTCCCAAGAGCCACTCTTCTGCTGGGTGTTACTGTCAGCACTGCAGAAATGGTTCCCTGTCCGTCCCTGTGCCTGTGGCTAGAGATAGCTGCCAGCGACTCCTGAACAGTCAGTCTGGGGGTGGGCAGAGGATCTGTTCAGGTCAGCACATCCATTTTGACAGCTGTATGGAATTCTGTGTCAGAGCCAAGGGACTGCCTGGCACTTGGATGGGGACGGTTCGAACCGACGAGTCTTTCTTGGGTAGTTTTTCTGTACTAAGTGGAGAGAAAGTTCTAGAGACTGGTAGAGGTGATGGTTGTGCAACAGTGTGAGTGTGGTGAGGGCCACCAGACTGTGTGCCCCAAGGGTGGTAGACGCAAGGCTGGACAGGTGGCTCAGGGATTCAGAGATTGTACTGCTCTTGCAGAGGAGCCCCCTTTAGTTCCCAGCTCCCACATGGTAGCTGAAAACTGTAACCTTAGTTTCAGTGGACCAGATGGTCACTAAGGGCCTTCATTGGCACAAGGTAGGCACGTGGTACGTATAAATATTTCAGATAGGCACTCATACACATTGAAAGGAAGAAAGGAAAGAAGAGGAGAGAGAGGTGGGGCTGTTTAGATGGCTCAGTTTGTAGCCCTTGCTCCTCTTCCAGAGGACCAGAGTTTGGTTCCCAGCACCCACCTCAGGTAGCACGTAACTCCAAGTCTAGGATGTCTGATGCTGTTTTCTGGCTTCTACAGGTACCTCGCCCCCATACACACAGGAATACACTCACCTATACATACACACAAAATAAAAAACTAAACTGTGTAGCACAGTTTTTGAAAGGCAGGGCAATGTATAAAATGCATACCTATGATCTCAGCACAGGCGTACAATTTGGAGACCAGTCTCTCTCTCTCTCTCTCTCTATCTATCTATCTATCTATCTATCTATCTATCTATCTATCTATCTATATATATATATCAAGATCCTGTCTCTAAAAACCAAGAACTAAAGCATCAAATCTAACAAAACAGAATAAAGTCTCCTTCCCGGAAGTACCTGTCGCCTGGATGCAGGACTGTGGGGGCTCCTGGCCTACTGAGGGGTCGGGAGGAAATGGCCGGGCAGGAGGAGGCCACGGGTTTAGGAGGAGTCAGTCACCCACCCATGTGTCCACTAAAATCAGTGTCCATGCCCCAGAGAGTGAGAATGTCCCTCAGATGTATTTCTTGCTAAAATGTGTCTGTGAAGTGCGGCCAGTGTAGGGACTGACCTCATTTGGATCTGTCTGAGATTATTTTATCCACAGAAATTTCTAGGTGTGGAGCCTTGGAGTTGAACCCCTGATGACAGCTTTGGGCTCTAGTTTTCTTCCTTCTAGAACATGTTTCTTGGCCATTCTCTTTCAGACCTTTCAAAAGTGAGTGTGACCTTAACTTTCTTAATATGTCATTTATATTAGTTATTAATGCCAGTGCCATTCTAGGGGACAGAGGGTGAAGCCTGATAAGTTATGGTAAGTAACTCGGAGCCACTGCTCCTCTAGCTGAGCTAGACCCCCTGAAGAGGGCATGGAGACCACGGGCTTGCAGGTGCTAGCATTTGTGCCTGGCCGCTTTGGAATCCCTCAGCACCTCCTGCTTTGGAACCAGCCACATGCTGTGATGAGCAGTTCTCTATGTGGATATTCTCTCTGTTCAGATCATGTTGCTCCTGGAAGCTGCTACTTCTCTGTATGCCCAGCACCTGGGCCTCCAGTAAGTGTTCCGTGGGACTCGGTTGACTGTGAAGAGTTTGGTGGCAAAACCAGAATCTGAGTAGAATTCCCAAGGACCGACCTCTCAATGAGCCAAAACATCCCTGCCGAAGTCTCTGCGCTGGGACGGGTTCGGGTGGGGGATGGGGTACTGATAGCCTGTCCTCTGTGAGGCACCCAACAGCCATTTAACCTTTTCATTTGGGAGCTGTGGCTCTGGCCTCTTCACATGGTCTTGGGTCCTGATGCGGCACCCAGCAACGTCTGCTCAGATAATTACATGGACTTCAAATTGTTCACCACTCTATGTCCTCAAAGCAATTTCAGAATCAATTTGAGGTTTGACAAGGAGCTGGTGGCGGCCTTGCAGTCCCGGGAGTGACGTGCGGGCTCTGCTTAGCCCTTGTTATAATTCCAGTGGCAGGCCCTGTGCACCTGGGGAGCACGGGGCGCCATTCCCTCTGCAACTCGGGAGAAGAAAATCAATCAATCAATCAATCTGAGCACACCTAATTAAAGGTAACTAAGACTCTGGAAGCCCAGGCCCGCCCTCCCTGCAGTGTCCAGCCTGCACAGCACTATTAGGAAACTGGTGTTGTCACACACACACTTCAGATGCAGCCTGAGCGTCTGAATGCAGCAATGGATCCAGCAAGGCCCTCTTATTAGGGCCCTGGGGGGGTTTCCCTGCTGTGGAGCACAGAACCCCTCCTCGGGATGTTAAGATGGACTTAGGAATTATTCTGACCCCAGTGGATAGGGACCATTTGGAAAAAGAACTTGGGGTACTTCTGTATGTGACTAGGGGGTACATTGGTCACACCATGCCCCCGGTGAACCAAACTCACTGGCTGAGATCCTTCAGTCTGTGCCACAGGGCTGGTCACTGCTCTGATGTTATACGTTAGCGTGCGGTGACAGCTTAGGACAGTACCTGGTCTAGGCAGAAACATGGCTCCTCTTATCACAGACCACACACCTAACAAGAGAACTGGTAAAACTATCCTTGGGTTTGTAAGAAGAGAGATGTTTAGTTTGGTTCAGCTGCCTTAAACCGATCTCACAGAGCAGAGTGGAAACGGAGTCATCTGGAGTCTAGTCTCACTACCTGGAGTCTAGACCAGGTACCATGCAAGTCCTTGAGTTTGTCCTTGTCTATTCGGCCTTGACTCAGTGAAACCCCCACCTCCTTCCAGGTACGTGGGCTCTGATCTCTTCTTGTAGGCCTAGCTTCGAGCTTTCCTGCCCTCAACTCTAACCTCAAAGCCAGGACTAACTCATAGCCTAGTGCACTGCTGGGTAGTTGGTTCTTTATCAAGACCAACCTAACTCCAGGAGCTAGTTTGTGGTGTCAGGAACCAGCTCACAAGGAGAGGTCTGGAGAGGTGAGCCAGTCATGAGCTTTAATGTCACACACACACACTACATGGGAGATTCTCCATACCGGGTCTCCACTTCTCACTGGCCCTGCCCTGTAGATCTTGGAGATTAACAGAGCTCCGAGATCTTTTAGCAGGAGGGCAGGGAGAAAGAGGAATCCTGATGATTGCGAACTCGATGCCTGCTCTACAGCTTTGCCTTGTCTTTGGAAATGTTAGACCTGAATGTTAGTCCTGGCGGTGTGGCGTCTGTCCTGTCTGTCTGTAGTCCCCAATCCTGCCTCCTCCTGTCTGGTTCAGCAGTCAATGAGAGAAGTCACCAAGAGGAAAGACTGCCGCTCCCCTTATAGGGACAAATTGGTTTGGTTGCACTTGTGTTACCCTCTGTGACAGAGGTGGTGAGGGAGAGGGCAGGAGCTGTGGCAGCCTCACCCCAACTCTGCAAAGCGCCCCAGCAGCCTTCAAGCCCCATCTTATCATTTCTACCACTATTGGGCCTAAAAGCCTTTCAAAACCGAAGGCCAGGTATGGATCACAGCCTCTAGGGTTTGCAAAGCATGGGCTCCCTCCAGCAAGTCTACAACAGCAGACCAATTCAAAGAGCAAAGCTGTGTGTAAGGGTCCATGGATACCTGCTGAGCTGTAGCTTTATTTGTACTTGCTCTGGAAACCCACAGTGGAGCGTGGCTTTTGGAAAGAGTCCTTTGTGGAAGGGTGGGTTAAGATTGCAATGGGATCTCAAGTTCAGATTGGAACATCCACATATTGCCAATCCATGTGGGCTGGCCAGGGAGAGGGGTGGGGGAGGGAGGA
>NW_022196895.1:71794539-71828422 GCF_008632895.1 Mastomys coucha
GGGAGAGGGAGGGGAGAGGGAGGGGGAGAGGGAGAGAGGGAGAGAGAGAGGGAGAGAGGGAGAAAGGGAGAGAGAGGGAGAGAGAGAGAGGGAAAGAGAGAGAAGGAGAGAGAGAGAGAGAGAGAGAGGGAGAGGGAGAGGGAGAGAGAACATTGATCTGCTGAACTCTGTTATTGAACATTCTGCAGAGGGTGAAAAATGATTATTTTGCCAACTGGTGGGAAGGAACTGCCTTCACTTAAGAGCTGTCCTGATGGGTCCTCTGGGTAAGAGATGGAGCCTTGAGGACACATGTGGGAAGGGTAGGGGAGTTCTGACTAAATCCCACAAGGACTGCCGTGGACAGAAAGGAGGGGACAGATCCTGCCTGGATTTCCAGGCAGTGGTCACCAGGATGGCATGGCGTGGGAGCTGTCTGTCCTGCTGATAGAAAGTCCCCAGGGTTCTTCGATTCCCAACCCTGGCTCTCCCAGGTGTGCCTGATGCTGCAGGGCAGGGAGCAGCTGAGAGAAAGGGAGGGCTGAGGCTTCTCGGGGAGGGCTGAAAGAAAAGGGCAGCCTCAATTCTGGGAGAGGGAAAGGGGATTCAGGGGCCATGAGGCAGGCGGAACTGAGCAGGGATCTCAGAGATCTTAGAGCTGGCTGTTGGCTCCCCACAGGCCACATTGAAGCTCATCTTCCGCCGGTGGGATGGGAGCTGTTGAATGAACCCTTTGGGCTGTACACAGGAGGGCATTCTCACTGGCTGGCTGACCCAGATGATGTCTGGCCTCTGGGTTGGGTACTGTGGTCATAAGGAGCCCCTGAGAACAATCCTGGCTCCTTCCTCAAGGCCTTTCACATCTAAACAGGTGAGAGCAACCCAGGGTAGAGCCTCACGCCATAAGGCTTCGTGGTGTCAAAGCTGGCGGAAAGCACCTGACAGTGCTTCTCCAACCCTCTTCTGCTCAGTCCATTCCATAGTTCCCGTGACGGCTGGCAGAGCTGGCCCTACTCAGGCATTGCATTAGAGGCTCCCATGCAGGAGGCAGACCAGATCGTTCCTCTCTTAGGGAGCTGGGCTTTTGCTGGCAGGATCCTAGTGTGGTAGCTACATTCTACGCCTATGCTGCCTCTACCCTCCACCTGCTGCCATCTGCCTCTGCTTTCTGACCTGACTCCCTTTCCGCACGATAAACAGTTTTCCGGCGGTGCCCATGGCTACCCGCCTGCCCTTTAGGTTTAGTTTGGCTGAACACCTCCTGTCCCTCCCGCTTCTACATCCATCATGGCTGCCCAACAACAAACTGATGCTTGACAGTCTTTGCAGACAAGGGAGTAACACTCTGGAGTCCCTGGGGACATTTGCATTTGTAATCTAAGATGAAAAAAAAATTTAAATGTTTTCTGGAAACTTGCTAAAGGCTAGGCCCATTCTCTCAGAGGTACGGTTTTAGCCCAGGAAAGCCCTTGCATTGGAGCAAAGCTGACTGGCGAGCTTCTGGCCCACTTTGCCCTGGTGGTGGCTCTACGGACTTCCAGTCACCTCTGCCTGTGTGTCATTCAGAGCAGAGACACTTTATCTCCACTTCTACCAAATTACCAGCTTTGCTCATGGGCCTTTGCCCATGCTCTGCCTGGTGTCTTGCATCTGCCCTGAAGCTGTGCACCTCCTCCTCAGCAGGCTGATTCCCGTTTACCCCAGCTGCTCAGGGCCAGGTACACGGTTTCAGCCCCAGCTGCATCCTCTGCCACGCACTCCTCTCTCCCACAGCTCTGTCTTAACTGGAGTGGACAGCAGAGGGGAACTAAGCCTGGTTGAAAATGTAGCCTGCTGCTTCCTGTTTCTTCCCCCAATTTTCCTCATTTCATGCAAGAAGAGGAGAAGGGTGATTTATTTTATTTTATTTTATTTTTCATCTCGCTGGGGGTTATGGCGATCACACGAAGGAATGGACACTCATAGCATGGAGTTCGAGCTAGTCTACTTTATGCCAGTCCTGGCGCGTTGTGCTCTTCCAGCTACGCACCCAGGAACTCTTTGGATCTGAGAATGAGAGGCACACACACACATTAGCTTATTTTTAAAATGCCTTGGCTAACTCAATGACTGGGCACTTCTTATTTTTTCTTTCTTTTATTGGTTGTTTTATTTATTTACATTTCAAATGTTATCCTCTTCCAGGTCTCCCCTTCAGAAACATCCTATCCCATCCCCTCTCCCCCTGCCTCTAGGAGGGTGTTCCTCCACCCACCCACTCCCATCTCCCCACCCCGGCATTCCCCTACACTGGGGCATCAAACCCCCACAGGACCATGGGCCGCTCCTCCCACTGATGTCCAACAAGGCCATCCTCTGCCACATACTCAGCGAGAGCCATGGGGTCCCTCCATGTATACTCTTTGGATGATGGTCCAGTCCCCGGAGCTCTGGGGAATTCAGGAAGCTTACTTCCTGGATACCCTGACTCCATGGCTCTGTGTCTCCACTGCCTTATTTGATGATGCTCACTGAAATTATATCCAAAGCATTCCTAGCTGAGTAGTGAGTGACATCGGTCTGGGTCATCAATGGGGTGGGAACACCTCAGTGACAGAAACCTGGGCAGAGCACCACGGAGTATGGCTCATGTGCCTTTGTGAACTGAGGTCTCAGTGTGGTGGTGAGGGTCAGGATGAATGGGCTTGCATAGAAATGGGGACCACTCCAGGGACCGCTGACCACCACACTGATACCCACTACCATCTCCACCCACCAGGAAATATTAGTGTCCTGAATGACAGGAACCATGGCCAGCTCCTGCCTAGGTACCAGGACATTTGATGAGCCATAAAGACAAGATAGAGTTCAGATCTCCCAGATGTTAAGACAGACCACACCCAAAGGAGAGCAGTTACTTCCTACGGGACCGTATCCATATCCCAGGCAGCAGAGCCTGACCCAACCTAGTGACATTTCATCCTGTTTGTGAGCTTGTAAACAGAAGAGGAATTCATGAGGTCCAGCTCTTTGCCTTCCTGCAGGATCATTAGCAGCATTGATTTTCAGCCACGATGGATGCCATTTGCAATGACTTCTGATGGGAAGGGACGGTGCCGTTTGTGACCTGGGAGGCTTAGAGTGTCCAGTGACTGCCCAGTGGGACCATAATGCCAAGCCGTGCTCTACAGCATCTTGTCATTCGGTGGCGAGGTAGACTCGGCAGCCTGCTGTCTGCCAGTCATGGCAGCAGTCCCCAGCCCCAAATGATGTCCTTGGGGGTTAGGGATGTGGAGAGAGGAAGGGACTATGATGTATAGACAAAGACAGCAAATCGTGGTAGATAGAACTCCAGCTCAGGAATCGGGGTCCTCAACCAAACCAGGAACATCTTGTTTCTGAAAAACAATCAAAGGAAAATTAAGCCACGGTGATGCCAGGCACAGTTCCTGACGCTGCCTCCCTGGCTCACGACTGTCAACACAGTTGGCACGTTTTACAGTTGAATAAAAAGGTGAGAAAGAAACAAGGTGAGGAGCTATGTGCATAGCTGGGCACTCAACACGTGGGCAGATACATCCTATCCATGTGTGTAACTGGGCATCCTATCCCTGGGAGTCCCTCCAACCCTGGAGAGCAGAGAGAAGCTATACCTGCCATTCTTTGTCCGTTCCTGCCTTGCCCATGCTCTATCAACGCTTTTAAAAGTAATGCTGGCATCTTCCAATGTGTAGGCGACAAAGGAGAGAAAAACAAGAGAAGAGACCTTCGGGGCCAAGGAGAAAGAGGCAGGGGAGAGGCTTCGGAGTCTGGGGACTTGACAGTAACGTGTGTGTGTGTGTGTGTGTGTGTGTGTGTGCACGGACGACGCTTCAAGGTTCCACCATTGAGGAGCATTACCTGTGGCCAGTGCTTCTCTATGGAACAACAGGGAAATAGATGCCCAGGCAGGTATGTATCAGCCCCTTCCTCTCGCTAGCTTATGGTGGGGAAGCCCACATCTGGGATGCCTGGTTCTAACTCCACTGCTGTAGCTGCATTAAGCAAGGAGGAGGGGAAACAGCAGGGGCAAGCACGGGAGTTCCAGAGAGAGCCCTTGGGTAGAGAACCTGGCTGAAATCTTAGCAGCTAATTCCTCAGTTGGCGTGGAGCTAGGATGGCTTCCTCAGCCTTTCCCTGCTCTCGGAGACAGCTTGGACAAAGTGTTTTCAGGGATAGAGGTGGCGAAGCCCTTACCTCAGGGACAAACTGGACTGCAAAGAGCAGCCTTGGCAACACGAAAGCAGGGGATGGACAGATCAGCAAACATATGCCCTGGTGTGTGTGTGTGTGGGGGGGTATGGTGGATGTCCTGTTCACTTGTGGTGGGGCCGTTGTGGCCAGTCCCTCTCGGTGCATGCAAAGCCTGGCAGGCCCTCTGACAAGGCCTTGCTCTGGCTTCACTCTAGAAACCCATAGACAGCTGGGAATTGTGTTCCTCCTCAGCACCCACACCAGAGGAGCTGGCCTAGGGCATCTGTCAAGGGTTCTCTGTGGAGGCCCACACTGTAATGTGAGCCAAGAGAAAGCCACCTGGGAATGGGCTTTGGAGTGGGGGTGGACACAGAATTAATTTAATTAAGTCCTGCTTTGGGGACCAGGCTAAATTTAGCAGTTGCTTTGGCGGCTAACTTCACTTTTTCCCTGTAACTCCCTCCAGTCTGCCTGCTGAGCTTCTGCAGGTGATTAATTCCTATTCCAGGCCGGGCCTGCAGTGCACATGCACCTGCCGACTGCCCGGTTCCCCCTGCAGCCTCTACTCTTCCCTCCCCGGTCTCTCCTGGGACAGTGCACTCTGAAACAGGAATGACTGCTGCTTTCTCCAGAGAGATAAACACTGTGGCTGCCTAATGACTCCTGCAGAGGCACAGCAGACCCACCCCGGAGCCCAGAGTCTCACTAAGGAATCATGGTCGCCATGGGCTCAGATCCTGAGCTGCCTTCTTTCAATTGTTCTCAGAGGAGTCTTAAAGACCTCTGTGTTCTGGACCATAGCGGCTGGCGCTCATGGTGTCAGGCCCGTGCTTAGAGCAAGAGACGGTAGAGCGGACTCTGCCCCACTTCATGATCAAGGCTGCACTCTGCCCCTTCAACCTTCACACTTTTCAGACTTCAGTAGAAAAATTGTTTCCTCTTTCTACTGTGACTGTCCCCTATTTGCAGACTTAAACAAGATAAAGCTTGTTAGAATCTCCACCCTTTGAAACAGTGTCAGAAGTAAGAGACTGGTGGGAGATGAACAAGTCGTGAACGCCAAATGGTGATTGAGAGTGACTACATGTTTGCGGTCTCCCAAACTCTTTCTGTTGAACTCGGAACCCTTAATGCCAGGGTAATTGGAAGTGGGGCTCTTAGAAGCGATTACACCTTGCTTAAATCTGAACATGGGGCTTCCAGTTGGGACTAATGCATCCAGATAAAAAGGAACCTACACAGACAGACAGACAGACAGGTACATGCAATGTGCATGTATGTGTGTACACACAGAGAGACAGGTAGATGTACACACAGAGGCAGACAGACACATAGAGATAGACACAGAGGGAGACAGACACATACAAATACACAGACACAGACAGACACACACAGACAGACACACAGGCACACATGCATACATCTAGACAGACAGACATACACATCTGGGTACAGACCCCATGGTCATATGAGGACATAACTAGTAGCGGAAGGGGTTAGCATCCATGCCTTGACTTCCCGGTTTCAGAGCCGAGGAAGAACTTCCCATTTAAGCTACCCAGTGAACAGCATCCTGAGACCCAAATGATGGGGTCAGGCGTTTGAGCATCCCTGGGATGAGTGTGGGCTCCAGAGGGCTGGGTATCATTGCACTAACAGAAGCTATGTGGTGCTAAGCAGGGTGGATGTCCTGCCACCCAGGAGGTGGTCACAGAGACGGGTGGTACCTCCTGGCTCTGGCTGAGTCAGCCCAGGGCCTGCCACCCAGGAATTAGTAGAAGTGTCCAGAGGAGCAGAGGGTTGCAGGGCATACTTCCAGAAGCCCAGAGGCTCGAGGAGGGTAGGGTGTTTTCTCTTACACATTACCACAGTCCACTGGCCAATTCTGGTGTTATCTGGGGCCTTCTGGAAGGCCGGCACCTACATTCTGGCTCTCGGTCTTCTGGGGGCTGGTACCTCAAGGGTCATGGAGATTGTGTAGGCCATGCCAGCTTTGGAGGCAGGCAGGGTAGGTCTCAAACCTCTTTCCATCTTTAGTAGTATGACCTGGGGCAAGCAGCTTGGCCTCTTGGATCTCAGTTTTTCCCACTATAGAATGGGACAGTAGCACCTTCTTCCGGTTTGCAGTTCTGTATGTGCAGTGGCCAAGTTATTCTAAAGGCTCACAGAAGGTAGCAGGCTTTTAAAGGCTTTTTTAAAAATATATTTTTATATCTTGGTCTGTCTACCTACCTCATCGTGCATGTGTGTGTGTGCGTGTGTGTGTGTGCGTGTGTGTGTGTGTGCGTGTATGTGTGTGCACGTGTGCGTGTGTGTGTGTGTGTGTGCGCGCGCGCGCGTGCGTGCATGTGTGTGTGTGTGTGTGTGTGTGTGTGTGTGTGTGTGAATATGCATGTGCAGGTTAGGTGCCCACAGAAGTCAGAGTCACTAAATCCCCAAGAGCTGGAGTTGCAGAGTTATGAGCCTGATGTGGATTCTGGGAACTGAACTCAGGTCCTATATAACAGCAGTACTCACTCCTAGCCACCAGGAGCCCTCTAATTTTTACCTTTATTTATTGTTGTGTGTGTGTGTACACATGTGTGCAGGCATACATTTGGAGGACATAGGTCAACTTCTGGGAGTCAGTTCTCTCCTGGCTGTCGGTGCTGGGGCCTAGACTCAGGTTGCCAGGCTCTCGTGGCCTGTTCTCTCCTGGCTGTCGGTACTGGGGCCCAGACTCAGGTTGCCAGGCTCTCATGGCCTGTTCTTTCACTCACTGAGATGACTTGCCGACCCAGATAGCTGCAATTTTGAAGAGGCTGCGTTCTCAGTTAAGAGTTTTTGGTAACAGAGGCCTGTACCCTATGCGGATGAGTTAGCCCTGCCTGCAGGCTCTGGAAGCCTTGATACATGACTGCTCCTCTTTGCCACACCCCTCCCCCACGCCATCCTCCTAAGTCACGGGCACTGGAGGATGTCTGGTGATTATAACGGTTGCGGTTACATAATTGTTCCATATTTTGATTACTTATAGGTCTGTGAATATAAATTACTTCAAAGCACCTTTCAGATCTACATCGCCACATAAGCATTACTGTGGTTACACAGCAAATGGGCCAGATGCTGCCTGCCCAGGGGCCATGAGTCCGTGTCCTTTGAAAGTGTTTTCATGTGGGCCTTACTGTGCTGGGCCACCTTGCCACCACTGAACATCCTGGGTTTGAACCTCCCAGATGAAGGCTCATTGAGCCCGGGCCAGATGGGTACAGAAATATTAATTTTTCCACCCCAAAGGCATAACACCTTCCCCCAGGAGCCACACTGCCTTCCCTCGGGCTATGGGACAGCTTGCCGTCAAGCCGAGAAGATCTGAGAGGACCTATTGCTGTCAGCATTGGCCTAACATGTGGTCCAGACCGGAGGCTGCAGGAGTCAGTTTGCCAGCGAGGCCTTCTCAACTAATCCCTACAAGGTCCAGGCAGAGACTGTTCTCAGAGAGAGAAGCGCATTCCCACCAGGCACTGCTGTGCGTTCAGCCAAGGAGAAATTCTGTGGTGACAGAGCTGGAGTGGGCCCAGGTGGCACTAGGCACCCACCTCATTTGACTTTCAAGCTGGGGGTGACTTGAGAAAGCTCTCCTGAGACAGTCTGGAGATCATTCTCTCTACAAACCCTGGGAAGGGATGAGCTCTTGACACATTGGCTTGGCAAGGAAGTTTCACCTCCAACTGCGGCCTTTTCACATGGTACCTACAGAGAGGAGAGGGTGCCTTGGTTTCGCCAGACTGTCCTGTCAGTGGTCACTGGTAATATGAGGGGGAGAATCTGGCCAGAACCGCCCCCCTTGAGGTGAAGACCTCAGTTACTACTGAGAGAACATGGGTTCATTCCCCAAAATAACCAGGCTGTGCTGCAGCAAGGCATCCCTCAGAGCCATATAGCTCTCCCCTGCACAGCACCATAGCTCATCAACCACAACTGTCACCCCTCTCAAACTTGGGTGGCCCATGGAGAGACTATGTCATGGTGTGGAGCCTTAAAGAATGTAAGATGGGCTGGGCGGTGGTGGTGGTGGTGGCGCACGCCTTTAATCCCAGCGCTTGGGAGGCAGAGGCAGGCGGATTTCTGAGTTCAAGGCCAGCCTGGTCTACAGAGTGAGTTCTAGGACAGACAGAGATACACAGAGAAACCCTGTCTTGAAAAACCAAAAAGAAAAAAAGAATCTAAGATGGTACTGATTTCCTGAGGTCCACTTAACGGCAGACTTTGGACCACAGGCCCAGTCACTTCACTCTCCTGCCAAATATATAACATGGCTGGAGCTAAGACCGTACCACACTGGAGCCTAGCTTAGGTCTCCCCCTTTCCCCCTTTGTAAAATGGTCTCTAGTTGTCACCTATTGAGCATGTGCCGTTTGCTAATTACCATGTAAAACACACACACACACACTTCTTTTTTGATACTAAATATTACTATGTAACCAAGCTGGCCATGAATTCACATCTTCCTACCTCAGTCTTCTGAGCATGGGATTGCTAAGTGAATGACCCTTTGAAGGCATATAACCACCCTATAAGAACAAAAATGTAGTCTAAATGTTGTAACCAATTTAACAAGTAAGAGAACAACCTTTAGGAAGCATAGGTGATCAAGGCTTGTACTACAGCCAGCTCCATCCACACTGGCCCCTAGCCATCAACTCCAAGTCATTGAATTAATGGATGGTGCTGTGCTGTGTGGGCATCCAGTCTGTTACCCCACTGTCCTAGGGTTTCTATTGCTGTGAAGAGACACCATGACCATGACAACTCTTACAAAGGAAAACACTTCACTGGGACTGGCTTACAGTTCAGAAGCTTAGTCCATTTTCATCACGGTGGGAACTGTAGCCAGCAAGGAGGACGCCATGGTGCTGGAGAATAAGCCAAGAGTTCTACCTCACAATTCAAAGGCAGCAGGAGGAAAGAGAGAGCCGCTGGGTCTGGCCTGAGCATCTGAAGCCCCAAAGCCCATCCCCAGTGACCCACTTCCTCCGACAAGGCCACACCTATTCCAACAAGGACACATGCCCTAATCCTTTCTAATAAATAGCACCACTCCTCAGGGGGCCATTTTCATTCAGACCACCACATTCCCCTGACTGTCCCCCCACCCTTGGTTTGTAAACATATCATAATGCAAAATGCATTCAGTCCAACTTCAAAAGTCATCAGTCTCTAACAGTCTCAACGTGGTTTAAAAGTCCGAAGTTCAAAGTCTCTTTTGAGATCCATGGCGATCTCTTAACTATCACCCCCTATAAAATCAAAATTAAAAGACAGATCGCATACTTCCATCATGCAATGGCACAGGACACACATGGCCATTCCTATATTAGCTAAGGAAGGAAGGATAATAGGGAGAAACTACTGGACCAAAGCAAGACCAGCAGGGCAAACTCCAAACTTTGCATCTCCGTGCCTGATGTCAAAGTGCCCTTTAGACCGCCAACTCCTTTCAGCTTTCTTGGCTGTGACCCATGTTTCTCTCTTGGGCTGGTTCTACTCCCTCTTAGCAGCTTTCCTTAGCAAATATCTCCTGACTCTGGTATCTCCAACATCTTGGGGTCTCCAAGGCAATCCAGGCTTCACCTTCATAGCTACATACAGTGGCCTCTGTAGTGGCTGTTCCTGGTTGTCAACTTGACTCTATCTGAAATGAGCTACAATCCAGAATTAGAAGGCTCACCTGCGGCCCTAATCTGGAGGCTGAGAGATATAAGTTTCCGACCTGGATCTTGGCATGGAGATCTTGAGGCATAGTGGCTATGAATCCCAGAAGATTAAGACAGGAGGAGGATCTACGTGTTCAAGGTCACACACCTTTAATCTAGGCCACACCTTTTGCTGGAGACCTATATAAGGACATTGGAAGAAGGAAGGCGCTCTCTGCTTCACCTGCTTAACTTGTACTGAGCAACTGCTGGATCCTTGAACTTCCATTCACAGCTGCTGCTGACCATTGTTGGGGAGTTGGACTACAGACTGTAAGTCATCAACAAATTCCCTTACTATATAGAGACTACCCATAAGTTCTGTGACTCTAGAGAACCCTGACTAATACAGCCTCTCTAGGCCTCCATGCCTGTACACCCCTGACACATGCCTCAGTAGCTTTCCATAGTTGTGGAGGGAGATTCCACAACTCCTTTCTTATATCCTTGACTCTAAAGGCAGGACTAGATGGCTGAAACTGCCAGGTTCTGCTGCTTGCTGGGACTGGAACACGATCCTTCCATCAATTACATCTTCACCAGCTTTCTGTTTTCCATGGTTTCCTTCACTGCCTTGGCTATCCTGGAACTAGATCAGGCTGGCCTCAAACTCGGAGATCTGCCTGGCTCTGCCTCCTGAGTGTGCTTGGATTGAATGTGTGCCCAAACATATCCAGTCCTAACCTTTTCTTTAATTCCTTTTTATAAGTTGGAAGCTTAGCTGGGTGGGATCTTGCCCTGAGGTCACCATGCCTTTTATTCTGTCTAACATCAGGTTTTTCTTTAAACTTTTGACCTACATTTTGTATTTTTCCTTGCTCAGCTTGCTCCTTTTCATTATAGATCTGCATAAGCATGACCACTAATCGATAAGCAACCCAGTCAAACCCTAGGCTCTCTGGAAATCTTCTCCACCAAAGCTGTTAATTCATAATTCCTCAATTTAGCCTCAGGCAGGTTTTCTGGAGAAGGGTAGAAAGCAGCCACAATCATATCACAAGAACAATCTCTAGGTCACATGCTAAAACTCTTCTCCTCTGAAACCTCTTGAGCCAGGCCCCACACTTCCAATCGCCCTCAGCATCTGTGTTTTTCATGCCCCTACTAGTATAGCCAATTATTCTCCACTTAAAGCATTCAACTGCTTTCCTAATCCACATTCCTCAAAAAAAGCATGGTCAGACCTATGATGGCAATACTCTAGTCCCTGGTACCAACTTCCTTTCAAACAATGCTGCTCTCTATGAGCCCAGGGGGCTCCTTTTCACTCAAACCACCGCACCCAGCTTCAGGTTGCTATAGCTGGTGTGCATCCCGCAAGGACATTTTCTATGTCCACACACATACACAGCTCCCAAAGGGATGTGTCCTGCACCAAGGTTTCCCTGTTAATGAGGATTTTATTTATTTATCTTTTCAAAGGAAATAGTTTTGCACTCATTTATTTAGTGTCTGTGTATGTATGCATGCACATGGGCTTGCGCTCCTACCGTGGTACATGTGTGAAGGTTCTGAAGACCGCTTGTAGAAGTCATTCTCTCCTTGTACCACATTGGTCCTGGGTGTCAAACGCAAGTCATCAGGCTCTGTGGTGAACGCTTTTACACACTTAACCATTTCAGCAGCCTGAACCTTCATTTCTCATTGCCATAGTAGCCCCCGAACTTATGAGCACGTCTGGCATTTAGTAAGTATTCATAATTATTTTTAAGGAAATACACATATACATAGACACATGTTTTGTGGACTTAAAAAAATCTACCACATTGATCTTCTGTCAGGTGCTTAGTTTTCTTTGCTTAACTGAGTGTTCCTCTATGTTAGGACATATAAATCTGCCTCATTCTTTTTCTCTGCTGCATAATATTCTATAGTTCGTTCAATATCTTTCTCATGGTTGGGCATGGAGGTTGTGTTTGATTCTTTTGTCATTTCCATCACAAGATTAATATCCTTGAACTAATCTGCGAGGGTACAAATCTGAAAGAATAGAAGAAATAATACATCTTAGGTAAGACTTGGCCAGGTCTTTGAAAGCTTTATTATCATTATCATTATTATTTCACACTGCCCAATTGCTGTTCATAATCTTTTAAACCAAGTTACATCTTGAAGGAACAAGCGAGCTCTGTTAACCGGCTTATGCCTGGCACCATCTGGTCATCAAGCTCTCTGTGTACCCTTGCACTTCTCTGATTGCTCAAGGAAGTTCAGCCAACAATGTCCAGTTTCCAATTTCAATGAATATTTATTCTTCTAATATTAGACGATGTCCCCTTTTAAAGTATAGAGCTTTCTTGGATTTCTTGGGTATATGGAAATGCAGTTGATTTCTTTCTTTATTGACCCCTGTCTTAGTTTGTTGAGGTCACAATAGCAAAACACTCTGAATGGGGTGCTGGTGAATGATAGAAATTGCTTTCTCATAATTTCAGAGCCTGGGAAGTTGATGATCAAAGTGCTGGCTAGGGCAGTGTGCGGTGAGCGCTTTCTGGCTCACATCCTCTTTCCTAAGCGGTGCCCTCATGTGGCAGAAGGGCCATTGAACTCCCTTGGCTTCCTTCATGAAGGCACTAATTCCTCAAGAGGGCTCCTTCTTCAGGGCATGATTGCCCGCCACCCAACAGCATCGTGTGGGAGTTAGGATCTCAGAATTTGAGGACTCATGCATCAATCCAGTACACTCTTGTAACTCTCACCCTTTCTATTCATAATCATATTCATTCTAACACATTGTTCTGTGTTCTTTGAGATAGCATAGTTGGACTGGGGAGGTTGTTTAGCAGTATAGTGCTTGCTATGCAAGCATAAGGGCCAGAGTTCAAATCCCTAGAACCCTTGCATATGTCAGGCAGGTGTGGTAGCCCACTTTGTAACTCCCGCTTGGGAATCTAGCCACATCATTAACTCTGGGTGTGACTGAGAGAGCCCGCCTCAGTGGATAAGGAAGAAGAACCATTGAAGATGCTTCCTGACGTGATCTTTGGGTTTCCACATGTATGTGCACACATATGTACAACATATGCACACATACATACATGCGCACACAAATGTGAACAAAAGAGGATCATAGTCAAATAAAGAAGCCACCTCCCCAAGGACTCATTCTCATGGTACCAGAACGTGCTATGCAAGCTACCAAAGAAGCAAAGTAAACAACTATCCCGCCCAGCTGTGCAGCCCGTGAACTCCAAGCATGCCCACCCCAGCAAGATATCCCCAGTGCTGCATTAGTGGTTCTTTTATCTTGGGGGGAACTGGACTAACTAACTGTCTAACTGGACTTAAGCCCTGGTACTGTAAACTTAGCCAGTTACCCATAGAAGGCAAGGCCATAGATGCTGGAGGAGATCCTACTACTGCCACGTTCCCCAGTTGGGAAAATTTCTAACTGCATCCTAGATCCATGCAGCTCATGCTCCTCATCAAAGGGCAGCTTTCTGCCACAGATAAGAGACATACAACTCATCAAGATGCAGAGGCTAAGAGTCCATGGGGTACCCAGCACCATTGCTACATCTCCAACAACCCTACACCTAAGGCCCAGGGAACATTGGGCAGAAGGGACCAGAATATCTACTGCCAGAGAGTGTCTTCTAGACATGACAGGAACGCTACACCCATGACATCTCAACAACATGGTTGCTTAAACAAGATCTGTATAATGCCATAGTTGACCTGCCCATGTGGATGGGGCAAATCTTACAAGGCCCTCCACCTAGATCAAGTCTATTAGGATTGATCTACTTGATCTACTATTAGTAGCTGCTGAGAGAGGGATAACCAGTCTGCTTCTGGGATGAGTCCTTTATATGAATATAGGATATATATATACATTATATATATATATATATATATAATGTGTGTGTGTTTTATAGCCTATATATGGATATATATATATATATATATATATATATATATATATCATGAATTTGAGGAATTGGGGTGACATGGGAGGAACTGAAAGGAGGAGAGGTAAAAATGATGTAAATATAGTACTCTTATATGAAATTCATAAACCAGTAACTAGAGCCTAAGCTATTATACAGGTACCAAAACAGATTTTTACCAAAATATGTAAAACTCTCCATAAATCTCTCATATTAAAAAAAAAATTCGAGGAAAGATTCAGTATGTGCCATTGGTAAGAGACACATAGAATTCAGTGAACCAGATAGGGAAGCCTAGAGGGGGGAGAGGCTTTGCAGTGCAGACACCGAGACAGAGCTCATGCTGAAGGCTGAGTATCGAGAGTTCAGGAAGAGGGTGGGGAGTGGGTAAGAAGGAGAGCTGGCCAGGACAACCATAGTAGGGCCATAGTCAACGGCCTTGGCATAGAGGTGAAGCTGAAAGAAGTAGGGGGAAAAAAACGCAAGTCCGAAATTAATTACTTCAGGAGGTTTGAAAGCACGTCTAACCAAAATTCACCAAGAAATACCAATGGCTAGGGCTGAGAAAACCTCAGAGAAGACAAGCAGCCCATCTGTACAAGACCTTGCACCTCGCGTGCACCGTGCAGGAACCGCACCTTCTCGGGCATGCATCTGCAGAGCTGGAGAGCATGCCTGCTCCTCTTTTGTTTGCAGCATAAAGAAAACCACAATCCTGATGCATCTACGTGGTGGTGCGCTCACTGGCGTCTCCTTAGTGACCGACATGTCCAGGCATGGTGTCCTGAAGAACTTGTACACTCATTTTACACATGTGCAAGCTGATGAGAGGGACTCACCCTTCTTGTTAAAAGCCTGTAGTGGAGAGGATTCAAATGTGTGTGTTTTGTGGTCAGTTTGGTTGCTTTTCTCCTTGCGTTAGCTGTGAATTATTCATCCTCGAAAAGATAAGGTCTTGTCGAGAACAGGCCTTCAGCCATGCTCACTCCCACCTCCATGCCTAACAGTGAAAGATTCCGGTGTGGGGTGAGTGCCGGATTGATTTATTCGTTTGTGCTTGGGTGTTTACATCTATTTCCTAATGACTTTTTTCATGGCAAAAGTGATGCATGTTAACTGTACAGAATGGGATGTATTTATGGGAGAAAGAGAAAATTAAAATCTACCATAGTAGTCTCATTAAATATTTTATTAAAATATATTTTAGTGGCTGCACAATAAGAATACCTGTGCTCGGTATTTAGCCTATTTCCAAATTGTCCCTATAATAAATAATTCTGCTACGAACACCACTGCAGCCCCGTTACTTCTTGAAGACAAATGTTTAAAGCTGGGACTACTGGGTCAAAGGCCACAAGGTTTACATAAATATTGCCAGCTTCTCTTCTACATAAACCTTTACTAATTTGCATCCCCAATGCAAAAGAGCATTAATTTCTGTACGCCCTTATCAATACATTTCTTTCCCTTTTCCTGCCTCTTAGGTCACTTTTTATTGAAGTATAATATACCTAGTAAAGTAAAGCTCTACAAAGTGAATGGCTCCGTGAGTTCACACAATGGACCCAGCTTCTCTCTCCTACAGAGCAGGTTCTCAGAGACACAGAATTGACCCTGGTGACCCCGTGCTAGCCACAGCCCCAGCTCAGCCCCCGCCTAGCCTTGCTTAGGTTTGAACTTTATACAGCCTTTGTGAACGCATCAGCCTCAGTCTGTGGTGTCTGCCTTACTCACTGAACACTGTGTCTGGGTGTTCATCGATATCAGTTAGTGGCTGTGCTTTGGGTGTTCTCGTTCCTGTGCTGTTCTGCTGTGCTGTGAACACTGTGTCTGGGTGTTCATCGATATCAGTTAGTGGCTGTGCTTCGGGTGTTCTCGTTCCTGGGCTGTTCTGCTGTGCTGTGATTTCGCACACGCTCTCCGTAGGTGGCACTGGGATCACTTTTTGGGTTGTAAACACTACAATTGGCAGTGCCTTGAGTGCTCTTGAAGATGTGTTGTAGCGAGTGGTGGCAAGCATTGCTTTATGTGCCCAGACTAGAAACTGCAGAGCCAGAACACTGACCATTTATCCTAAACATTACCTCAGGAAACTGACCTAACGTCAAAGAACAAGGGCTAGCAGAGCTTCAGACTGTCTAGTTAGAGAGCTTGGGGCTCTTCCCTAGATTTTACATATCATGTTGGGGACTCTTAGACCCCATGAATATAACCACATGAATATAAAGACCCTCGTGGTTAGGTTTGTATATAGATACGGGAAGTTTAACAATTACGTTCAAGTGTTGTCAGAATTGGAGATAGGCTGGCCGCATGGTTGTGCGGGTAAGAGTAAGCAGGCACTGGATTGTGTCCTTTGGTGGGGACTTTGTGAAATCTAAGTGAATCTCTGTGGGCATGGACAGATCGTGAGAAGCCAGAGCAAACACTACAGCGTTATATGCATGGTGAGTTGACTCCGAGGGCTTTTGAGTAGGTGAGGAACACTCCAGACACATCTGAGGTTTGTGTATGAGATGTAGCAGTGAACAGAGAAAGGCACTGGCTAGGATTTAGGAGCCCAGGGAGGGAGCTAAGAGTATCCCCAGTGACAGGCAGGTCCCAGGATCCTTTGCACTCCTTGGACAACCCTCCAGGGTGCTTCCACTTTTTCTATTCTACACATGCTTCTCGTGTCCACCCATCACCCCTGAGGAGTGCTCCCCAGCTCTGCTCCTACATTACAGCACTTACCACACAGTATTTCCACTGTGAATGACTTCTCTGGGGCAAGAACTGGGTAGGTCCTCTTTACCAACATGCCTAGTATTAGCATATCACCTGGTAACAAACACTGGGGGCCAATCAATGTCTCCCTGCATCACACCAATGCATCCTCCGGATGGCTCCCAATTGCTTGTTCCTCACCCATTTGGCTTCCTCCATCCTCATCCAAGGAGGCCTTTGAACCTGACAGATAGGTGAATATCGGGGGGGGGGGCATGCCCAATAGGAACTTTATGTGGGATCAATGTGATTCTGTTTTCTCTCTCTTTTTCTGTCACAACAAAATGATATAAGTGAAAAGGGTAGTGGGCCTGGAGCTCCCCAGGCGTTAGATCTGACAGCCTGTCCCTTCACATTGGAGAGGGATCCACTGGGGTCTGTGAGGGCTGGGTATACAGGATTTCCTTCTAGGCCATTCCTCTGGGAGCCACTTGCTCAGGACACTGCTCGTCTGTGTTCTGAGGAGAGGAGTGGGTGGGTGGGTGCAGCCTCTGGCGCCGCCCTCTGGAGTGGGCTGAGGTTTAAGACTTCCTCCCTGCATGCGTTCTGTCTGTGACAGTGCGCCCAGATCCTTGCTCCCTGCCTGGTATGTCTGAGGATTCTTTCCGCCTTTCAGTTGTTCTTGATGAATTTAAAACAACACAATATAGAAACAACCCAGAAATAAAATCAACAGCACCAGCTCCCTGCAGTGTCTAAGGGAAACCGCCTGTGAGGGATGCGGCAGCAGAGAGCAGTTAGGTGGTTGTTGGGTGTCCGTTGCTATGCTCGAAGCTTCCCCTGGTATCCTGGCTAAAGCGACCCTTTTCTATTGAGTAGGCCAGGAATTGGGGTGGGAGGCTATGGAGACAAAACGTGTCTCTAAATGTGACCCTCAAGAGATGCTGTCTGTAAAGGCATCCTTCTTCCTTCCATAAGGAAACTTCCAAAGTCACTATGGAGTAAGCCCCAGCAAGGTCCCTTTCCCTCTTGCAGGGTGGCTCAACAGACAGAATTATCCTCATGTGTGCGTACAGAAGGCTCATACCTTGTACATTGTTACACAGCCTGTTAGTGGTCCTACCCTTCCCTGGAATAGCTGGGAAAGTTGAGTGACCAAAACGTAAGGCAAACGGCTATTTGTTTGTACTTTCCTTTGGAGCAGAAAGATCTTGTAAATGTAAGAACATCCTTGCTACCTTGTTGACCATTACAAATCGAGAAATGAGGGAGACAGGATGGGCTAAGCTGCCTTTCATGAAGCACAGGGCGAATTTACAGCAAGGGAATTCTCAGAGGTTTTGTGTGTGTGTGTGTGTGTCTGTATGTGTGTGCCTGCACATACTTACACATACCACATGCATTTCCACTGTCTGTGGACACCAGAAGAGGGTGTAGGATTCCCTTAAACTGGACTTACAGATGATTGTGAACTACCATATGGGTGCTGGGAATTGACCGGGGTCCTTTGAAAGAGAAGCCAGGGCCTTTACTGCTAAACCATCTCTCCAGCCCTTACTTCATGCTTTAAAGTCCAAGGCTGTCTCGGACCTGGATCACACAGTGCTCACTGCTCTTTCAAACCTCTGCTCAGACCCCCTCCAGCTCCTCAAATCCCCTCTTTCTCCCCAGCTTCCTCCATATCACACATCCACTTTTAGGATCCTATGCTTAAGCACTCCCCAAATCAAGTCTCCAAAATTAAATTTTCATCCAGTGGGTGAAACAACTGGACTGTTTGTTGGCCTAGGCTCCCTTTGCCGGAGCCTTCACGTTCCTCAGCACATGGAATGTTGGATGACAGAGCGTTTGGGTTTCGCGGAGGGTGGACACCATGTAATTCGGTGATGAGCGGGACAGTGGGGCTTGTGGCTGACCAAGGTGTGCGCACCTCTGAGCTGCTCTGAGCTTCTGGAAAGATGTGCTGAGTAATTCATATAAGTCACTTCCTGCAAGGAAACACACCAAGAACAAGAGGATGAATGTGTTTGCTGTATGTTCTATCATTTTTAACAGACAAAGCTGTATAAATGGTGGGTGAGAGACCTCATTGTGGCCATCTTGGCTCTTGTCAATGGGAGCCCTGGGGTCCTGGGCAAGTTTCTAGACTTCTTCGGCTTTACATTTCCCATCCTTTACTTGAGAATTTGGGCTCACTCCGCGCTGTCAAACTCTGGGTCAGGTATTGTAAGAGACATTCTGTTCATTGAGCTGGGCTATATCTTACCCACAAGGAGCTGTTACGAATATTCTCTGAGCTCATGGGAATTCCCTAGCCCATGTACGTGTGGCTTAACAAGTGACAGTTGTGTTGTCTAATAAAGACAAACAGCTTTCACTTCAAGTTGGAGATGGCAAGGTCACCAGACTGGAATGAAATTGCATGACCAGCAATTGTGAACATCTTGATTGTAACTGAGTTTCGCGGAAAGGGGTGGTGGCCTGGATCATGGTAGTGACAGGAATGGAGATGAGACAAGACGAATTGGAAGCACCAAGATACATTTTAGAGGCAGGCTGTACCACCCTGGTGATGAGTTGGATACTAACTGTAATGGGAATGAGTGGGAAGGAAGAGAAAGCTCCTGGCCTAACTCTTGTGTGAGTCAGGGGGCACCATGAAGATGGCAAAGGAACATGCCTGACACCATGAAGATGGCAAAGGAATATGCCTGACACCATGAAGATGGCAAAGGAACATGCTTTGGAGAAACATGCATCTTCATGTTGGCAGTGCTTCGTCCAAAGTTTCTTGAGTATTTATTGTCTTGGAGAGAAGCCACTCTTACCAGAGGCCGGGGACAGGTGATTTCATGTATGAACAAACAGCTTGCTGCTGTTAAGTGATGCCTCTGTGCAGACGAACACAGGTTTTGGGTTCCATGTACCAGGTTAAACTCTCACTGCTTGGCCACTGAGGAGCCGCCACTCGAGTTGAGACCAAGGACACTGGGGTTCTAAGAGCTAATCTGGAGCAGTAAAAAAAGCCAGAGATTGGGGAGTCCTAAGAAATAGCGACCGACCGAGTCAGCACCGTGTCCAAATAAGCACAGGAGCTAAAAGATGGTGTTTGTTGAGATGCTTTGCCTGTCAGGTCACATGTGGACCATGATGCCGATGGCCGGGTGTGTCCTGAAGCTAGAAGATGCTGTGATGTCACACGTGGACCGTGATGCCGATGGCCGGGTGTGTCCTGAAGCTAGAAGATGCTGTGAAGTCACACGTGGACCGTGATGCCGATGGCCTGGTGTGTCCTGAAGCTAGAAGATGCTGTGAAGTCACACGTGGACCGTGATGCCGATGGCCGGGTGTGTCCTGAAGCTAGAAGATGCTGTGAAGTTTACAGGAATTGTCATTTTGTGTTCATTGTAACATGAGTTGTTAGCAAGGTAGCAGTATGCGTGGACTGCTGCTTTTTTGGACAGTTTTAATATTCTACCTAAGCATAATATTACCTGCTTGGAATAAAAAGGGAAAGCATAGAAAAGATGGAAATAAGGGGGGATCCATGCATGCGTTCTACTACTCTGAGGAAATGATTCTTAATATTTTGGTATATTGCCTGCAGGAACATATTAATGTGAATATAATCCACACACTATGAACTGTAAGGAACCAGTCTTAACGTTTCGGCAGTATTCCACTTGGGTCCTTTCCCTATTAAAAAGAAAGTAAGATAGCTATATCCAGTCCCTTCCATCTCTCCATCCTTTCCAATCTCTCCCTTCCTCTTAAACGCCTACTGTGTAGTTTTTATAGACTGAGGGTAATGCGGCATTTTCTTGTTGCCTTCATTGGGGTAAAACACTATTCTGCATTTTGTGGTAACGTTATCAAGAAGTCTACCTTCTCTCTGCTGATCACCAACACAGATAGGAGTCTTTGGATATTGTGTTTCTTCCAAAATTGTCCTGACAACTCTTGGCTCCTTGAGTTTTTTGCTCACTGATGCATTACCACAATATTTTTTTCCATAGAAATTTTCTTAAAGTTGAGATGTGATTTAAGTAGCATAAATCTCGGGCTGGTGAGATGGCTCAGTGGTTAAGAGCACCGACTGGTCTTCCGAAGGTCGCGAGTTCAAATCCCAGCAACCACATGGTGGCTCACAAGCACCCGCTCATGCCATCTTCTGTTGTGTCTGAAGTCTGTAAGTACAGCTACAGTGTACTTACAAATAGTAATAAAGAAATCTTTTTTTAAAAGTAGCATAAATCTCGCTTTTTAATGTATAATCCAGTGACTTTAAGTAATTCACGAAATTCTGCAACAACCACTACAAATCCCAGGCCATTTCATCACCTCCCAAAAGAAGCCCCATGCCCTTTAACAGTCCACCCCTCCCTCCCAGTTCTCTAATTTCCTTTCAACGCAACCACACACATATGTACGTGATGCGATGTAAGATACTCGTTTCTAGATTATTTCACCTAGCATACAATTTTCAAGACTTGTCCATGCTGGATCATGAATCAACACTTCGCTCCATTTTTATGCCTGAATAATTCTCCATTGTGGGAATGTGACACATTTTGCTTGCCCACATGACAGTTAATGGACAATGAGGTTGTTTCTACTTGGCAGTTATGATGACGCATGCTACAGTGAACTTTGATGTGCAAGCTTTTATGTGGACATGTTTTTTTTATGATTAGGTGTATTCATGGGAGTGGATTTCCTGGCTCCTTTGGAGATTCTAAACTGCCCAGCTGTCTCCCGGAGGAGCTGTGCTGTTTTATATTCTCTATTCTAGTAAGTGTGAGGTGGTAACTTCCATAGTATTTCAATCTAATATCATTGGCTTCTAAATTGCTCTGTGGAGATTAGAACCTTAGTATTGAGCCTTCTCATCTGTAAGCCTGGAATGTATCAATGTAGCTTTCCATTTGGTCCAGTTTTCTTATGGCCATTCTGATCATGGTGTTGAGCTATTTCTTCCCCCTTCTCCTCTCCCTCCTTTTCCTCCTCCTCTTCTTTCTCCTCCTCTCCCTCTTCCTCTTCCTCCTCTTCTTCCTCTTCCTTCTTTCTTCTCCTTCTCCTCCTCTTTCTGGTTAGATTCAAGTATGTATTAGCCAATAGTCTCCAGAACAACAGACGAGGACACACACACACACACATACACACACACACACACACACACACACACACACACACACACACACACATGGAATAGAGATTAGCTACTCTGTAAAGATTTCATGAAAACTATCTCTCTTAGTTAGGATGCTGTGAGGCTATGATAAAACATTGACCAAAACCAAGAAAGAGTTTATTTCATCTTATAACTCCTGATCACAGTCCATCACTAGGGGGAAACAAAGCAGGAACTTGGGCAAAGCAGGAACCTGGAGGCAGGAACTAAAGCAGAGACCATGGATGAACACTGCTTACTGGCTTGCTCCCTGTAGTTTGTTCAACCTGCTTTCTTATTCCACCCAGACACTGCCAACAGTGGACTGGGTCCTCCCACATTCATATTAGTCAAGAAAATGCTCCACAGACCTTTCAGGAATTCTCCTGATTTGAGGATGCCCAAGATACTTTATCCCAAACTCCATTACTGCACAGTTTGGTGAGGTTACTGATGTTGGACTCTTTCTTGCAGGGACTTAAGCTGGTCTACCTGTTCACTGCCTCCCTCCCTGCTCCAGCATGGTACTGATTATAACAGGGTCTGAATGTCTACACCCCTTCCAAATCCTTATCTCAAACCTAGACCCCAAAGGGATGCTATTAAGGGGAGGAACCTGACTTGATGAGAGGGCTCAATAGGAAAAGACGCTTGCTCGTACATCTGCCATCTTCCTGACATCCGTCCTTAAGACCCACAGAAAGATGAAGGCAAGGAAGTGGCTCTACAGGGTTGTCCTTTGACCTCCACATGTGTCCTGCCTATCACACATACATAGACACACAGAGATACTAAATTCCAATTATGTTTATAAATGTGGGACTTTGTGGAGGTCGTTAGGTCACAAGGGTGGGACCCTCATGAATGAAGTTAGTTAGCGCCTTGGTTATAAAATAATCCCATTGTTCTCCACCTCCACAAGCAGAGAACAAATCTTCACCAGGCAGCGGATCTACTGTCCCTTGTTCTTGAACCCCCAGCCTCCAGAACCATGAGCAATAAACATATTTCTAAGGTGTTCTCTTAAAGCATCCCAACCGATTAGGACAGTGTGCATGTGTATGTAGGTAGATAACAGAAAGATATTCCTATAGATATTAAATCTCATAAACTGACATTCTCAAAAGAAACATACCAAGACTGTCATAGGGGCAGTAAAGACTCTACGGGGCTGGTTGGCTGGTTGGAATTTCTGTGACTGTAGATGGTTGTGTGTTGAAGACCTGGAGCCAAAGTGTCCTGGGCTATCTTAAGTAGCTGTTCACTGCCCACCTCTGCATATGACATAACGTCCTCTGACAGGTTGCCTATTGGTATGCATTGACATATCACTAGCTTTCACCAGCCCCCTAGCTATGCCCTCTGCACCCTCAGCAGAGGTTTCCCACCCATATTGTCACCAGCTTCTCTGTGCTCCCACCAATGTCTTTGATAAATGCCTTGCCTTAGGACTCTCTTTCACTTTGTAAAACTAACTTCAGAAAACATATTCTATTGGAACGTGGCATTCGCAGTAAGCTCTGAATCTAGGTTCCCAGGCTATGGTCACTCAGATTTGGCTCCAGAATAAACTACGTCTTAGTCCTTTTGAGGTAAGGGTTGTGTTTCTGTATGGATCATGTCTATGTCCATACTATTTACATCTATCTTCAGAAAGACACTTCCTGCCACCACCTAACCCCAAGTAGCCTGCTTTGAGTCCTCTTTGGGACTGGCTTTGAACTTAGCCGGCTGAGTCCAGTTTTATCAGCATATGTTGCTAAACCAGAGTATCAAGAACCCCTACCCTGGGTGTCTAGGCCAAGGCCCGCCTCTAAGCAAGAATCCTGTTGCACCAAGTTTGCAAAACTCCTACCCTTGGTATCTAATTGAGTCCTTAGATATTTCTGTCTATAGCAGTTCCCTTCTCCTGGGCCTTGGCTGGAAGCCGTTTTTGTCACATTTAGAATTGAGCTCAGGTCTACGCCGAAGTCTCTCCACCTGTTGTATTAACTTGAATAAGACCTATTGCCGGGCAGTGGTAGCGCATGCCGGGCAGTGGTAGCGCACGCCTTTAATTCTAGTGCTTGGGAAGTAGAGGCAGGTTGATTTCTGAGTTTTAGGCCAGCCTGGTCTACAGAGTGAGTTCCAGGACAGCCAGGGCTACATAGTGAAACCCTGTTTGGAAAAAAAAAGAACCTACCTTGTCACTTTTTTATATATATTTTTATTTATTTATTTATTTATTTATTTATTGTTCAATTTATTAATTTAACATGTGTGTTTGTGTGTGTGTATGTGTGTGTGTAAGTACACACACATCACAGCACATGTGTGGAAATCAGACAATCTGGGGATTGAACTAGGGTCACTGGGCTTGGTGCCAGCGAGCACCGAGACATTTCACTGGCCCTGTCTTGCCATTTTTAATGTGGTACAAATTCTTTTCCTTTACAACCTTCTCGATCTGTATCTACATACTGACTGAGGTACTGTATGGCGTATATGGATTTGGAGGATTACTTGCAAGAGTGTGAAACTTGCCCTGTTAGACTTTAAAATGGAGCACTTAAGCAAATCCAGGACATCGAAAATATTTTACTTCAAATGTGTTCTCACCTCCTTCTGAAGAAGCTGTTTGTGAAATGCTGGGCCCGGTTGCCCGAGCCGCTGCTGTGTTACCTTGCCTGGAGGCCTGGGGAGAGTGCTTGCATTTTGCACATGTGTGGCACCGAGGCACATAGAGGCTAGAAATCAAAGGACATATTGCCTGAGTCAGCTAGAGATGCTGTAAAGAAGGCCACAGACTGGAAACTGTTCATAGTTCTATAGACCAGGAGAACCAACATCAAGGGGCCAATAAATTGGTTATCTCATGAACACCCTACTCTGAGTTTATAGGAATCTGTCTTGTGGGGGCAAAGGAAGCTTCCCAGGGGTATCTCTTATAAAGCCACCAATCAGACCCCTCCTGCTGGTCCTTGACTGCAAGCTTCCAGGTGCTTTTAGAACCTGTGTGTGTGCCTTTAGAATCGAGCTCAGGTCTATGTGGAAGTCTCCACTGGTTGCACTAACTTGAATAAGACCTGCTTGGCTCCAACTTCTTGTCCAAATCATATCCTGATGGCCACACTCATTCCATGCCATCACCTACTAACGCTGACACCTCGACGGTTATGATTTTAACAGGAAAGCAAAACAAACAAAACAAACAAACAGGGCAGACACCTTTAGTTTACAGACCCAGAAACCCAGAAACTACAAGATGACGTGCTCAGAAATGCCTCGGGAAAGAAGCCAGGAGTGAGTCCTGAGAGTGGAGGAGAGCCTGGTTTCCCTTCATCCCTCTGGGATCGGCGGTCGTATTGAGGAAAATGAATGCCCTGCTGCAAAAACACTTTGCTGATGAAATCAAGCACATGCCTGTTTCTGCACACCCTTGGTGGGTGCGCTGGACTGGGCTCCACCCTGCTCCTGTGGAACAGAACTGTTGAGGGGCCTGTTGGCAAGCCATAAATGCTCTCCTTATCGAAATGGGAGGAGCTGATGCCAGGGATCACTCTCTCAATGAGGGTGAGATGACTTGGACCAGAAAGAAAAAAAATGTTACTCCCATACAGTACCCATGATGCTTGAGAGTGACCAGTACTAGAGGGTCGGAGCTGGAAGGAGAGAACCTTATACAATGAACTAATCTGCCTCACTCTAGAAACTGTCCTGAGCCAAATAGCTGGTTTGTTTGCTACAGCTTTCTTTATAGCTCCGGAAAAGGAAAAGGAGCCTAAACCATCTAAATGTTCACCTGAGAGGAATAATTAAGCTGTGGAATACTATAGAACTATGTAAAAGGATGTGGAATACTATAGAACTATGTAAAAGGATGTGGAATACTATAGAACTATGTAAAAGGATGAAAGGGGGAGTATTAGATAGAATGGAAGGGCTCAGCTGCAGAGTCAATGACCCCTTTTATAACATAAAGATTATGGTACTTTCAGCCGACAATGAAACTTACAAATACATACAAATCTACCTACAAACAATTTCTTAAAATTTACCCCATCCATCAAAGCCTAATTCTATAAAAGAGAGAACTCTAGGCAAACTCCGTCAAAGGCGGCTTCTAACAAAATCGTATGTAGCTCTTTCTGTTAGTACTTAGGAAAGCTGAGACCATAGACACAACAGGGCGAGCGGTAGCTTGCCCCTAATGTGAAGCCACCCACTTAGTACCATTGCTGGGGTCGTGTGAACAGTTTGGTACTGGCAGCAGCATTGTGATGGTATTTCTTTTGGCATCGTAATTCCTTCCCAACTTATGAACAAAAAAAAGAGGGCAGTAGCTCTCAGCGCTGGCATGCCAGGGGAGTCCCAGCTGCGTGAGGTTGCTGTGGACTGCAGGACATGGACTGCTGGCATTCCCAGGAGCCTAGAGTGGCCTTGTCAGGCCCCTGCCTCCTGCTCCAATGGAGATGGAAGATTGCAGTGCACAGAGAGGAGGGGACTTCCGTGGTCACCGTGGTCAAAGGCAGACTGGTGACTGGACTCAGAGGCCATGGGGTGGCTCTTATTAATTGCCTACTGAATGTTTTCCATCTGCCAAAGCATGGGTAGGGAGGACACCGAGACAGGGTGATGAGTCCTCACTTAGCCAGACCTCTTAAGCCTCTCTGGGTATTAACCTTTTTCAGCTTTTCTTATCTTCGAATGTTTATTTTGAGATGTTTCCAGTCTTTTTAAAAAACAGTACAGATAGATAAAATTAAGGACAGCAAATGTCCCCATCCCTAAGCCATTTGAGAGGTTACTAACCTGATGGCCCGATACCATCCTGCAGAATTTGGGCCTGCATTTCCTGCAGACAAGGGGTCTCACCAGGTAATGTTCCTGTTCCGGAACCTTTGCCAAGTGTTTCACTACTGTCCTAGCAGTCAAAGGACTCGGTCTGAAATGTCGTGCATGGGGTTGTTTGGTCTTTGTTGTTCTGAAATCTCAGCTCTCTCTTGGTCTCCTGTGACATCTGTGGCCGGGACAGTCAGTAATGGCAAGCCAGCTGTTTTATAAGTGCCCTCTGGTTGAGGATGTGTCTGATGCTGGCATGATTAGATTTACGAGACTCCCCTTGACAGGCCACCTGCAGACAGGATGCTGAACCCTTCCACTGCCAGCTGAATTTTAAACACAAGGAAACTGCTTAGTGCACTCATTGTGCTCACTCACCTCGCCTGGGTCAGCACGGGGCTCTGGATGGTCTCACTCCACTCTCCTATGGGCCACCATCACTACACTCTGTGCCAGAGAGGCTCGGTGACTTGCAAACTTCAGCAACAACCAGGGGTAGACTTAAGACTTGAATTCAGGTATTCAGTTCCTGGAGTTTATTAACTATTGTCAGAAGGAAGAGGGGAAGCCAATCTTTAACTAGAAGCCATCGCAATGGAAGAAGAGTTCAAGATAGAACTGAGCTCAACCTTAAGTACCAAGACAGATCAGAATTTATAGCCAGGGATCAGGGTACTGATTGGGCAGGAAGTAAGAAAGTCACTAAGTATGGGGGGGGGGGGGTCTTGCTAATAAGACTCTAATAAGATTCTTATCAAATGCAGGCTAAGGTGCTTAATGATTAAGGATAGAGGCATTCATGTTAAAAACAAAACAACAACAACAAAAAAAAACCAAAAAACTAAGCTATTCCGTCATAGCAAAGATGGGCATTAGGGTGACCTGGTGCACAAAATGGCCCAGAGTAGAGTTTGTTCAAAGCATCCATCCTTACTTACCCCCACTGAACGCCCACAGCGTGCTGTATATTTACCTTTGCAGTATACATTTGGTGTCCTCAAGTGATGTGGTGAGCAATCTCCCCTTTGAACAGGTAGAGTCTATGAGGCTCAGTGATTTTAAGAGGTGTGACCAGGATATCAGCTATACCATCTGCAGCACACTGGGATGCGGCTAAGAGCTCTTTATCCCCCCAGGCCTCAGCTCACCTTCTCCCACTGCTGCTTTCCTGGATGAGGGTCTTAGTCCTCTGTGAGCGCCCCAAGGGGATAAACTCCATGTTTGCCTATTTCTTCTCTGCAGAAGCTGCCCCTCCTTCTGGCCGTGGCAGGGAGATAATAAATGGTAAATATCTTCTTAGAGATTGCTGGCTGCCCTTTTGGTGCCCTCGGAGACACAAGCCTGTGGAGGAGTGTCAGCTACATGAAGAGGCACTTAGTCATAGCCCCATGTGTGCCGACCAGTTGGTGGGGGCTGGCCAGGTTGGGGGGGGCAGTGATGCCAGGGAGCCTGTTGCCATAGTGACACGGCGGTAGCCCTCCTCAGTTTTCCTAATCCCACCTCTGCAGCCAGCCTTTCGAAGCCCTGCTTCCCAGCACATGGGCAAGCTATATTCACCTCTGTGACCTAAGGATTGTGTGTGACAGCTGGACCCCAGCCACTCAGAAGAACCCAGGAGGGCTCTGGCTTCATGTTGGTGGAGGGGGCAAGCCTGGCTGGGTCTGTGAGAACGTGCTGTGACACGGAGCTAGCTGTGTGAAGGGACACGCAATAGGTGTTCCTTTCTTTGTTTCTCTGATTTATCCTAGCTTTCCTCATGAAGGTGATTCAATTCTGGTCATTTAAAAAAGCGACTCGCTATTCTTCACCCAGTGATTACAGCTCAGCTCTGACTGTGACCAGTGCTGACCGGGCTGGCTAATGTTCTATCTTATGAAGATTGGCTCATTAATTGACTATAGAGATGTCATCCACGCACGAAGGAGGTGTTAGCGACCATCAGCCTCCGCAGTGCTGACTCAGCGAGGCAGGGCTACACATCTCTGTTTGTTCTTTGGGGGTAAAATTTCAGCAGTGGGATTATTAGGTTATAGGGCGCACATGTCTATATGGGTCTTGATGTGTTTGCTAAATATTTTCTCCATATATTGTACGAGATCCTAATGCCATTCACCACTTATAAGTGTTCCAATTTCTTCATAATCCTATTAGCATTTGAGTTATGAATTCCATTTTGGTGCTAATTTATAAGGATGAATGCAGTATTATTGCTGTAGTTTGCATTTGGAGGCCTTGAGTCGTTTACTTTGCATATCTTTGATTACAAATCTGTTCTATGTAATTTGCCGATTTGTATCCTCGCCTCCTCTTGCTGACTTTTTTTTTTTTATGATCTTCTTTATTGTCACTAAGGAGCCACATGGCCATGAGTCACCTTTCTTCCAGTAGTCCTGGCACAGGTAGACCATCCATGTGGGCACACTGCTCATCCCCCAGGGCTCTGCTTCACACAGACATCTGGAAAGGGGATAGGTAGGTCATTTGAAGGATGCCAGACATCTCACCTTCATGCGCTCACTCAGTCCACTTTTAAAGACTTTCCATTCTTCCGGCAGACAACCTCCCAATCTATGTTTCTCTAGTCCTCATCTTTGTAGGTAGGTGACAAGGACAGCGATGGCCATGGAGTAAGTGGCACTGCCCTTGGGCTGCTGTTCTCATGAAGAGGGAATGTGGATATCTGACTGATGGCATGGGCTGACCTGTAGAGGTAACAGGAGAGAGGTGCTTCTGGAAAGGATGTTGGGAGCCCATAGGACAGGGGGCTCATGGCAGTCAAGGACGTGGAGAAGAGTCCAAAGAACGGGCAAGATAGAAGCCAGATGGAGAGACTAGAGGTACCTGCTAGGTGGGGGAAGCATCCTCCAGGATCTTATGGAGGTGGTGAGTCACTGAATCAGCACACGGTTCCCGTTGGAGCTGGAGCCGTGCTAAGCTGGGGAGTAAGAGTGGCCCTCGCTGTGAGGAAGCTGAGCTATACAAGTGACATGTTGTTCATGAGTGGCTTTCAGAGATGGGAGCTGGTACCCAGAGCTACAGGGCTGTTAAGGAAGAGCCAGCAGGGACCAGGACAGACTTTGAATTTCTGAGCCTCTGTCAGGGCGCGTGGTGAACCAGTCGTTCATCGTAAAGAGCTTCTGTGATACAGGAATGGCTCGGAGGGAGGATCCCAGCAGAACAGTCGAACGGGAGCGGGTCTAGAGTTTCCCAGCAGCCCGCTTCTTATCTTAGTTTACAGCATGCTGTCCTAAGAGAAAGCAGCTTTCTTTGCAGTGGTCTATCCCACGGTTCTGGCAGTGCTGGGCCGTTATTAAGCACAGTGGTAGCAACGATCAGTGTGATATGTGATAATCACAACACTACACTTATGCAGTCTCTTAACGTGGGCATGAGGAAGACTGCCGATCTGGAGTGAGAGCCGGCTCTGGCCTATCTACCCCATCATCACTTAATAACGATTATGGAGCTTCCCTGGGCACGCGACGCCCTGCCCAGCACTTGTGATATTAAATCTACCTAGAAGCAGGGCATAATAATGCTGACCCCGCAGGGATGTTCCAAGAATTAATTCCTGTGGGCTCTTCATTCCCCTCTTCTCCGACACATTCAATCTTAGGAACCCAAGGGCTGGTGACGTTTATGCCATGAATTAAGACATTCTGCCATTGCCCCCGGAACTCTTCATTACAATCCCAAGTCGATCAATGGCAAAGAGGAATACTATTTATTAGTTAAGTGGATGCTATTGAATTCTTAATTTAAGTGGCTTTTAATTCAGTGTTTTACTCGCTGTCCTTCACGGTGCCCTTGCTCATACAAATGTGCCCATTAGAGCCCTGTGTGGGGCCATGCTGCAGCCTTCTAGCATGGGCGCGTCTCCCCGGGGAGCGGGTCTCCTCTGGGAGAAGGACTCTCACTGTGGGCTAAAGCCATCCTACCAGGGTAGGTCAGGCCTGGCAGCTGCCTTCTGTTAGGAAGTGATGAGCCACAACAGCATTCCAGACTAGGTGACATAGCCCAGGTGACATTCTTTAGTAGTTTATACTGCATTTGGTTAACTTGCAATTTCACTACAGTTGTCCCACTTAGACATGAGGCTCAGATACTCAAGTGGAATACACAGAGTATCTCCCTAACCGAAAGGATGCCCAGCCTGGCTCCAAGGACAATTGACCCCTATCTTGACCTTTCATTTGTAAGATATGCAAAGGTAGCAAGGGACAGCCAGTTTACTCCCTGATGTAGCGCACACTGGTTTAAGCAGCTGTATTCGGATGTGGGAGGAAGGCAACACATGCACATGATTGAAACAGACAATCGGCTAACTTTGACTTATATACACACTGTGATATCATCATCGCAATAAAAATGAGCATATCCTCGGCTTACTTGTGCCCTCTTGTAGTCCTAGCTTCCCATCCCCCACCATCCCCAGAGGGAAGGGGCTATTGGGTGACATCATCACTTCATCACTACACGTTATGTTCATCTAAATTCTATGCAAGTAGAATCACACAGTATGTATTCCTGTATGTGATCCTTTATTTACATTTAGGGTAGCACTTCATTTTGAGGGTTTAAAAGAGTATGATACAAGCAAATATCAACGTTCAGTGTGTGTGTGTGTGTGTGTGTGTAAATCATTCCAGCACAATTTGTTAGAAAGGTTGTCCCATTTCCATTGAGTTGTCTTTACCCTTAAGGCAAATGAATTGTTTGGTTATGAGTGGTTTTATTTTTACATACTCTATCTGCGTTGGTTATTTGTCTTTCTCCTGGTACTCAGCCGTGTGAGCGCGGTAGCTATGACTCTGTGTCTCTGCTGGTACTCAGCCGTGTGAGCGCGGTAGCTATGACTCTGTGTCTCTGCTGGTACTCAGCCGTGTGAGCACGGTAGCTATGACTCTGTGTCTCTCCTGGTACTCAGCCGTGTGAGCGCGGTAGCTATGACTGTCTGTGTCTCTCCTGGTACTCAGCCGTGTGAGCGCGGTAGCTATGACTGTCTGTGTCTCTGCTGGTACTCAGCCGTGTGAGCGCGGTAGCTATGACTCTGTGTCTCTCCTGGTACTCAGCCGTGTGAGCGCGGTAGCTATGACTCTGTGTCCCTGCTGGTACTCAGCCGTGTGAGCGCGGTAGCTATGACTGTCTGTGTCTCTCTTGGTACTCAGCCGTGTGAGCGCAGTAGCTATGACTGTCTGTGTCTCTCCTGGTACTCAGCCGTGTGAGCGCTGTGGCTCTGTGCATGTTGGCATCAGCCAGCACAAGTTCTCCAAATGCTTTACTTGTCAAAGCTGGTCTGGGTTATTCCAAGTCTTTTGCTTTTTCCATCTAAACCTTAGATTTACCAGAAGAAGATGAAAAAAAAGAAACTTCCACTGCCTTCTGGGGATTTTGATTGGAGTTTCATTGAGTTTACAGATGCACTTGGGGAGAATTGATAGTCATCTTCCATCTGGTGGACACAGTGTGCCTCTGTCTGATTAGACCTTTCATTTTCATAAGCACTGTTTCGTATTTCTCAAAGCAGGTTTTGCACACGGTGCCACATTCATCAGCGAGCCTTTTGCATGTTGTCACTGTCCTAAGGAGATGGTACTGTTTTTTATATTTCCACTCCTGTAGATTGTCTCCAGGACCTACAATTACAGTTGAGGTTTGTATATTGATCACATCCCGTAAAGCCGTCCCATCGCTCTTACTCATCCTGGGAGCTTTTCCATGGATCCCATTGTGTTTTCTCCATAGACAATGATGTCAGCTGTGAAGCAAGCCACGCGTACCGTCCTCACCCCAATCTGGGGGGATCGTCATGGATTTTCTTATTATACTTCCTGAAATGTTCAAAACAATACTGAATAAAAGTGCTCATCATGGATACCCTTCACTCTGAGCTGTAAGCAAAGCATTCAGCTGGGTTGCTGTTCAGTATGCCAGGTGAGAAGGCAGCGATTCTTGGCTGGTAAGCGTAGGTGTGTTTGCTTGTAGACGCCCTGCTCTGGAGTAGGTCTCAGAAGTTCTGCTCTAGTCTAAGTGTATTGAGTTTTTCTTTTGGTAATTCTTCATTTTATTCTACTGTTATTTCTGTGTGCATGATGGGGGCAGTGCATGCCACAGCCGGAGTGTGGAGGTCAGAGAACAAAATCCTTCTAGGGAGCTATCTGGGAATGGAATTCAGCTTGCTGTGTTTGCACAGCAAAAGGCTTTACCTGGTTAACCATCTCACCAGCTTGATACAATTGTTTTTCCTTTATTGGGAATGAAGGATTTTTTTTTTTTTTTTGTCAAATGTGTTTTCTGTATCTACCCTGATGATCATAAGCTACTTCTTTGCATTCTGTCCTGAAATCTGGATACTAAATATTCCCCACCAAAAGCTCATGTCTAAAGGCTTGGTCTCCAGGGAGGTAGTGGGGCCTCTAGGACAGTGGTTCTCAGCCTAACGCCACAACTCTTTAACCCTTTAATATAGCTCCTCAAGTTGAGGTGACTCCGAAACATCAAGTTATTTTCTTGCTACTTCAAAACTGTCATTTGCTACTGTTGTGAATCATAATGTAAATATCTAATATGCAGGATATCTGACATGTGAGCCCTGTGGGGGTCACGCCCTACAGGTTGGAAGCCGCTGCTCTAAGAGTTGGGGTCTAGCGGAAGACCTTTAAGTCACTGGGATGTTCCCTTTACTTTTTTATTTGTTTGTTTGTTTTTGTTTTTGTTTTTGTTTTCCCCTGAGACAGGGTTTCTCTGTGTAGCCCTGGCTGTCCTGGAACTCACTCTGGAGACCAGGCTGGCCTCGAACTCAGAAATCCGCTTGCCTCTGCCTCCCAAGTGCTGGGATTAAAGACATGCGCCACCATCCCCCAGATGGGATGTTCCCTTAGTGAGGATTATCAAACCCCAGTCTCTTCTTTGCTCTGGAGATGGGCTGAGTAGCTCTGGTCCGCCGCAGGCTTTCCCTCTGATGTGCTGCCTAGCCACCTGTCCAAGACAGCAGAGCCGCCCATGCCCATCACAACCAACGTCTCTCCAAGCCAAGTAGCTCAGGTATTTGTTACTGTAATGGGAAGTTAACTAACACAGGCTGTTAATGTATTGGCTCCTTGCTTTTTAATGTTAAAATAGCTTGTAATCCTGAGGTAAATAACACTCGGTCAGGATGTTTGCCCGTATAGAAATTGTTGAATTCAATCTGTTCAAATTTTATTTACAGTTTCTAAATCTTATTCATAGAGGACATTTTTCTCTAGTTTTCTTGTAATACCTTGTCTGGTATTAGGACAATCCACTTTGTAGATTGAGCTAGAAAGAATTCTGCTCATTGGAATAATATGTAAAATTGTTATAATTTTTTTTTAAATACTCTTTTTTTT
>NW_022196895.1:71828576-71829525 GCF_008632895.1 Mastomys coucha
CTCAGAAATCCGCCTGCCTCTGCCTCCCAAGTGCTGGGATTAAAGGCGTGTGCCACTACCGCCCGGCATGTTATAATTTTTTAAAAACATAAAATTTATCAGTGAAGCTATCTGGGCTTAGGGTTTTTTATGAAACATGTTTCAAATACATATTTAATTACCTTAATAGATGTGTCTGTTAAACATTATTTTCTTTAGCTTTTTCTCCAAGGTTTCAAAGGTCTGTTGTTAGGCATCCAGTGGTTTGGGAGGAAGTTTGTCATACCTGCTGACGAGTAACTATTTTTATCATTATGAAATTACCTTTGTTCTTGGTAATATTTTGGTCTGAAGTCTACCTTGTCTAAAATTAATGCAGTTATGCTTTTTGATTAGGTATAGCATGGTACACATTTTAATCATATATTTATTAAAAGAAATAATTAAAAATAGACTTCTGTAACCAGAACTAGAATATCTTTTACTCAGTCTGACAATCACCACATCTTGGCTTCTGTGTTCGGAGCATTTATACTTAATGTCATTATTGATTTTTCCATGTAAATCCATTGTCCACTGTTGTCTGTTAATCCTACAGTTTCTCTGTTTCATTTCTCTTTTTCTGCCTTCCTCACATTCTCATGGTTTACTTTTATCCACTTGCTCATTTATATCTGTAACCTTTTTCCTTGAAATAATTGCTTTTATATTTACAACCTAAATCTTTAAAAAAATTATAGTATCCTTTCAAATAAAAGTATATGACTTCGTGTGTCATATAGAAACTTCATAACGATACATTCTTATTTCTTCCTTCCTGATTTTTGTGTTAATATAGTTTTACATTTTAAGTTATAAATCCCATCTTAGGTTGTTATTGTTTTATATATATACTAATTATATTTTATTTTATTGATTTAAGTTTTATTGCATTATGATGAGAAAAGATACATGATTTCAATTTATCTGA
>NW_022196895.1:71830045-71830455 GCF_008632895.1 Mastomys coucha
TCAAGCAAAGCATTCAGTCTCACTCTTTGTTGTTCTCTTACAAGCCACCTCCCAAGTTAATTGTCTGCCTTTCTTTTGGCTGTACATAAATACTTTTTAAACATGTAAGCTGTTCTGAAAACCATAGTATAGTGTAAAAACATGAAATAAACAATACTACTAATAGAGAGGCTGAGATAGGAGAAGCATGATTTCAAGACCATTATGTAGTACACAGTAAGACACTGTCACATACAAACAAGCAGAAAGTGCATGTGTATTGTACAATACTGGACCTATTTCTCCAATTACCAAATTAGAGAGACCATTGGATGACAGTCAACAAATTTCTAATTCCTCTAGTTTTGGATTTCAGTTGATTAGGATATGTTGGTAATATTAATTTTCATATTAAGATATTAAGAAAAAGT
>NW_022196895.1:71831171-71844974 GCF_008632895.1 Mastomys coucha
AGCTTTTTGCTTTTTGCAATTTCTTTGACTGTTGTGTCAATGTTTTCTAAGGTGTCTTCTGCCCCTGAAATTATCTCTTTTATCTCTTGCATTCTGTTGGTGATGCTTGCATCTATGACTCCTAATTTCTTTCCTAGGTTTTCTATCTGCAGGGTTGTCTCTTTTTCTGATTTCTTTATTGTTTCTATTTCCATTTTTAGATTCTGGATGGTTTTGTTCATTTCCTTCACCTGTTTGATTGTGTTTTCCTGTAGTTCTTTAAGGGATTTTTGTGTTTTCTCTTTAAGGGCTTCTAGCTGTTTACCTGTGTTCTGTATTTCTTTGAGGGAGTTATTTATGTCTTTCTTAAAGTCCTGTATCAACATCATGAGAAGTGGTTTTAGATCTGAATCTTGCTTTTCCAGTATGATAGTGTGTCCAGGACTTGCTATGGTGGGAGAATTGGGTTCTGGTGATGCCAAGTAACCTTGTATTGTTTATTTTCTTACACTTGCCCTGGGCCATTTAGTTATCTCTAGTGCTACCTGCCCTTGCTAAATCTGACTGGAGCCTGTCCTTCCTGTGATCCTGGTTGTGTCAGAACTCCTCAGAGTCAAGCTATCTCTGTGATCCTGTGATTCTGGGATCCTGTGATCTTGGGGTTGTTAGAGTGCCTGAGAGTGGAGCTTCCTCTGTGTGTTGTGGGACTGGCTGCAGAGTTTGCACCCAAGGTCTGCTCAGGGCACTGGTCCAGACAGACTGGAAGCAACCTGAGTTCCTGGTGTGCCTGGGTCCCGTAGGTCCCAGCTGCTCCCAGTGTTGGGACAGATGTGTCTTCCTCACCTCTGATCCTTTGATCCTGGGCAATGCTCTGATCCTGGGTGTATCAGAGTGCCTGGGAGGGGAGCCACCTCTGGATGCTGTGGGACTGGCTGCAAAATTTGGGCCCAAGATCTGCTTAGGGCACAGGCCCAGCAGACCGGAAGGAATCAGTGCCACTGGGCTGACGGAGTTCCTGTGTACCTGGGTCCCGCTGGTCCCAGTTACTCCCATTGTTGGGACAGATGTTGTGTCCTCCTCACCTCTGATCCTGGGCGTGTTAGAGCGCTTGGGAATGGAGCTTCCTCTGGGTGTTGTGGGACTTGCTGTGGAGCTTGTGCCCAAGGTCTGCTCAAGGCACTGCCGCCCAGACTGACTGGAAGCAACCTGAGCCCCTAATTATACTTTAAAATATAGATATTTTGAGGTGATGAGGTGGTTCAGTAGGTAAATGTGCCTGCTGCCAAGGCTGATGAGCTGAGTTCAATATCTGTTATTCACATGGTAGGAGAGAACTGACTCCCACCAGTTGTCCACTATGACCTCCACATACATGCTACAGTACCCACACTAAATAAATAAATTAGTAAATAAATAAATAAGTAAATGCAAATGAATATAGAAGATGTAGGTATAAACTTAATTTGTAACTCTTCTGTTGCTACAGTGGCTTTGCCTAGGGCTATATTTCTACCTGGTATCATTTTCATTGCTTTAAGTACCTTCTATAATGTTTCTCATAGAGTGAGTCTATTCCCAGCTAGTGTGTGTGTGTGAATGTGTGTGCTTGTACATTGCATATGTGTTCATGCGTGTGCACATGTGTGTGCCCTGTGAGTCTGTGGATAGAAGCCAGCGGTTAATATCCAGTGTCTATTGCTCCCTACCTTTTGAAATGGTCTCTTACCAAGTCTGGAGCTTGTTGATTTGGCTGGTCTGGCTGCCAGGCAAGCCCCTGGAATCCTGTCTCTGACTCCCCAGTGCTTGAGGATACAGATGTATGAAGACATCCCAGCACTTTCTGGGTGCTCAGGATGCAGAGTCAGGCCCTCATGCTTACCTGGCAAGCACTTTACTGGCTGTGCAATATCTCCAGCTCTTCCCCCACTTTTATATAACGGTAGTTATGTAGGAATAGGAATGGCCCCATAGACTCACATGTTTGAATGCCTGGTCCACAGGGAGGGGCACTATTGGGGTGTGGCCTTGCTAGGGGAAGTGTGTCACTGTAAGGGCTGACTTGAGGTCTCCTGTGCTCAAGCTGTGCCCACTGTGGCACACAGTCTCCTGCGGCTTGTAGGTCAAGATGTAAAACTCTCGGTTCCTCCAGCACCATGTCTGCCTGCACACTGCCATGCTTCTGCCACGATGATAAACCTCTGAAACTGTAAGCCAGCCCCAAATTAAATGTTTTTCTTTGTAAGAGTTGCCATGGTCATGCGTCTCTTCACAGAAACAAACCCCAACTTAGACAATGACTGAATATGTCATTATTTCATGCTTGCTTTTGGAAGACATTTTTATGGTGTAGAAAACTGTATGTTGAACATTTTTATTAGAGATATTGCCTATATTTCTGCCCACATTATTTTTATTAAAAATCTGTTATCTTTATATTTGTTATTCTGAATAACTTTTTCTTTTTGTCTGCTTTTATGACATTTGTCTTTACTGATCTAAAACAACTAGACTATTGTGTCTTGATATACTTTTCTCATATCTCTGTACTTCAGAATTGCTGAGCTTCATGCATTTGTGAATGTATCAGTTTGAAGATTTTCTAAATCAAGGGTAGTTATTTTCTGGTTGTTATATTTTCAATTTTACTTTTTCTTATATTCTACCACTCTTCCTCTGGTGACCACACACTCACACAAAACACCACATAGATCTCACACACAACACACATCTCACACACACATCTCACACACACATCTCACACACACATCACACACACATCTCACACACAACATGCACATCACACACACACTACACAAACATCACATACACATTGCATACATATCACACACATTATGCACACATCTCATACATCACACACATATAACACACATCACATATATCACACACCACATACATCACACACACATAACACACACATTGCACACATGCCGCACACACACTACACACATTGCATACACATCACACACACACATGCATACATACTTCACACCACACACACATCTACACATCACACACACATTGTACACACATCACATATATCACACACCATACACATCACACACACACCTCACACACACCCATTATGCACACACATCACACACACACATATTGCACACACACACCACACATACATTAAGTACAAACACACCACACACACATCATACACATATATCATACATCCCACACACTTCCCACTGTTACTCCACAGTACTCTCTACTTTTCTTTTTATTCTTTTTTCCCTTTCATGTAAATTATTTCTAGAAAACTTTTATGGCTATGTGTCCATGTATTTAAGTTCCCTACTTTTTTAAAGAAAAGAGACTAATCAGCAGTTAGCTGGGTCATGTCCAGTGTGGTTTTCGTATTAAACATGACGCTTTCCACCTCTAAAAGTCTAGCTTTGTTCTTTTTACATTCTATGTAAAATCTATTCTTTGTTCCATCTTACGTTCTGTGCCTTGACTTTCTAAGTAGATAGCTATAACTTTATTATTCTTCTATTCTGGTAAATTCTCACGTTGGTATAGTTCGCAGTCAGTTTTGATTTCCTCTCCTCCCTTATGCCCGTTGTCTGGCTCCGCTGTGTATCTGGCCACCTTTGACTGGCTTCCAGACGCCGAGGGTTTTACAGCGTGTGGTGGACATTTTTGTATTTCTCTAAATGTTATTGAACTTTGCTGTGGGAAACACTTTGATCCTCTTGCATCTTGCCTTTGATATCTGCTAGGCAAGTCACGATCCACATGTGTTCTGGCCCTAATTATTTCCCACTACAGTGTTAAGACCTTTCTGAATGCTAAGCAATGCCCTGAAGTATGAGCTGCTCCAGTGTGCAGGTGGGGCAGCTCTGTTCCTGCCTGCTCTGAATGGCTGCTACTATCTGTATCCATCCTTTCTGGGAATGTCTTCCCTTGGCCATGATCTGAGCTGAGATGCCTGCTCTCTCTCCCCACTTTCTTCCCTCTCCTTTCTCCTGGTGTTCTGTCCTGTGACCCTTAAAGGACTCAGGACTCAAATCTGTTTCCTCAGCTCAGAGGGATGCCAGGCTCAGCTTAGCCCCGTCCACCGAGCCTATCAGGGGAGCACCCTACGGCCCACCTTGTTTCTTATTCTCAAATACCACTTTTGGGTCCTCATGTCAAGCGTCTTGAAATTTGTCACTTCGTTGAAATTGACCAATATCTCCATTTCTCCAGGCAGGAGAATAAATTCATCTTATCTGGAAGCAAAACGTGCCCTGAGCTTTATTAATTTTTAAGAAGCATTTTTAAGGGCTGGAGAGATGGCTAAGAGCGGTTAAGAGCACTGACTGCTCTTCTGAAGGTCCTGAGTTCAAGTCCCAGCAACCACATGGTGGCTCACAACCATCCTTAATGAGATCTGATGCCCTCTTCTGGTGTGTTTGAAGACAGCTACAGTGTACTTACATATAATAATAAATAAAACCTTAAAAAACAAAAACAAAAAAGTAAAATTATAAAAAAAAGCATTTTAAAGGCATTTTCTTATTTTTCTCTCTTGTATTCCTGGCAGATGAAGGTTTTTCTTAAACTGTCTTTTTAAAAATACTTGTACTAGTTCTTGAAAATGTCATACATGTATACAATGTCTTTTGATAGAGTTGACTATGAGAACTTCCCCTAACTCTTCCTAGATCCAGCTCTACCCTCCTCTCCACTTTATCCTCTCTCTCTTCCTCTCTTCCTCTCTCTCTTTTTCTCTCTCTCTTCTCTCTCTCTCTCTATCTTTCTCTCTCTCTCTCTCTCTCTCTCTCTCCCTCTCCCTCTCCCTCTCTCTCTCTCTCTCTCTCTCTCTCTCTCTCTCTCTCTAACTCAGTGAGTTCAATCTATGCTACCTATAAACTAATGAGTGTGGCAATCCACTGGAGATTGACCTATCATGGGCTACTCCTTAAAAACCGACTCTTCCTCTCTCAGCAACTACTAACGGCAGTATCGGCTCAGCTTGCAGTTGGAGCTCATGAGCCCCTCCCAGGTCCATGCTGGCTTCTTGACTGGCTTGACCTTGTGCAAGTATCGCAGGCAACCACCGCTATTGTGATGTCATGAGTAGAGAGGACCTGTCATGTCTGCCCTGTTTCACTCCAGTCTTCTTGTAAATTTTCATCCCTCTCTTCCATGATGCTACCTGAGCATCGGCAGGTGGGGGACCCATGATATAGAGTCCCATGTGGCTGAATAGTCCTCACTTAGTCTCTGTACTTCCATCAGTTATGAGCTTCTGTATTAATCATTTCTATGATGATGTTTGAGACCTGCTTTAATCTATGCATATAGAGATATGAGTTTAGAGGGCAGCTTGTTACTGCATCCATTTAGGAAAAGAACAGAGGTAGGTTCATCCTCTGTTGCTATGAACTCCTTAGCCGTGGGTTCTCAGATCCCATACCTCAGACCCAATAAGAAATCAGAGCTACTGATGGGCGGTGGTGGTGCACACCTTTAATCCCAGCACTTGGGAGGCAGAGGCAGATGGATTTCTGAGTTCAAGGCCAGCCTGGTCTACAGAGTGAGTTCCAGGACAGCCAAGGCTACACAGAGTAACACTGTCTCAAAACAAAACAAAACAAAACAAAGCAAAAGAACAAAAAAAAAAAAAAGAAAGAAAGAAAAAGAAAAAGAAAAAGAAAAGAAAAGAAAGAAATCAGAGCTACTTCTCTGTAATATTAGAGCTACTGTGGTACCCATGTGCATACCTTGTTAGGACAGTCATTATTGTAGCTCATAGAATTCCAACTGGATGATTTTTCTCCCCAACAGCCTTAAGAGCATCTTTTGGCTAGCCATGGGGCTTGGGGGGCCTTTCTGGTCAGTACCAACTTGATTTTTGTCCCATGACCAACGGGTGTAATGTCTTCAGCAGTAGCATCTTAGAGACTTTTTTTTTTTTTAATTCCTATTTCTTGGATGAGGAAACCAAGTCCTAGAGAAAGGACATGAATCTCTCGGTGTCATGGAAAGAGCGCATAGTAAGAGGTAGAAGTCAGATATTTTGATGTTCTAACATACTTGACAATAATTTGCCCCTCACATATTAACTGCAGGGTACTGTATTTCCACAGGACGAGTAAGATGATAGTCAAGAAGGGGAGCAACTTTCGAAAGCCCACATTTAAATTGGTTGTGCTACACCACACAGCTAAAATCGAGTTTTGCCTCCACAGCTGAAGCCAAAAACCAGTGCATAGAGCCATGGAGTGCTCTTTAGTTCAGTCTCCTGGCTAACAGAAAGTGTTGTTTTCAGTGTATGTGTGTATGTGTGTGAAATGTAGTATGGTCTATTCATGTGTGTGCCCACATGTGTGCATGCAGAAGCTAGTGGGCATTGGGTATCTTCTCTCTAGCTCTCTATCTTTTTGCTCTGAGGCAAGCTTCTCACTGAATCTGAAATTCACCATCTTGGTTAGGTTGGTTGATGAGCATACTCATGGGGTCCGGAGCTGAGGCTACAGGCACACATGGCCATACCCACCTTTTACACAGGTGCTAGGGATATGAACTCACATCTTCATGTCTGCACTGTGTCTTCATCTGGTTTCTGTTGCTGTGATGAAGGCCGTAACTAAAAGTGACTTGGGGGAGAAAGGGTTTACTTTGACGTGCCTGTTACGTTCTATCAGGAAGGGAAGTCGGGACAGGAACTCAGGACAGATTCGTCATGGAGGAACTGAAGCAGAGACCTTGGAGGAGCACTGCTTACTGGCTTGTTACCCTTGATTCTCTCAGCCTGTTTTCTTATCTAGCGTCACCCGTCTAGGGGTAGTACCACCCACAGTGGTATGACCCTAGCATGTCGATTATTCATTAAGAAAATGCCTCACAGACTTGCCTTCCAGCTAATCTGAAGAAGATGTTTTGTCCATTGAGGTTTCTCCCCCCTGGATGTCCAGTGTCAAGTTGACAATAGACATAGCATTCTCAGTGTCATTCTTACCCACTGAACCATCTTTCAGTCCCTCAATTGCTTTTAAAATTTTACCTTTTTCCTTCATAAAGTTTTCACCTTTTTAAAAAATTTATTTATTTTATGCATATGAGTACACTGTAGCTGTCTTCAGACACACCAGAAGAGGGCATTGGATCCCATTACAGATGGTTGTGAGCTACCATGGGGTTGCTGGGAATTGAACTCAGGACCTCTGGAAGAGTGGTCAGTGCTCTTAACCACTGAGCCATCTCTCCAGCCCATAAAGTTTTCACCTTAATGAACATTTTATGTATCAGTAGTAATTTTAAGCTCTTAATTAAAATGTGAATAAAAACATATATGTGATCTCTCCCTCCAAAACTCTAAATCCCTCCCCTAACATGAAAATCAGAAAGGAATATGAGTAAATGCTATACACTCTTCTATGTGCTACAACAGGAGTGGATATTTTCAGACACTTTGTTCTTGAGCCTACATAAAGGTTTTAATTCAAGCGGATCACAAGAGAAGAAGCTTAAGGGGGCCAATTCAGAGGTTGTCTCCACAGAAAAATTATACAGAGAAACAATGTGACTAGATAATCACCATTACACTTCTGCAAAACCAGGATTGCTTCAAAATCATTAGCTCCTCCTCGCTGGCAGTCAGCTGAGCGGGCGGGTAACTGGGCGCTTCCCAGAAGAGGCCTTAATCTTATTAAATTTTATCAGAAAATTGCTTACGCATTTGTCAACACTAATCTCTTCCCAGAAGGAAGTTGGGAATTACCTCATGCAGACATGCAGCATGCCCCAGGTTTGGAACTGTTGCCATGTGTTCAAGCCAGGGTGGAGCAGAGTAGAGGCCACAGACAGCAACATTGTAACTAACACAGCATGTTTGTTATAGAGCAGGCATCATACCTTTTGCTGACAGCTATTAACTCCCTTAATTTTCACATAGTTCTATGAGGTAGGGGTTTTGCTAGCCCCACTTCACAGAAAAGTAATTTCCTTTCCGTGGCTGTGTCAACGCTATGGCCCAAATGCCACATAAGAGAGGAAAGAATTTATTGGGCTCACACTTCCCGGTCACAGTTCATCTCTGAAGGAAGTCATTGCAGGCCAACATGGTGTTGCCAAGGAATTTACTTCACAGCCAAGAAGTTTATAGCAGAAACCATAAGGGGTGAAGCTTACCGACTGGCTGCCTTGTTGGCACATATTCAGCTAGATTTTGTAGATCTCTCAGGATCACCTGTGCAAGGGATTGTGCTGCCCGTGATGGATCAGTGGAGGCAATGAAGACAATCTCTGTTGTGATCGTTGTGTGGCTCCAGAAAGACCACACCAGGCCAAACAGTTCCACGTGAGGTTTATAGAGAGAGAAAGGGGCAAGATGGTGGAGGAAAGAGAAGGCAGGGAAGAGAGAGAGATCAGAGGAGCCTTCCTTTTATATGTAGATGGTGACATAGCCAGAGGCAAAGGTGGGAGATGAGCCCAAGTGGATTCTGGGAATATGGTGGCTGTTGCCTTGGCAACAGGTGTGCGGGTTGCACTGTCGTCTATGTGATGTCACAGGTTTAGGAGGTCCTGATACCAACAGTCTCCCACAGACATCCCTACAAGTCAATCTGATCCAGGCAATTGGTCATTTGAGACTCCTTTCTCATTCGACTATAGATGAGCCAAGTTGACAGTAAAGCCAACTAGAACATTGTTCAAGATCTTAGAGCTAGGATGTAGCCATGTCAAATGTCAAATAAAGTAGATGACAACAGTTTAAAAATCTTGCCGGGCGGTGGTGGTGCACGCCTTTAATCCCCAGCACTTGGGAGGCAGAGGCAGGCGGATTTCTGAGTTCGAGGCCAGCCTGGTCTACAGAGTGAGTTCCAGGACAGCCAGGACTACACAGAGAAACCCTGTCTCAAAAAAAAAACAAAAGCAAAAACAAAAACAAAAAAATCTTAATTCGCCTTATATTCCGTTCTAGAATATGATGACACTTCATCCTATTCACCGAGTCATATATGATGACTTGGCATAGAATAATGGTTCTAATGAACTAAGCAGAAGTTGGTTTTATAAACGAAAAAGATGAGAGTGTCACAAAATAAAAAGCAGATCTAGTGTCTGAAGGTTTCTTTCCTCGTTTGGTGGAGATAGGGAGACAGGCCATAAGAAAATAACTCAAAAGTTAAAGTTAATCCCCTTTCATGCTGGAACTGAGGCAGAGGGAGCTTCATTGGCATAGAAGTGGCCGATTTGACTTCTGATTTCTAGGCAGGTCGGACTCTGGAGTTTGCTTACATAGAACTGAAGCATCTCCATGTAGGTTTTTAGTTTGGTCTCTTGGAGCTGTTTGTAAGAACCTGGGACTGATTAATTGCAGACTGGTCCCCAGGAAGTCAGAAGCCAGGTCCAAGGTCTGTCTGAAGTAGAACAAAGGGAGAGAGTCTTCAGGAAGATGGCACCCACCCACTCATCCAGAACTCTGCGCTGTTTCAGGAGTCCCAGAAAATCCAATAGGGCTGTGACCTTGGCTCTAGAGGTGGTGGCTTCACACTGCAGCTAGGTTTCCAGACCTGGTTCTGGACCGCTCTGGACTAAGGGCTCCCTGTCCACCTGCAAGCTCCAGAGATGAAAAGCAGGCACAGACATGCGCTCAGCCAGTAGGGACAGGGGCAAGGACAGGTGAAGGGCTGGCTTCAAACCATCTGAGCTCTAGCCTGCCTTGTTTGTTTGACATCTCCGGGTCTTTTCCCTAAGCACCTTGCTCAGCAGAGGAAGAGTTCAGAGCAGAGTGGTTCAGAAGAGCCAGCCCCACGCTGCAGTGCAAGTAAGAGCAAGAAGAATGTGGGTTTCACTGGGATGAATCCAAAAGGGAGCTTGAGCAGTTAGTTCCGTACTGGAAGAGCCCTGCAGAGCCAGCCCTACAGGAAGTTGCAGGAGCTCCTTCCTGGGTGAGAACTTGAAGAGAGCATTTTAAAATGTCGCTGACAAAAGTCACTCTTTTCCCCATCCAGTTACACGATTTTAATGTATTATCTCTCCTACGCGTCTATACATGCTACAAGTTCTGTCCAAGGTGCAAATCTGCTATCCTGCATTTGGCTTGTTTTCAATGACCAGTGAATCATAAACATTTTTCACGATTCTGCATAATTATCATTTTAATGACCACATAATATTCCATTGTGCAGAGGGTAGTGTAATTTATTAAGCCATTCCCCCTTAATGTTGGTCATTTATATGTTTTCAGTTTGGGGCTTTTATAGATAACACTGCAGCGAGCATCTTCCTGTAAATAGGATCTGGCTGCTGTTGAATTTCCATAGGAATAATTCTTAATAGAGGAATTACTAGAACACAGACATGTATATGACTCCTTTCTGCACTGCCGAATCGCTTTCCAAAAATATTGTTTAATACAGTGTCATCACTCTGGAATGAATCTGCTGGTTTTATTTCTACTTCAGCAGCAGTTAGCAGGACATTTCCTCCTCATCTAACAAAGTAGTGTTGAATTTGCTGTCCTCTGCACTCATTTGATGGCTAGCAGAGACTACTGTTTCTCCATATGCTTACTTACGTTATATATAGTTTACTATGTGATATCTATTTATCTAACATAGTTCTGATTTTTTTTTATAAATGTAAGTAGGTTCTTCATAGATTGTAAATATTAGTCATTTTTGTCCTGTTGGTCCAGATGTTTAGTTTACCATCCTTTCTTAGGTCTTTATTTTCACTATGGAGAAACTTTATTTTGCCATGTGTAGGGATCATTCGATAATTAAACTGCAAGTACTAAAAGTTTTGTTTTGTTTTTTTTAACGTGGTTCACCTCAGATCTTGGGAGTGTGTCACATCCCTGCCATCAATCCTTCATCACATGTCCAGACCCCAAGGACAGAATCTTCTTGGATATTACATGCTAATGAGAAAATAAATAACAAACACAAACATAACTAAGATGTCAGCAAGAAATCCTGCAGGGAAATATGTAGCAGGAGCAGGCGCCAGGGAATGGTTCAGTCCCCGGAAAAGGCTACTCACAAAGCAACATTCGTGAGGAAGGATGGGATGGCCTCCCCTGAAAGGTATCATGGATGCAGGGCACTAAAGGAGGTGACAGAAGAACATGGGGAGAGATAGGGAACAAAGAAATTTCAGGGACTGGACTGAGTGGATGAGTGAGGGGATCAGTTACCTGGTGACGGGACACCAGGGACAGGGGACTTAACCTGAGGAGGCTGACAGGGCCTGGGAGGGTGCTTTGCGGTCTAACTAGATCACTAGATAGTTGTATGTTAAAATCTCTTTTTAGGGATGTAATCCTGTTGTGTGCAGGAGGTAATTTCTGCCTCTTCTTTGACAGTATTTATTCCCCCTCCACAGTCTTTAATGTTTTGACAAGAGCATTCTAGAAAATGTAAAATAATTACATCTTTATTAATAATTCCAATAACAATGATAATAGTAGGCATCTTTATGTGTTCTGAATTTAGAGCAATTATTACTAATTTAAAGTTGGATGCTTTATGATATTAACGAAGGCTCCTTTAATTCTACTTCTTAAAGTTTTATTGGGAACGATAGTTGAAGTCTATAAAATATCTTTTAAGTATGCAGTAAAATTGTAAGATGCTTTTCCCTGGTAGCAGCTGAATGTACTGCAGCATATCATAATGGTAGAAACTCCCATCTTTGCCTGTAACCCCAGGGTAAAGCTATTTTGTCCTAGTATAGTTCTGATGTATCCTCTTTTCTATTCAGAGGGGTTGGGGGTGGGGAGTAATCCACGGCACACATGCTGCAGAAGTTGATTCTCGCCTTCTATAATGTGGGCCCCAGGTATCAAATGTAGGTTATAATGTAGGGGACAAGTGCCTAATACCTGCTAGCCAGCTCACTGGCTCAGTAACTCTTGTAGTTTGTACTCGGTGTCAGCTCCGCCCTGCCCCACCCAGCCCAGTCCTGCCTAGCCCTGCCCAGCCCTACCTAGCCCCGCCCCACCCCACCCTGCCTAGCCCCACCCAGCCCTGCCCCTCCACTGTCGCGCTCTGTTCGGGTTTTTCCTAAAGACTGACATATTTAATTGCTTACTTATTTTTGTGGGGCTAAGGATCAAACCTAGAAACTTCAACTTCAGGGCAGGCACTGATCGACCCTCCAAGCTCTATCCCCAGCTCTAGTTTTTGTCTCTCAAAGGACTTTGCGTCCGTAGTTCAAGGGATCACACAGCTTAATGAAACTCACAACGAAAAACAACAATCTCCCCACCTTATACATTTTCCATTTCTAGCTGTTTTCCCATTTTACTGTCAATTTCGCTATCTCCAAAAACATACCTTTCCTCCTATTTTCACATTCTACGGCAGGCATGGCTGCCCATTGACGGTCTCTTGTGGAAGCTGGTAGCTTACTCTCCTTCCCTATAGCTACATGAGAAACACACATCCTCCATATCCCAACTTTGTATCCAGGTCAGGGCCTGGTAATGAGCATTGTATCTCGGGACCACTGGTCCAGGCAGGATGGTGAGTGTTTGTATCACCAAGCATCAGCCATCCATTCCTTTCCTGTCAGCAGTGCCACTTGACTGCTTTCACAAGTAAGTTTTTGTTTCTAAAATTAACAATTGCTTTTTTGTTTCTAAGTTGCTGTTTTGCTTTGATTTCTGTGGAGGTTTTTTTTTCTGTATATTTATCATTAACTCAGTTCTAACATTCCTGTAACTAAATAAGTACTTTCTTAGTCCCCTTATTACATATGTCAATTTCAGCCGCTTTTGAAAACACAGCAGTCAGCCTGGGCTCATCTTTCACCCTCATCCCAAGGATTCCCTTTCACCAGCTGCATCAAGATCTCTGGTTTCCTGGCTCTTACACTTTGTCTTTTCTTAGCTTGCTCTCATTCTGAGGAAATAAATCCTCTCGCAGTCTCATGATATACAAGCATGATACACCTTTTCTTGACCCTCCATTATTTCATTTGTTTTAACTATTTTTTTGCTCTTAAGCACATTCCATATTGAAAAGTACACGCAGGGCAGGGATTGAGTGATAAGTATAATGGTATTTATGTATAAAAATCGCTTAAGGTAAACCATTATTTTATATGCAGACTTAAAAATAATAAAAAGAAAAATTAAGAGAATTATAATAATACACTCAATTTAATATAAATGCTCAAGTAACCCTTCAATAAAATGAACATTATTAGAATCTCTAGGATGCTCCCCCTCTAGGGTAACAGTCATCAACCTTATTTTTATGGTAACACTCTTCTCACTTTATTTTAATCAACTTTCATCTTTATCACATACATTTGTCTTGTTGCGAATCTATTAAAATAGAATTATATTTTTTTTTATGTATCCCTTTAGGCCTTGTGTTTGTGAGAATCACCTGCGTGGTTGTGTGTGTTTTTGTTCATTTTCATTACTTATTCCATTGTGTGACTATGTGAGAAGAATTAAAACAAGACAAAACAACAACAACAAACAAAAAACAAAACCACAAAATAAACAACTGAACTCTTGAGCAGCTCTTTCCAGAATGGGGAAAATCAAACAAGGCCTTGTTAATCTAAGCATGCTTCCTGGTCGCCATGTGCACGTGACACACATCCGTACACTGTCAGTCAATTTCTCTCACTCTGGTGAAACCCCGGAGATAATCAGCTTAAAGGAGAAAAGTTGGGTTTTGTTTGGTTGATTTATCTCCTCTCTTCCCCCTACCCACCCATGGTTTCTGAGGCCTCAGGATTGGTTTCTTGACCCCTCTATTTGGACTCTGAGCCGAAGCTAAACATTGTATCAAAGAGTAAGCTAAACATTGTATCAAAGAGTATGGTGCAACAAAGCTCACT
>NW_022196895.1:71844984-71867641 GCF_008632895.1 Mastomys coucha
GCCTGTTGGGCTATGAACCATCCGTGCAAGCAAGCTGTTGATGTCACCTCTGACCCAGTCACTTCTCAAGCTCTTTAGCAGCTAGGAGCCAAACCTTCGGTACATGAGCATTTGAGAGCATTCCATGTCCAAACCACAAACTATGCCTGGCTTCTCGCTAGACAACCTTAAACTGGTTTTAACCAAATGTATCCACATCACGTCTGTGCCACTCTACCTGTTAGTGTTGGCATTGACAGGGACTTCTCTGTTTGCTGTCTGTGTGCGCTCAGCCTAGCTTCAGCTTTCATTTCCTTGGTGTTGGGACCAGTATCTTTTCTCACCTCTGTCATATATTTGGACATGTGCTGGCCTCCCCGCTTTCCCTAGCCTTTCTGCTTTGAAATCTCAGTTCTCCGTCTCTGAAGCATTCTGTGGGTCCACCGGTCATCATGGGTAGGCCCTCCTCGTCTGTTGCTTATTTGTATTTGGAATGACTCTTGATGATGTCTGGTCTGTGCCATGCTGCAGACACACAGTCCCTTCCGATTTCATTGCACAGTTTTCTTGACCAATTGAATTTTGGCTAAATTTAGCCAATGGAAAATCCTAAGAGATTACTGGGAACTTGAAATGGGAGATGTCATAGTCAGTCTCTCTCTCTCTCTCTCTCTCTCTCTCTCTCTCCTTTCTTTTTAAAAAAATTATTATCATTATTTTTACTTATTCACTTTACATACTCCCTCATCCCCATCACCCTCTCCCACAATCCTTCCCCCATTCTCCTCTGAGCAGGTGTGAACCCCCCTGGGAATCCCCCACCCTGGAGCATCAAGTCTCTGTGAGTCTAGGTGCATCCTCTTCCAGACAAAGCAGCCCAGCTAGAAGAACATATCCCACAAACAGGGAACAGCTTTTGGGATAGCCCCCACTCCAGTCGGGCCTCACATGATTCCCTAAGCTCCACCCACTGTTTGGCTGTGGGTATCTGCCATCTATCTGAGTCAGCTCCTGAGTGGAGCCTGAGAACAGCCATGCTAGGCTCCTGTCTACAAGCATAACAGAGTATCATTAATAGTGTCAGGGATTGGTGCTTGACCATGGGAGAGGGTCTTAAGTCGGGTCGGTTATTGTTTGGCCATCCCCTCAGTCTCTGCTCCATCCCCTGCCCCTGCATTTCTTGTAGAAAGGATAAATTTTGGGGCAAAGGTTTTGTGGGTGGGTTGGTGTCCATATCACTCCATTAGGGCTCCTACCTGCCTACAGGAGGTGTCCTTGGCTGTGACTCACAGCATTAGGGATATGGAATCTCTTTTCTCGAAACATCATTCCCGGCTGTGCCTTTTCCAAACTTTCAGTTCTTGCTGAGGCAACATTCCCATCCCCTGAACTCCAGGAACATTCTCTATTTTGTTCTCCTCTATCCTTGGCTTGAGTCCCTTCTTGTGTCACCTCATGGTCTCAGCAATTGACTGCTTGGTTGTTCAGTCCCAATACTTTCACAACTAAGTCCTGTATCAGATTCCCTCTCTGAAGCTGTCTGACTCAGTCTTTGTTCCTATGCCTGGCCCCACTAACTGAAACAGGCTCAAAGAATGGTCAGCACATTGCTGCCTGTGGGATTGAGGTCAAATGCTATTTAATTTTCAGGATCTGATTCCACCTTAAGATTCTTTGCTCCTACCTCCTGCTGCTCTTATTCCGATGGTCTCCTGTGGGATCAGTAATCTTCGAGGTGACACCTCCCCCCAAGTAATGCTCATCTTATGTTCCCAGGCTCAACCCAACTGTGATTTCGTCTTTGGAGTCAAACAACATCTGGAAGTTCTGTGCCCTGAGGCTTAGAAAGGTGGTGCTTCTGTCGGCCCTTACTCTGTTTCCCTAAGGTCACTACACCTGCAGAACAAAGGTTTAGGAAACCCTGCTCCTAGGCAAAGGTCTGTTTCAAATTTGTGGCAGTAGGTATTCATTTGTGAGGTTAAGCACCACAGAGGAATCTATGACTTGGCTTTACAGCAGAGTGTGGGTTAACTCAACCAGAGCGATTTTCCACGATGCCTGCTACACTTGGCCGTAGGGCGGGGATTGGATGGGAAAGGTGGGAAGCAGGGGCATCAACTGCTTGGTTGTTCAGCCCCCGTTTCATTCAGAAATGAGGACGTCATTCTGAATGCAGCTCAGGGAAAGGAAAGTTGAGAAAATACAGGACAGGCTAGCCTGGAAGAAGAAACCAGTGAGAGCCACCAGGTTAGCTTTAAAGAGAGAACGGCTTAGGATCTCTCACAATGGATCAAAAGTCTATGTTCTCAGCTTAGAGAACTAGCGTGAGGACCAAAGAGATACATTGTAAAACCTGCAAGTCGAACATTACTAAATTAGGTTTGAAATTGGTAAGTTTCCCTATGCTCAGAAACAAACCGTTTAGAGAAACTCATGGCGTAAAGTCCTGCTCCTTACCAAAACCAACCAAACAAACCAACAACATCAAGCCTTGAGAGCAAACTTTCACAGTATTTACAACAGGAAGCTCTAAAAGCAGCCAAGAAGGAAAGGGCAGTAACAAAAACAAAACAAAACAAACAAACAAACAAACAAACCCAGAAGTAGACAGAGCCGGCTTCTTCATATCAACTGTGGCAGGCAGGAGACAATTTCAAAACGCTGATAGGATTTCATTTTGGAATTTTATGCAAATACATATGAAGCTGAAATGTGTACTTGGACCACAAAATCCGAGAGAGTTCACATCAGAAGACAGTCATGAAAGGACTATCAGTGAGGAGACTCATTGAACAGGGAAGCCAAAAAGGCCATAAGGAATGAGCAGCAGCGATGCTGTTGAGCAAATGGTTAAATATGTGTGTGTGTGTGTGTATTATTTATGTTATATTATACATATTAAATGGGTTTTTTTTTTGGCTTGCAACCCCTTTTGGCCCAAGAAAATATGTAGTATATTGCTCCAAATATATAAAACTAGATAGTAGGACAACAATATGAACTAACCAGTACCCTCAGAGTTCCCAGGGACTAAACCACCAACCAAAGAGTACATATGGTGGGACTCATGAGATGACTTAGTCGGTCATCAATGGGTGGAGAGGCCCTTGGACCTGTGAAGGCTCTATGCTCCAGTGTAGGGAATGCCAGGTCCAGGAAGCAGGAGAGGGTGGATTGGTGAGCAGGGGTGGGGGTGGGGGGGGAGAAGGAAAGGGTTTTTTTTTTGCGGGGGGAGGACTAGGAAAGGGGAAAACATTTGAAATGTAAATAAAGAAGATAATTTTAAAAAAGACTATAAAGTGGGTTTACTACTAATAAATGATAAAACTTAAAGCAATTCTCTGTTATTCATATAGTTTTACCATTGCAGGATTGGGTTTCTTCAGCAGTTTTTCAGAGTAAACAGCTATTCTGATTTTGCCATCATTAATTCTCAGGATGCATGTAACATAAGTACATCATACACAATGGCAGAAGTGTGTTTATAGCCATTCCAGAAATTGCTGGAAATTCTGCCCTGATCTGAAGTTCATTTAATGATGTTTGTGTGTCTCAAGCCAGCAAATCAAATAGCAATTCAAAGCTTTTTTTGAAATTAAAGTATAATTCCACCATTTAACCCCCTTCCTTTTTCTCTCTCCAAACCCTGTGTACCCACACTTCTAAATATATGCCTTTTCCCTTCATTGTTCTTAAGTGTGTATATCTATATATTCATAAATATATAAACACAACCTGCTCAGTCCATATCACACTTACTTGTTATGTATAGTATTTCAATTCTTAAAATCAAACCCTTAACACAATACAAGCTAGATATACACTTAATCTGATGCTTACTTGATGAGGAATGATGGCGGGGACATATGGAAAGCCTTCGTTTTCTGTCATTAGAATGTTATATTCTTTAATAAGAGCAGTGATGTTGTACTTAGAGCAGTTTATAACAGACATGTCCGGAATCTGAGCTGAGGCACTCAGACAGGTCATTGGCCTAGAGTGATGTGGTGGCGTGCACAGGGCAAGGTGCTCATTCATGTACCCAGAGACAAGGCCACACACAACATGGGTGAGCACTGCCTGACCCATTATGCATATGCTTTGGAAATCATTTTTTGCTTGTTGTACATTCAGAATCCTTTTAGCTGTTGTCAATTTTTTTCTCTCAGCTCCTCACATGTAGTTATTACCTATGAAGTTGCGACCTACAGTTTAATGAGAAATCTAATAAACCGATAAACAACATTAACTTTATGAACAGCAATGATCAATGACGGAGAGAGAGAAATACGAAGCTGAGAGTGAGAAAGAGACAGATAGAGAAATTCAGGCTCCAGACATAAAAACAAGGAAAAATGATACCTCTCCCCCTTGGCAGACAGAATAGGCCAACACTTAAGCAAGTTGAACACTTGAGTCAGCCATGCTACTTAATGCAGAGGCCACTCCTCTACCACCAGAGGATATATGTCCTTCTCCAGTGCACAGGAGCAATTCCAAAGCCCAGCCTTATGTCAGCTCTTAGAGCAAAGCTTAACAAATGGTGAATATGCACCACGTGAGGAGCGCACAGTGTGACACCATTTGTATTTAGGAGGTAAACACAGAGCCATGGATTTCCATAGTGTATGAATGTCCAGAGGACCCAACCACAAGTTAACAACACCATCTCGGGAGGCAGAGGAATAGGGTTAGGTTGGACAAAAGCTACTTTACATCATATATGTGTTTCTAATTTTTTCCGTCAGTGTACCTTACTTAAAAGTATGAAATACAAAAATCTGTAAAAAACACACACACACACACACATCAGAACAATAAATACATGATAAAGCAACATGTTATCCATGTCACTGTATGATGTACAGTGGACCATGGTTAGCCCAGAGAATCGGTGTGTGCGTGTGCGTGTGTGTGTGTGTGTGTGTGTGTGTGTGTGTGTGCTAGCTACGGGAGACTGCATGAAGGATAGATTTTTTTTCTAGATTCCGAGGTTCAGGTACGGGTAAGGTTTAGTGGGAAAAGGAAGGCACCCTATGTGATTAACTTTTGGAAGCTGGGATGTGGTTCAGTTGGTAGAGTGCTTGCCAAACATTGAAGAGACTTTGGGTTTGATCCTAGCACCGCATAAAACTGGATTGTGATGGTATATGCCTGTAATCTCAGCACTTCGGAGTGGAGGCAGGAGGATTCAAAAGTTCAAGGTCATCGTCAGGTATACAGTGAGTTTGAGATCAGCTCGGGCTCTGTGAACTCCTACTTTAAAGAGTTCGATTCCTCTTAGGAACTGACTGTCACGGGTGCCCTAGAGATTGACTCGTAGAGAGGGACTCTGGCAGAGAGGAGAACAGATGTCAGAGTCTGAGTCAGAACTGTCCTCCAAAGACCCATGTGTTTGAATGTTTTGAACCCGGCTACTGGCCCTAACTAGGAAAGCCAGGGGTCCTTTCAGGACAGAGGCATAGCCAGTAGAGGTGGTTCCTTAGACGGGGGGTCTTTGACCATCTTTGACCAGTCTGCCAGACATCTGTGCTTTTCCTGACCCATCAAAATGTACGGCAGTAAAGAGCTCTACCAATGCCAGGGACTCTGCCGTGCTCCTTCTGCCATCATGGACCGAAACGTTAGGAAACAGAACAAAACCAAACCACAGCCTTCCCTTTATAGTGCTTTGTTGGGCAGTCTGTCTTAGCAACAACTAACTAACCCAGTGGACACATCGACCGATGCCTGGTGTAGAAGTAACAAGTCAACTATTCTCAGAGAAAAGCTAGACACACTTGTGAGTTTCTGCAATGTATTATTTAATGGTGTTACTATTGGCATCGCCAGCTGCGGACCATTACCGGAACTGGCTGCTCTCCCTGGTGGATAAGGCTAGATCCGATCCGTAAGCGTCCCTGGAGTGGTCCTTCTGCATAGGTAGGTCCTGAAGAGGCAGCGACACTCCTAGCTTGGGAGTTAAGACTTCCACACTGCCTCTTACACTGAGGGTCTCAGCCTCTTCTCCACTCCTCTTCTCCAGCTTCTCCCACTCCCCGCGTCCCCCCTGCACCGGAGGTGACCTCTCAATGGGCTGCTTCCTCAAGCCACGCCTCCTTGGTCTGGCAAATTCAGTTCCCTCCAACTTACATGTACTAGTACTAATTACAATGAAGTAAGCTGTCCTAGAAATGGTAGCAGCTCACAAGCTCTGCCATGGGGGAACTAGAGAGAACTCTTAAACAGCATTTTAATCCTTTGGATTTATTTCATAAGAAAGCCAGAGGGACAGAGGGTAGGACCACATAGGGACCCCATCAGGGAGGTACCGGCAACACAGGCACCTTCTCTTCAACCCTGGCAGCATTCGAACCCCTTGCTCTCAGGCAGCTTCAGCTGCGTGGTTTTCATTGAGGTAGCTATTCTGTAGCCAGACTAGTCAGCTGGGGTGGAGCGGGTGTGCTTCCAAGGAGCTAGGGAGGGAAGGTTGATTCTGCAGTTAAGTCCTCTTTATTGCTAATCTGCACAAAGAAATGTTAATGATTTTAATTGCGAGGTTGGGTTAATGCATCATGTAAATGATTTTATTTAGAAAGTGCAAACTAATCCGCCTTGAAGAAAAGTTCTCTCTCAGAGTCCCCCCCACCCTGCGCAGGGCAGGGAGATGGGCGTGGCCAATGTCAGGACGGCTTCCTGCTTCCACAGAGCCTGACCACGGCACTCTTCACCTCACGTGGAGACCACGAGAAGTCCCAGTCCTTCTGCCTCCCCTCGCCTGCCTCAGTGTGCGGATTGAAGGTCGGGGAAGGAGAAAGGAGTTCCCTCATGCTGTTGGATGTGGATCCTCCAAGTCGTCCCAGCTCCTGCCTGCTGACTCTGAAGCAGTTCCCGCCAACGGGGGCTGATTATTCCATCATTTGTTTCAACCTGAAAATAAAGACAGATAAAGAGAAAATATTCCGGGAACAATGCCAAGCCGAAGACATTAAATTATTAAGCGATCTCTATCTGGGTAATGGATTTATGCCCTTTAACAACTTAAAAAGAAATATAATGTTTTCCAATACCCTCTTTTAGGGGACTTCTTATAAATGAACTGTCCATTTTATTAGTAGTAAAGGAAATAGGGATTGGATCGGACCTTCCAGGGAGGATGATTATCCAGATTTCTCTTTCCAGCCTGGGGAAATTAACAATGTGGAATAATCCACACAGTTTTTAAATTTTTTTTCTAAAGGGCACTTTATAAGCGATTGCATAGTAAATTGGAAAATGTATAACTATCCATCAAGGTAAATCTTGGGAATAAAATAATTAGAAACCACACAGCCGTGGCCAGGGAAGATGAGCACTAAAATTAGCCGTTGTGTGGCTATGTTTGATGTCACCCAAGTGGGTCCTTAGTGGAGTCCTGGTGGGGTCCAGCGAGGTTCAGACAGGTTAAGAGTTCACGGAGAGCTGTCCTATAGACTTGGGAGGTTGGGTCTGTGGGAGGAGAGCTTGGTTTCACTGGAATCTGGCAGCCACCCTGGTTTCCCCCCTCCCTTTTCCTGACCCTGGCCGCCTGCACCTCAGCCTGGCAGCACTTGCCTGCTCGTCTTCTGCCTGTCTTTCCAGATGGTTTGAAGCTCTGTGGTTGCTAGTGGAGAGCCAGATGGATTCCTTCCGTGAGGGTCAGGGGACAAGGGAGGACGGGGAAAATATCCTTGTGCTAAAATCTAGTCTGTGAGAGAGAATGTGAGTCAGTGCATGTGGCCTGTGAGAGTGAGCAGGTATGTGTATGTGTGAGAGAGATAGAGACAGAGAGAGACAGAGAAGGAAATAAATTCTGAGCTAAAAGGCATGTGGGCTTGACTTCACAAAGCCTCTTTGCTGGGCCCGAGGGATGGGATAGCAATCAGAGTGTGACAGGGCGGCTTCTCATCTTCCTGCCACAGGCTCCGCCCTTGGCAGCTGCTCTTCAGCCAGTGGGTGGGACAGGACAGTGAGCAGAGGTCCTGTTGGGGAGGAGGAGGCAGAGGTGAGGGCAAGGAGAAGTCTCAGAGAAATTGCCACCCTCCACCCCCCCAGACATCAAGGCTCCCGCCCTACAGCTCCTCCCCAGGCAAGGATCCTGCACAGTCCACGTGGTCCTCCTGGAGTCAGCTGGGGAGAGCGTTCACTCACGGTGTAACTCTTTACAAGTCATCTGTTGCCAGATCTAGCCTCTGGTGTTGGACCTGGTGGAGTCCATGCCTCCTGTGGTACAGGCAGGGAGGCGAGGGCACTCCTGCCATCACCGTGGTCATGGCTGCTCTGCAGTCAGAGTGAGAGTGGCTGCCTTTGTCCTCACAGACCCCCCTTTTCCCCCACAGGCTGCTTTCCCAGCTCAGGAGCTGCGGTCCTGACAGCCGTCTCTGGCCGGTTAGCCTTACCTGAGATCATCTCCCTGCTCAGGCTCAGGGTTGGGATGCAGCTCTCTGCTGGCCTCTGCATTGCCCTCTCTCCTTGGTACCCATTTCCTCCCTCGGCGGAAGCAGGGCTTCCTTACAGAACCATTAGGATGGGCTTTTCATTACAGAGGCAGAAGGGCCTCTACTGACCCCTCTTCAAGGTGTTGCCCTCTGCTCAGGAGGGAGGGAGGGGGAGAGAGAAGACTCCCTGCAACAATGCTAAATTGAGCTGTCCCAGTACTCCACTGTGACCTCACAATGATGGCTTGTGACATCACAATCACTGTGCTCCATGGTGCCATCATCGTAACATTGTATTGCCTCATTTTGATCACATAATGCTGAAAAATGATGTCACATTGTCTATTGTAACATTATAATTCTCTATTTTGATGTCACAATGCTTAACAGTGACATTACAATGTCCTTTGTTGCCTCATAACCCTCTATTTTGATGTCACAGTGCTGAATAGTGACATCACAGGGTGATTTTGATGCCACAGTTGCTCAATCGTGATGTCACAATGCTGGATAGTGCCATCACAGTTCTCATTGGGCCATCAACATCGCATCATCACAATGTTGCATTGTGACATCATGGTACTGATAGTAATATTACAATGCTCTGTTTTAATGTCACATTGCTGAACAGTGAAGTCACACTCTTAACTTTCCAAGTTGCTCATACCTTTCCTTTCTCTTGTGTCCCCATCTTTCCTTTAGTTCGTAGGGCAAAGACTAGTGCGAGGATTTCTGCGGCAAATCCTTATGGGAAAGCAAGAGTTAGTTAAATAAGGCTTCCGAAATTCACTAGCGTCTAAAAGAGCCAGCAAAGCCTTGGAAATCGGTCAGTTGGTTTCCTATCCATTTTCGATTTTGGTCCATTCTAATAATGGCAGTGACAACAATGGCCAACTACAGGAAAGCGCCAAGGCTTTCAGGATCTTTTGAATTTCCTGTGGCAAAAGGAATGGGCGAAATTCAAGCAGTATAATCTAGTGTCCATAGAGGGAGACAGGAAAACACCCTGTCCTCGCCCTCGGCAACTAGTGAATAGGTGTAAATGAACGGACAGGAGCTGCTGGTTCTCCGCCCCCTCAGGCACATCTGCCTGTGAGGGTTTACGGGGACAAGGCAGGTGAAGGTGCGCCCTAGGAGACATCCTGCAGGCACTCCTGGTAAACACAGTAGCATCTCTCTTCTCTGACTGGAAGCAGGGTACAGTGACTTGGCCACTCGGAGATGCTTGTCCTTCCATTCCTGGTCCAGAGCGCTTTGTCAGCCACTTCTGAAGGTGGCTATCCTTGAGTCTAAAGGCGGGGAGTGTGAGCTGTAACTGTGCTTCAGGGCCTTACAGTGGAGGACTGCCCCCACCCTAACCCTAACCCTAACCCTAACCCTAACCCTAACCCTAACCCTAACCCTAACCCTAACTCCTAGTCTGTGCTAAGTTGGACACAGTAGAGCTGCCCCAGAGAACACGTCCTGGTCACAGCAGATGAGTTCCCATGTATCACCCTGGAGGATGCAATGGTGTGTCGCTGAGTATACCAATCTCCTAGTTAGTTTTTCCCCTAGGCCCATGTCCCTCATCTGAGTATGCACCAGATGCTCTTCAGGACACACCCACTAGGAGTCAACTGTCCTGTCTGTCTTGTCTTCAACCATCTTCCATCTCCAGCTCGTTAACTTGTGGAAGGCAGAGCCTTGGCTCTCTGGTCCAAGTGCAAATATCCTCTAGAGTCCTCCTAGATGTTCAGCAGAGATGACAGTCTGAGGCTGTGGGCTCTGTACAACATTATGGCTGAAAAGCCGGCGGCGGAGGCAAAGATGGGCTAGCACTACAGGGCCAGGCTGTTTTCTTGGGGGAAGTTGAGGCCATCTTCATCGCCTCATCTGGCTTTCATCGGGATTCTTTGCAGTCTCCTCCTGGCCAGTCCATCTCCTCACCCATCTGACCCCAGGTACCCTAAGCAGGACCTGCTCACTCTGCTGCATCAGTAGTCACATCCAGCTCTGCTGAGGATGGAGATGCTGCTCGCCAGGCCCCTTGATCATTTGCCCTCATCCCCCACCCTGCCGTCACGTCCATTTGACGTCTGAGGCACCACCAGTGCCCTGTTAAAACACAGATGCTTAACAGCTCCTGTCAGCCACAATCCCAGTGTACATTTGTAAACATGGCTCTCCAACCTGCTGCCTGGGCCTGAGTCACTTCTCTACTGTTTATAACTATGTGACCTGGGAAGGGGCGGACACATTAGTGTCCCCAGCTGGACCACGAGGATGGTAATAGTACCGGCCTCACAGAGACGCAGCTGAGAATAATGAATGGATCTTGGCAGGTGCTTGACTTCAGGCCTCCTGCAGAAGCAGAGCCCACAGGTGTCTGGACTGTCACTGTCATCACTACTTTCTCTGGCTAACCGAGGTGGAATTTTTTTTGAGGAGAGTTGGCAGCACTTGGGGGATAAGAACTGCCGAGTGTGTGGTGTGGGCTGTGTGGAGGCTTGGCGTGGAGACTCGAGAACTGGCCCTGGTGCAGTGTGCCCCCAGGAGTAGATGGCTCACTCTGTGCTCTGGCTGGCGCATTCGTGAGACTGAGATGGGAGCAGTTGCATCCCAGCCTCCCTCAGTCCAGATTAGGTACTTCCGTGCGGACGGGCCGGTGCAGGAGAGCCCGTACTCAAAGGAGGTGGTTTGAAGGTCTAAGGGTCTGTGGACATGAAGACCAAATGATGGGGGTTGGAGAGAGATCCCAGCAGTTATGATTATGAGTCATAATTCTGGCATTCACATATATAACCAAGCTGAGTATCAGTATAAATGCCTGTAACCCCAGCTCCCAAGGGGCTAGAGATAGGAGCACCACTGGGATTTGATTGTCTCCAGCCTAGGCAAATGGCAGGGGCCCCAGATTCTGGGAGAGTCCCTGCCTCAAAGGGATCATCAGGGAGTGCTGGGGGGAGACACCTGATGTCCTCTTCTGGCCTCCATGTACATGTGCACTCCCACAAATAAACCCCCCCCCCACACATGCTAATAAATCATATTTTTAAAAAGAAAATTAAATAATGGCTGTGAGCAGGATTGTGCCAATGGCCTTCTTAGCACAAATTTAACTGTCATTTTATACTGAATTCATATACATATATATACATATACATATATGTATATATATGATGACACACAAATATATATGAACACACACACATATATATATGTATATAAAAATCTAACATTCTGAGTTTTAAAGATGTGTGTGTGTGTTTGGGAAGATGTAAGAAGGTTGTGGGGAAGGGTGGAGTAGATTACACAGCAATCTCTATGCATGTGATGCTACAGAACTTAGAGTGTACTTTAGAATTTCATGCTACATATACTTTATAATGAAAATAGGCATATAAATTCAGCTAAAAAGCACGTGGTTTTTTGCACCCTGTCTCTTTACTGTTGACTAAAATATGCTGCTTTCTTTCTGGATTTGGCATAAGTTAAAGTGTTTGCTTCATTTCTGCAAAGAGTAATGAGATGCTAATGAGTGCAGGGTGTTCTAAAAACATAGAGGTGTTATTGAGAAAATACAATAGCAGCCATTCGTGTTCCCTGTACATGTGGGAGAAGCCATCTAGGGAAGGCAAGACTGGGTCTCCTCTATCCTGGGGGTGGGCAGGGCTAAAGGAAGGGAGGACAAGGAGAGGGTTAGGGAGGGGGAGAAAAACATACAGGTATTGAATATTTTCTCTTATTTGTAAAATCTGGCTTTAACCACATAGGTCTGTTCTGGGGAAGAGCCAGAGGGAACTTAACTGGGGAGAAGAATAGGTCTCACAAGGAGAAGGCCGAGTTTATTGGCACTGCATCGTGTGTGCGGCTGGTGTGCTCTGATGTGAGGCCAGAGGATATGAGGTCCTCTGAATTCGGAGTTACCAGTAGTTGTGAGCTTGAGGTGAGTGCTAAGAACCAAGTCTGGGCCCTCTGCAAATGCAGGACGTGTTTTTAGCAATGGGGCCACCTTTCCAGACCCAGAAAATAAATTGTAAAAGAAACGTTACAGCACTGGGGGAAATGAGGAGTGGGTCCTCCTTGGTGTGCCTCAAGGCATTTTGTTTTCTCAGGGGTGATTAGCACCCCCCCCCCCGGGATTCTCCTGCATGAGCTATTTGGCTCTAGTTAGTTTTTTTGGCATTGAGAGGCTTGGGGATGAGAAATACAGCAGCTGTGTAGCCAGGAATAAAAACTCCTAGGGGCTGGAGAGAGATGGCGCCTGTGGTTAAGAGCACTTGTTGCTCTTGCAGAGGACTCAGGTTCAGTTCCCAGCACCTACTATCTGTAACTCCAGTTCCAGGGAGTTCAATGACCTCTTCTGACCCCTGTGGGCACCAGGCATGTACATGGTACCTGTACATTCATGCAGGCAAAGCACTCATAACACACAAAATAAATCCATAGCAACCACAGGCTAAGGACAATGGCATTTGGAATCCTGTGCAGGCTGTACAGTCACCTGACCTGTGTTGTATTCCTCTAACACACCAATCTCATTCCTTTCAAAGGCTTCAGCGTTATCTCCTTCTGCTGAGAAAGCACCAGGCCTCTGTCCCAATGTTGCCAGCCTTCTCTAAGAATGGGAAGAGTGGCCGCCATTGGCTCAGCCAGGGTTCTCTTATGTTCTATGCAGCACTTCACCTTCTCCTGGACGTTGCTACTGCTGTGCTCTCCAGCACTATGCTAGCCTGGCAAGTGTGTCCCAGTCAGTGTGGCTCCTTGTCACTAGAAAGGGAGTATGTTCTTTAGGCAATAGGATACTGGGTGCTATGAAAACTGTGGGCAAGGAGAGTACGCCAGGGTGATTGCAGAACAAAGAAGCGCTCTTGGCTTCCTGGGAGGGACAGACTCCCTCTGAGAGTCTGAGCCTGGTCTTAAGAGGGTCCTTGCGATCACCTCACACTTGCAAGCGGTCCACCCTAGAAGCACAGCAAGGAGGATGGGTGCATCTCTTGAATGTAGCCTGTGCACCTTTGCTCCACTGGGCTCCGGCGTCCGCTCTCCTTTCCAATTCCATCAAGCCCCAGCAGGATCCCCTTGTCCTCAATGTCACTCTGCTCTGACCTGTGCACCAGCCCCTCAGCCGTGAATTATTAACTTAGGCCATTTTGTCCCTTGGCTTGCGATTTTTAAACATTAATAAATCTTATCTTTTGTGCACATTTCATGCCTATAGGAAAACAGAGAATAGCTTTAGAGCATAGAAGTTTTCCCATAAACTCCTGCCTTCACCCCCTCCCCTCCCCATCACCACCCCTCCTGACCATAATTCCCCATCAGATAGTGTGCACTTACCTCACTCAATGGACCTATACTGGTACTTTGTCACTCCTTGAAAGCCGTGGGCTACACTAGGGCTCATTCTGTGTATTGACCATTCTACGAGTTTGAACAGTGGGTTTAAAACAAGTTAGGGCTATCAGGAAAGAAGGGATCTCAACTGAGAAAATGTCTCCAGATGATTGACAAATCCGTAGGGCATTTTCTTGGTCGACGATTAGTGTGGGAAGACCCAGCTCACTGTGGGTGGGGCCGTTCCCTGAGGTAGTCATTCTGGATGGTATAGGAAAGCAGGCTGAGCAAACCAACTGAGCAGCACTCCTCCTTAGGTCGTCCGTGGCCCCTACCTTAGTTCCTGCCCCTGTTCTTCCCCCTGACTTCCCTGGATGATGGACTACAAGCTGTCAACTGAAATAAACTCCTTCCTTTCAGAGATGCTTTTGGTTGAAGCTTCATCACAGCCGCAGAAGAAAAGCTAAGCACTGTTCGTGTACTGATAGTGTATCATTAAAAATGGAACGTCTTCACCTCGCCATCCCTCTATAATCCCTGCCAGTCACAAAGATTTTTACTCTCTCCTTAGTGTTCCATTTTCTGCAATACCATTTAGGTGGACTCCTGCCGTATATAGACTTTTCAGACTGGCTTCTTTCACTTAGCAATTCCCATAAAATTTCCTCTGTGTGTGTGTGTGTGTGTGTGTGTGTGTGTGTGTGTGTGTTTTGTGGCTTCATAGTTAACATCTTTTTAGCACTCAGTAATATTCTACCACCTATAGGTCTTAGAGCTTACCTCTGCTTCATCCACTGAAGGACATCTTCATCACTTCCAAGTTTGGAATTCATAAATAAGTTGCTAAAATGTTCATGTGCAGATTTGTGTGTATGTGTGCTTGTATGTGTATATGCATGTATGTTTTTGGCTATCTGTATAAATGAACTGATTCATATAGTAGAAAAGTATTAACAAGGAACTTCAAGGTATCTTTCAAAGTGACTTTAGCACTTTGAATTCATGTGCGTGTGCATGTCATATGTCCCTGTTCACATGGATATGTGTACTATGCATACAAATGGGCATTCATATGTGTATAGGGAAAAGGTTTATGTTGGCGTATCTCTTGACTTATTCTTTGAGATAGGGTCTCTTGCTGAACCCGGAGCCCACTGGCTTGGCTAGATGGGCCAGCCATCTCCAGGGTTCCACCTCTTTCTGCCCTCCTGTCAATGGGGGTACAGGCTCAGGTGACTGGGTCAAGCTTTCATGTGGATCCTGGGGTTGCAAACTCAGTTCCCAGGGCCTGTGTGGCAGGCTTCTTACCACCTGAATCATTTCCCCAGGTCTCCATTTTTGCATTCTTGCCAGCATCAGTGGGCAGTTTCCATTATTTACATCCCCACTGGGGCTCCTCATTGTATTTTGATTTGAGCCATTTCTGTGTATCTATGTTACATTTCTTTTTTTGTCTTAATTTCTAATTCTCTAGTGACATATGGTGTTGTGCATATTTTTCATATGCTTTCTTGTATTATAATTTGGATCTGGAATGTTCCATTAAAGCACACGTGTGGAAGGTTTGCTCCCCCAATGCAGCAATGTTCAAAGGTCCCAGGGTCATTGGATCACGAGAGCTCTAACCTTATTATTGGGCTCATCTACTGACGGGGGGAAATACATGAAGACACACCTCACCGAGGGAACCATGCAGAGGGTAAGCACATTTGTCAGTTTTCCTCACTGTGAGTGAACAGAGCTCACGGGAGCTGATGGGCTCCTGATGGTAACAGAAACAGTAGGAAGCAGGCTGTTGGTGGAGAAAGTGAGCCACAAGGAACATCCCCAGGACATGTGCCTACTGTCCCAGGCACTCCTCCTGTCCCACTCACTCCTTCCTAGGAGGTCATGAGCTGCTTTACCCCACTGTCTCTTCTTCACCTTGGAGATCTGTCTCACCACAGGCCTAGAGGCAACGAAGCCATAGGACCATGGACGAGAGCCGTGTGTCAAATTCTTCCTCCTTTAACATTGCTTGCCCTGTGACTTATCACAGTGAGGAGAACTGACACATGTGCCTGCCATCAGTGCATCTTCCTTGGTGAGGTGTGTCTTCATGTACTTTGTCCATTGTTATTGGGTTGTTCATTTCTTGTTGTGGAGTTTTAAGAATTCTTTGTGTATGTTGGACAACGATCCTTTATCCAAATGTCATCGTCCTATGGTCTGTGGCTGTCGTATCAGTCTTTGGACAGTGGTCTTCACAGAGCAGAACTTTTATTTAAATTTCAGCTTCTGGTCATTTCTTTTATGTGCTGACCCTTGGGTATTGCAAGGAGACATCCCAACCACACCAGGTTCATCACGGTTTTCTCCTCTCACCTTGTGTACTTTTCGTGATCTTACATATTGCTTTCATGCCTAGCATATGTTTTAATTTTTATAAAGATTGTAAGCCCCATATCTAGATTCATTGCCTGCCTGTGGGTGTCCAGCTGTTGCTACAGCATCATGACGTGTGGACCATCTCTGGCTATCCATTGTATTGCCTTGACTCTTCTGTCAGAGAACACTTCATTTATGCATGCCTGTTTCTAAGCTCTCTCTTCTGTTCCTCTGGTCTATTTATCGATCAGCTGTCTCCTCAGTATCACACTGTAGCTTTAGAGCAGGGCTTCGGGTTAGATAGCCCGCCAATAACTTTATTTTCTTCTTTAATACTAAGTTGGTTATGTGGGGTCTCTGTATGTGAACATTATGAACTTATTTATTTATGTGAAAGAGAGTTGAGAGAGGGCCTCAGTCTGTAGCCCAGGTTGCCCCCAGACTCACAGTCACCCTCTTGCTCCTGTCCCCCAGTGCTGGAGTTATAGGTATGACCCACCATGCCCATCCACTATTTACTTAATTTTCTAGCTAACCCAGGACTGCATGAATTCTAGAAAGCCTCTACCACAGGGATCTAATCTTTTACTAGCTTTTTCTTTTCTTAAGTGGCTCAGTTGAGATATAGCTTACATGGTATGCAATTTGCCCACTTAAAACATATAATTTAATGGCTTTTTAGTGCTTTCATGGAGTTAGACAACTGACAATATCTAATTCCAGAACGTTTAGGCATCCCCAAACATACCCAATTCTTTTTAGAAACCACTTTCCAGTCTCCTCCTCTTCTAACCTTTACAACAATTTAATTTACTTTTTACCTCTATATAGTTGCCTATTTGGATAATCCATGTACATGGAATTATGTGGCACATGGCCTTCTGTGATTGGCTTTTTTCTTTTGCATAATGTTTCGGATACACCTATGATGTGGTATGCTTCAAATTTTATTTTTGCTAGGTGATTTCCATTGAATATTTTAAATTTTATTGATCACTTTTGGCTATTTTTGGTATTATTGCCATAAGTATATACAAATTTATATGCAGACATATAAGTTCCTTGGAGGGAGGGTGTGTATGTATCTACCTAGAAGTTCAGTCACTGAATCATATGAAGACTCTGCATTCAACCCAGGGCTTCATGCACACAAAGCACAACACCCTACTACTGGGTAACCATCAGACTATCTTTGGCAGTGACCATACCACCTTACAGGCTCACCAGCAGCGTATAAGGGCTCCAATCTCTCTACTGTGTCTTCTTTTGATATTAACTGAGTTGTAGATTCTAGACATCCTAACGGGCGCATAGAGGCAGCTCAAACCCTTTACCATGTTGAAAATGTTGATGGTCTTCATGGTCTCCTGCCCCCATAGGCTATTTCCTTCTCTCCCTCCTTCCTTTCCATTAAAAAAAAATTACTATTTATCCAGTGTGCACATGTGTATTTGCACATGTATGTGTTGTATGTGCAGGATTGTGGAAGCCAAACACATTGGGTGTCCTGCTTTATCACCCCTGGATCCTTAGTCCTGGGAGGCTGGATCTTGCTGTGACCCTGACATTTGTCATTTGGACTTTTGGCCGGATTGGCAGCCAGCGAGCCCTTACTCTCCTCCTGGTTTTCCCTCACCACTGTGCTAGGGTTCTGGGCACTTACATGCCCCTTCCTGGCTCTTTGCATAGGTGCCGGGCACCTAACTCATGTTTACATAGCAGAGGCCATCTCCCCAGCCATCTTCCTTTGACTTCTTACAGTATCTTTTCTATCTCAGGCTGATGTGAACCCCTACCTCTGCCTCCCAGACTCAAGGCTTACAGATGGGAGCCTCTGGGCTGCCTGCCTCTCACTATCTTTTTTTTTTATTGGATATTTTATTTATTTACGTTTCAAATGTTAACCCCTTTCCTGGTTTCCCCTCTGGAAACCCCCTATCCCATTCTCCCTCCCCCTGCTTCTATGAGGGTGTTCCCCTACCCACCCACTCCTGCCTCCCCACCCTGGCATTCCCCTACACTGGGGCATTGAGCCTTTCCGGGATCAAGGGCCTCTCCTCCCATTGATGACCAACTAGGCCATCCTCTGCTACATATGCAGCTGGAGCCATGAGTCCCTCCATGCGTACTCTTTGGTTGGTGTTTTAGTCCTTAGGAGCTCTAGGGGAGAGGGAGGGCTATCTCTCACTTTCTTGACAATGCCCATTAAAGCAAACCTTTTAAAGTTCGAAGAAGTTCACTAAGGTCCTGGTGACAAGTGACTTTGAGGTTTAAAATAAATGTTATTGTGAGCTTGTATTTTGGTAGCTCTGCTGCTCTAATCTAGTCCACGTGAAAGTCCTTTCCCATATGGACATCAGGTCCTGGTGACTTGGTTTGCAGACTACTTGCTCTCTACTCAGGGTACAAAACTCAGAGGCTCCAGACACCCAGTGCCTCTGAGGACTCTCTCCTCTTATTCATTCTCATCTCCAGCCAGAGGGCTGAGCAACAGGTACCCGGAGCATCCACTGTCTCCGCATGGGAGAGGGTTGAGCAATTCCCATTGGCTGGGGTCTCCTCCTCTTTGCTCCATGATATCCATCTCTCTAGAAATACATCCAGGGGATGTTTTAAATCTTCCCTTATGGGCAACAGCTGCTGTTTTTGCAGGCTGTCATCTATTTGGTTGTTACTTTTCTGACTTTATTTTTAAACAGTATAACGTGAAGCACCGCAACACTGCTCACAGGACAGATGGAGAGCCGAGCCAAACAGACTCCAGAGCCGCCCTAACGGAAGACACAGGGGTGGGGGAGGAAAGCCAGACTGCCAGATTGCTAAAGGCAAACAAATATCAGTAAATCATGAATCAAATGAGGAGAGGAAGACCAGGCAGGAAGCGGCATGGAAAGTGATCCTTCTTTGACTCCAAGTCTTAAAATCAGGCGGCTGAGCTCAGGTAGACAAGGATCTTGGCTTATGAGAAGCACTAACCCAGCCCTCGTGGGGCAGTGGACGTATTCCACATGTAGTGGGCAGAGATGTTTGGGAGCTTACAAGTTCAGTGAACTGAAATGCCACAGCGCTCTCACTGGGTAAAGCTCCACCCAGGCTGGGGGCGGGGGGGTCAACAGGGAGATTTCTCTGCCCCTGTCTCTTAAGGAATAAGAAGAAGTTGACTCTGTTCCTGGTTTGTACATTTGTACATTTCAGTTTTTAAAAAGGAAGGAAATATAATTCATTGCACTGTCGCTTTCTACAGTTGTCCAAACTTGATGCAAAGCAGGGGCAGACTACTGTGGTCCCCAGTGTCTGTGTGTGGTCAGGTCCCAATGGAGGCAGCCAAGCCTCACGGTCCACGGAAATTGTTCTCACTTCTTATTCACCTCAATGTGGACTAGGTACTGGCGAAGGAGCCGGGGAGTTTTGGGAGCTGTCCCTTGATGCACTAGTCTTATGACTATGATTCTGTTTCTGTTCCCCTGAGACTCCTATGCACAAGACAGGTCATGGAGACCTGCTGTCTGCTCTCATTAAGACGTGCTTATGTGGTCTTTGCCCATCCATCTCTAATTGCGATCCTGTCTCTCTTCATGGTACCGTCTGACTCACACACCTCATTGGTAAAGTGCCCGTGCCTTACATGATGAATTTGTACATAGATAGGCATTCTCAGAATCAAATTATAACCACGTTCTGAGTCGTTCTTGCCATTCTAGACAACTCCCTCTTGCTCTTACATGGCAGTCCCCTCTCCAGAGGGACTCCTGACTTCATTACAAGACAATGGCTGCTGTTTTCAGTGTGGCCTAAGTGGGGTCTTAATCATATTCATCCGTTTTGAATTTCTCTGAGAACAGACCCAGAGACCTATCCACACAGATACTATACAGGTATCCATGGTGTGTGGCCATGACACATTTTTTTTTTTTTTACCAGTTCCATTATGGATGGACATCTAGGTCACATCTCATTTGAGACTATTTTGCTAAAAGCTTCTGTGAAGACATATGCTATGTTTTTTTTGTGTGTGTGCATAAATATCTTTCCTGTTACGTCACACCAGGTGTGGGTCTGCTGCCTTGTGTATGATACAAGTCTGCATAGCTTCTAGAAGTGATGCCAAGTATGCTTTGAAGTAGGTGTGTTGATTGAGACTGCTCCTGGGAATCGGAGAGGCTCAGGTACCGCACATCCTCACCAGCCTTGATATCTTCTTTTGCTCTTCTGTCCCGAGTGTGATATGTCACTGTGGCTCTCTGTCTTTTCCCATCTGCACCGTTGTGTACTTAGGGGACACTCTAGGGGACACTCTGCTGTCCCCTCTGCGAGAGGCCCATTCAGGCATTTCCCTGGTTTTAAATTAATGGCTGTTGGTCGTCTTTCTCGGTGTATCTGGATGAGTTCTTTGCCGTCAACCTTTTCTCACTGCACGGCTCTCTTTTGTGTTTTTAATGTCGCCTTTTAATGAACAGACGCCCTTAATTTAAATGAAGCCCAATTTATCTGTCTTTTCACTGATAGCTAATGCTTTTTCTGTCCTGCTAGGGGACTTTTTCTCCCATTCAAGGTCTAGGATATATTCTCTGAGGTTTCTCTTACAGCTTTATTATCTTTTCTGTTTAGGCTTATATTCCCTCTCAAATTAATTTTTCCTTTAGCACACAGTAGAGATCCATCTTTATTTTTAATGTAGATACCCAACTAGCTCAGCACTGTTCCCTGCAAACCCATCCTTACCCACTGAAGAGTACTCGGGTCTTCATTCTAGGTCACCATGAATGTATCTATTTCTGTGCCCTCTTCCATCAGCCCCTTGTCTTTTTCCCTGAACCCGCCTCACTTTGCCCATTCTGTGGCTTTGTGGCAGAAGTATTGTTATCTGGCTGTGCCATTTCCTCCAACTGAATTTTTCTGTTTACCACCTCAGCTACTCTAGATCCTTTGAGTTCTCATATAGTTTTAGAATCACCTGCCAGACTCTCCACACATGCACACACACATGCATGTGCATCGTGGCACAAATCTTGGATTTTGATAAGTATTGCACTGAATCTGTAGATCAAGTTGGAGGAAACAGACACATTAACCCTATCACTTCCTTCAGCCCTTGAGATAATTCTTTCCATCGTTTCTTGAAGTCTTTTATTTATCACAGTGTTGCTTTGTATTGCTCAGTGAGGGGTGTGTCCACATTTCATTGGATTTATTCCTTGGGTGTTTTCTGAAAGAATGTGATAGCAAGTGACACACACACACACACACACACACACACACACTATCTTCCACATGTTTATCATACTTGTATTACTTATTGTCTTTGTTGCTATGACGAGATCCTTGACAAAAGCCATATTAAGAAGGAGAAGCATGTTCTGGCTGAATGCTGTGGCCTACGACCCATCATGCCATCATGGCAGGGAAGGCACACAGGTGGAGTGGGTCAACCCATGGTCATCGGAGCATATTGTGGCAGCTTCTCATGTGACACCAACCAAGAAGCAGAGAGCTCCTCTGGAATCAGAATGAGAACTATCTCATGTTAATGTGTCTGCACCTGGGAACCTACATCAGCTCGACTCCATGTTCCAAAGTTCCCAGTCACAACCTTACCAAATATGGGCATCAGCTGGGGACCAAGTGTTCAAATATTTGAGCCTGGGGAATGTGGGCAGGAGTTGGACAAAGATGTCCTGGGCATAGACAGAGGTGGCAGGTGTCACCTGGGCATAGACAGAGGTGACAGGTGTCACCTGGACATAGACAGAGGTGGCAGGTTGTCTAGCCTTTCTAAATCTTGCTTCTCAGAGTCCTTGACAGTCCTCCATGGTCTGCTGAAAGGTCCTAGACATGTGTGGTAAAGGTGTGGCCTGGCAACATGAAAGACCAAGCAAGCATAAACTTCACCAGACTTAGGGGTAGTCTGAAGGGCTCTGTGGATGTCAGGTTGGAGTTGTCCTAGCCCTGAACTTCCTCCTCTGTCTTGAGACATGGGTGCCAGCCCCATGGAACTCCAGGCATTGATTTCCTCGGTCTTCTGGGTTCGAGGCTGCAGGTGAGAGGGCTGCAGGGAACCAGGTTCTGTTTGGAGTTCTGAGCCTTGTTGATAAGATCATTTAGAAACAGACACAAACAGAAGCTTGAGGACAATTTCATGACAGTTTGGGAGAGAAGCAACAGGGCAGGCAGTGGTCAGGAAGAAAGACCAAGAGAAAATCGTGCCTTTTTGTAAAAAAGGGCTGAAGGTCAGAACAGTGAGAAAGGCCAGAGTCAGTGTGTTTAGGCTCTCCGTCCATATGAAAAAGAGATAAAGGAGACAGAAGGCAAGCCTAGATCAGAAGGGCTGGGCGGTGGATCTGAGCTCAGAGGGTTGCAATTCTGAGACAAGGGATTGCACTGGGGACATGTGCTTATACATAGCAATAGAAGTAGTTTATTAAGAAATGGAAAAGGGATTGCACTGGGGACATGTGCTTATACATAGCAATAGAAGTAGTTTATTAAGAAATGGAAGCCGGGCGGTGGTGGCGCACGCCTTTAATCCCAGCACTTGGGAGGCAGAGGCAGGTGGATTT
>NW_022196895.1:71867804-71878915 GCF_008632895.1 Mastomys coucha
GGAGCATGATCCCTTAGTCGTAGGAGCCATTTCATTCCACCAGCCCTTCCCAAGTTTGTACAGCCTGGACTTTCCTGGCACTGGCCCCATTCTCTGCCCACAGCCCAGGTGAGGGGCGCTCTGGTCCCTCGCTGCCAGCTGGCTCCGGTCATCTGTTCATCTTGGTGATTCAGCTTCTAGTCCCTCTTCTGCCACAAGAGGGTATCCAGCCAGTCATCGTCCACTGTGATCAGGCACTTGCCAGTGTCAACAGCCCTGCCTTCTGTCCCCTGCCTGCCAAGGCCTGTGTTTGGTAAGAGCAGTTGGAATGGAAAAGGTCAGTCAGCGAGGGCTCCTGGAGGAACATGCCTCCCCCACTGAGGGTCTGACAGAGGATCTCACTGGCCCCATTGCAGATTGTACCTGATACTTACCCCTGGCCCAGCCACATCTCTACTCAGACTCAGCTAGACAGTGTCCTGGTCCCAGCTGCTTGGTGGGAGCTGGGGATGGGGGTGGGGGAGTCTAGCTCTCTCTTAACAGCTGTAAGTTCATCTGTGTGAACTCCTTCCAGGAAGAATGGCAGAGGGTGCGAATGTGCTGTTTCAAAAGACAGGTCCTAGGATTAGAGAACCAGCTCTCACTTAGGCTGTGACGGTGTGTCTGAAGGTGTCATATTAAATTATTTGCCTTTTCATGCGTCTGGAAGAGTTTGTAACAACATTTTTTAAGGAAGAGGTGCATAGGGCCACCCACGCTGGAGGGAGAGAGGCCTGAGAAACCTGGAGCGTAGGTAGAAGGATGATAGGATTCTAGCAAAGAGACAGAAGGAGGTATGTGGAAATCTGAAATGTGAGTCACTGGGACTCCAGGGACTTGCCAGAGCATGGCCAGGTCAAGCCAGAGCCAGGCTGCCATCGTGGGCATGGACAACAGAAAAGCTGTTATCAGCTTTACTAGACTGCAAGAGAATCCTCCTTTGTGGTTCAGCTATGCCTTTGTTTCTAAACACTTCCGGGTTTTTTTTTTCCCCAGGGGAGTATTGTTCTCATGTTTAAAACCCAATTCTGGCATAGATGACCCTCTGGTGCTCCAAGGCTGGCTTTGGAAGGACAAATACATTATCTGTGCCACTGGGAAGAGGGGACATTCCTGGGGGAGTCATTCGCTTTGACTGACCTACTTGAAGAGCAATGCTTTCCTTGGCTCAAGTGAGACTTGGGGTGTTAAAGATGCTCGCCGCCTTTGTCTGGTATGGGAAGGAGCATGAACCTTGCCAGGTACAAAGCCCGCACTGCGTTTTCATGTCCTGGATCTGCTCTGGGCTTGCGGAGGCGAGTCCTGATCCCTACTGTGCTCTCCTGCTCCATTGTGGAGCCACAGGCTACTTTTTCCCCTCCACCTCTGGGACTATGTATGCCGCATTTCCAGAGGTGGGGGGCTCTCCCATAGAGGCCCCACCCAGTTTCTGTGAGAGAGTTTTGCAATGTTAGCCAAGATGTTCTAAATCCACCTGCCGTGCCACCACCCCACCCCCCTGCCTACCAAGGAGGTGGGACCATGGGCACAAACCGCCACACCTGACTTCGGCCTCCGTTTTCATTGTTCCTGCATAGAAAGAGTCTGACTAGCTCAGACCAGGTGTCTGGTCGCTTTGGATCTTGCCTCTTCAGGGGCATGGCATGTCTAATGCTTATCTGAGGTGGTTGCGGATACAACGTTTCAATTCTTGCTGAAGCACTCCCTTTCTGCCGGATGATTCTTTAGCTCTCCTTCTCCCTCTCCCTCCCCCTCCCTCTCCCCTTCCCTTCTCCCCCTTCCCCCCCCCACACCCAAACACAATGAGGAAATAATAGCAGCAGGACAGTGGTTAGCCAGTCTCAAGGACTAGAGAGCACACGAAGGTTTGTGAGGTCAGATGTCCCATGCGGAGGCATATGGACCATTGTTAGCTAGGTTTGTCCTCTTCGTCTTGCTTGGTTAAGGTTTGCACACATACCAGCCACGCAACTCCCCCTCCATGGCTAAGTGTGGGATTTCTGTCCTGGGAGCATGAAAGTGACCAAACAAGGGATGTGGCCCACCTGAGCTTCCTGGGTGACAAGGGATGTGATCCTCTTAGGCTGCCAGAGTCTTTGTAAAGCTTTATGTCAGCTATTGCTAACCTGCTCAGTCTGAGGGTTTCTTGGGAGACACTACAGGTCCAGGATAGCCCTCTTTGCTGTGGCTGAGTCCTTGATGAGAGTCCTTGGTTCATCTGGGTAGGGGGCACATCAGGTAGAAACGTAGCTGTGGGCTGGAGTGGATGCCAGAAGGTCTCATAGAAGGCAGTGTGAGTCCTGGGGAGAGCAGACTCCTATGCACTTCAAATGGGAAGTGTGTCGAGAACTGACTGGGTGGCCAGTCAGAAACGGGCAGCATGGCATGTGACCAACCCTACCAAGAGCTACCTGAAGGTGAGTGGAAACCATTAGCTTTAATGTGGGGAAGTGGCCGTGGACACTGATCCGTGGAGCTTTGGCTTTGGCTTTTATTTCTTCTTTTTCCTTTTATTTTTTTTTAATTCTTTTTTTTTCTTAACTTTTTGACAAGTTTTCCAAAATATAGTCCATGAACGTGAGATCCTCTCACCTCAGCTTCTGGGTGCAGAGATTACAGGTCTTGGCCACATACTTGGCTCTGTGTCTCATTCCTAATCATGTTTGGTGGGCAAGGACCACCTGGTCACTATGGAAACAAGAAAAGGAGGGAAGCAGAGAAGGGGGTGAAGCAAAGGAACAAGGAAGGAGCCACGTCTAAGGCTGGGGCCGGAGCTCAGGCTGGAGGAAAACTCTTCCCGGGGAAAAGGAACGATAAAATTGTCATCGAAAGAGACCAGAGGTTATGAAAGGTTATAAAAAGACCAAGGGAGGGTGATAGAGACACTCACCCAGAGCGGCAGACATTAGAGAAGCCGTGGGAAGTCTGTGTTGGAACTAAAGGACTGCTGTATTAGAATATTGACGACACCAGTGTGGAGATTGGAAGAGAAAAACTTAAGAAAAAGTCAACTGAGCAGGGCCAGCTGGAGGATCCGCCCTGAGGAAGGAAGACACGCACGGAATGCAAAATAACGGAGAACTTTTAAGAGTCCCCCGGACTGGCTTCTGGACTGCATGGGCAAACACTGAGTAGGGCAGACAAGCCCGAGGCATCTAGAAGACCTGGGGCGGGCAATGCCTCCAAGTTACCTGTTCACTTCCAAAATGGACCAGGCAGAGGGGGAGAAGCAGGTCATTGCAGACAGGGTGGTCTTCAATGTGGCGCCCCCAGCCATCCCTTCCTAAGGCTACCTCAGGAAAATCAATACCCAGAAACAAGAGTGGGGAATCAGACGCACTCACATCCTCATGCCAGAGCGCATGAAAATGGCAGGTCTCATGCTAAAAAGGGCCTTCCCAGCCCTCAGCAGATGGAGAGCAGGCTGCCTGCGAATCAGCAGCCCTGGATGAGGTGAGAGAGGGACTGGATTAGGTGGGCTCTAGAGTAGCCACTTGGGCCTCCACGAGCAAAGAGGGAGTGGGAAAGCAGCAGAGAGCCTATGCTGTTGGAAGTTTGGCTCTGTGGCCACTTTCTTTATGCTGAGCGGTGAGAGGAGGGCGGAAGGGCGGGGAGAACTGTGCCAGAAACTGCCACTTAGAAAATTCCCCGGTGAAGATGCCTGGGGTAAGGCAGCAGTCAGGCAGGACTCTGAGCAGAGGATAGCAACTCTAGATTGCAAAACTCCAGAAAAATCGCGAAAGAGCTGACTGATCCCGGAGGGAGTTTACCAGCCCCCTGGCAGCTTCTGTGGAACTAGGAGCTGATAGAGCCGGTTTTTTTAACACTAGAGAAAAATGTAAAAGTTTTGCAAGGAAGGAAACGTGTTCATGCAATCCGCCCACAAGCAGCGCCCGCACGGGTGCGCGGCCGCGAACATCCATGGTTGATTTAATGGAAAACATGGAAGATACAGAGGCGGGAGCTATTTGGTGGAGGGTAGAGAGAAAATGGAGAGAATGCCCACTCTCACTGTGGCATACTGAGGGATACTCTCTAAGAGTGGACAAAATGGAGCCTACCCTGTGACCTGTGCCGTGTCCCCACTGTGATTTGACCTCTGCAATGACAATTTTTGTTGTCCAAGCTACTGGTCCGTGGTATTTTGTTAGAGCATCCCCAGCTGACTAATCCACCGTGTTGTGTAGAAATGGGCCAACACAGAGCACAAGAAGTAGCTAAAACAGTTGAGAGAGGTTCACCTCCAGAAACTAGGGTTCAGTGTAGGAACAACTAGAGTAATGGCTATATATTTTTTTTAATTAATTGCTTTTTTATGTGTATGAGTATTTTTTTTAAGATTTTATTTATTTATTTTATATATATGATGAGTACACTGTAGCTGTCTTGAGATGCACCAGAAGAGGGCATCAGATCTCATTACGGATGGTTGTGAGCCACCATGCGGCTGCTGGGAATTGAACTCAGGACCTCTGGAAGAGCTGTCAGGCTCTTAACCGCTGAGTCACTCTCTCCAGCCCAGCTGTATATTTTCATCATCAAGCTTTAATTGCTTTTTATTTTTCAAAGCGTTCATATATATATATATGCATATGCATATGTGAATATGTGAATTTTAAAGGCTAAGTAGTTAAAATGGGGGTGGGGCTCATTTTATAGACTCGGGTTGTGAGAAACACAAAGGCAGAATGAGGTCTTCAGGTTTTTTTTGTCTGTAGTTCTCTCAGAACTGCCCTCTGGGCTCCTTCTGATAACAAAAAGCCGGCCATGGCTCCAGACCTTGCAGGCCCCATCCACATCGATATGTGATGGCTTCTTTTCCAGAAGTCCCCAGAAACTATGTCTTGGAATCTCATGATAAAATTGACATGAACTGGTGGTCTCAAGTTAAACCATGACCTACCCCCATTGGCTCTGAAGGCTTATAGCAAATTAACCTAGAAGGAAATTACAATCCTTTTACCAAGAGGAGAGGAAGAGGAATGGTAGGCGTCTTTTATCAGCAAGTCCAGTGTGGACATGTTCTCCTGGGGAGCATTTCCCTCTCCTGAGACCAGCAGTGGCTGGCCAGTCGGCTGGACTAGAAGGCGGTTGTGCTAATTGTGTGGCCCGTGTGGTAAGGAAGGATACTCATATGAGGAAAACGACTCTGACAGGTTTAGGAAGCAAAGTTTCCTACAGTAAAAGGGATTCGGGAATTTGAAGGTTGAAAACCCCAGAGGAGCCCACAGTGGCTTCTTGGGAGATATGTATGCGGGGCATAACCTGGGCATCTAGATGGTAAGACCGAAGGCCTGTAGATGCCCCCTGGCCCCGCCCCACCCCCAACTTCTTACTGAATATGCCTGGAAGGACGTGAGGGGTGAGCCCTCTGGAAGAGATACCCACTGGTTCAAGAGAGGGCTGTAGTGGTTGGTCATTTGTCACCGAAACCGTAGCGTTCATCGGAAGGACACACGCAGACAGCTTCCTGGGAATGGGTCTGCTGTATAGCAGAGCGGGGTAAAATGCGTGTGGAGAGAGGGGACCCTGTCAGCCAGCACAGGTGGAGGTGGGAGGATGGCTAACACGGGTCTGGAGGCTCAGCTACGGGTCCTTGAGCCCTGGAGAGTTATCCTCCATCTTGACTGCAATGAACCACCTTGCCAGATCTACCAGCATCCTCCATTGCCTGTGACTGATGGCTTCGGCTAGAGGAGCCCTCAGATCAGCCAGGCAGCTATCCAAAACTTCCCCACATCTGCTCCCAGCAGCTGAGCCCAGCACTTCCCTGGAACAGCTGGCCTAGCGCCCAAACCTGTTTATGTCAGTGAAACTTGCTATTGTAATTACGCAATTTAATTAAATAGTATACAAATCACTTAAATCCTGCTGCAAAAGAAAAGGGAAAGTTGCCTCCGTGAAACCTGGATTGAAGCTTTGAAAAGAATGAGGGGGGAAAAGCTGGTAATGTAAAAAAATAGACATATTGTGGAGTTAGGCAGACGTGAAACAATGAAAGCTTGAGGAGCCATTTTTAAAAAAATGTTTTGGTTTTGTTTGTCACGTGACTGGTTCACCTATAGCCCAGGCTAACCTCAAAGTTTCTCTGTAACTGAGGATGACTTTGAACTTCTGATCTTCGTTGTAACTCCCAAGTGCTGGGATTATAGACATGAGCTATCACGCTCAGCTCACCGGATGCTGAGGCTCGAACCCAAGCTCTTGTGCCCCCTGCCTAGTACTCTGCCCGCTGAGCTACACTCCAGCATGGGCTCAAAAGAAGTTGGCAAGAATATTTAATTCTTGATTCCACTGGAAAATGAAACAATGGTGTCATAAACTGTAAGCGACATTATCTGGGTGTCACACTTACACATCACGGACGACAGGCGTGCTGCCATCCAGGAGGCGCACAGACGACCTACAGGCATGCTGCCATCCGGGAGACGCACAGTCGTTATCGGTGTTGTAGTGCCCTGGTTGGGATAGGTGTTACGACGCTTCAGGTGACTAGCCAGCTGTACCAGTCAGCCACTGGCGTGACTCTGGGAGGCCATCTTTTACTCCACTGGGTTCAGACTGAGATGAATAAACCTCTTCCGAGCCAGGTATGCTTAGCAAGGCTCTCTGGTCTGGGACAAACCGGAAGTAGACACAGGGAAGCAGGAAGCCGAGATGGCTTCAGCCTCGCTCACTTCCTCTGCCTCTGCTAGGATCAAAAGCTAGCCCTACCTCATCCTTCCCCGGGCTGCAGTAGCAGCAGAATGGTGACTTCATAGCTGCCCGGCTCTGTCTCTGCTTGGAGCCGAAGCCTGTGTTTCCTCTGCACACTCATGCCCTCTGCTCCTCCGAGACCTGGTGACCCATGATCTTGACTGTGGCTTTTTCTGCCACTGCTGCAGCTCCACTTAGCAGCTTCCTTTGTCCACATTCTGGATCTCCCCCCCCCCCACACACACCCTCTGCAGCCCATCTATTGTCTCAAAACCTCTGCGTGGGGAAGGCAGGGACAAACATCCCGGAGGTCAGTGACAAATGGTAAGGATGGCCACATCCATGAGAAACCCAAGCTCATGAGACAGAGAGTGATCATGGAGCATTCTCGAAGTGTGTGTGGGCAAGCTCCCCGTAGGCAAGCATTAGGGAGTATGCTGAGGCAGGGCATTGCTTTGGCTGGGCCGATGAGAGCACTGGTGACCTCCTCAGCATAGTTTCTGATGACACATCATCTTCTGTACAGAGGACAGCATAACTGTTCCAGGAAGAGCCCTGAGAACTTTCCCCAAGAGTTTGGTGGAGGCTGCAAGCGTGGTTGGCATAGATAAGTCACTTTTTACATGCTGTCCTGGGTGGGAGTGTCCCCTTGCCCTTGGAGAAGTGGCCTGCTGTGTGCAGATGTGACCCCCTTCAGGAACCGCACTGCATGTTGGGTAGGATCAAGTTCTGAGGAGACTTCAGAGGGAGAAGCCCCACCCCCCTCTACACCGCTTGGTGTCCCAGGTCTGTCTTTACTGTGCTGGGTCTTAAAGTGCAGGGTTTAGGGAACACAGCAGTCTCTTCCACCTAAAAGGATGCTTTTTGTTCCGAGAGAACAGTTGGGACACCAGGTAGAACAGTTGGTTGTCACACTGGACACCAGGTAGAAATAGAACTTTCTGGAATGTAAGTTTGAGATGGAGGAACGTGTAAATAAGACAAAGATAAAAAGAGCAGAGGTCTCACCCAATCCAGAGCAGCTGGCACCCATAACACACAAACCTCTTGTGCTGACTGAGCTCAGAGTAGCCCACCTCCATCACCCCAGCCCGATGCCTGCCTTAGTAGTCCCACAGGCCACAGAACCTGGTAGGGCTAAGGCCACCACCAGGGGACCCCACAGTCATGGTCATAGAGAGCTGGACGTAGGCAATGCGAGAGCCTGCTGGGATATTTGAGTCCTTGGTACTCCCTACAGCTTGCCTGGAAGGTCAGACGTGGAGATGGGCTGGTCCAGGAGAGACAAGGCATTACCACCCTCCACTTTTCCTTTTCCAAACTTAGCCTGACATTCAGTGTTAACACGAACTATTCCTTGCTTGCTGCTGGGGATGTATAGGCATGTGGGAGGGGCTGAATGGCCTTACCTCTTCTCTCAGCAGCCCCAGGCCATATCTGCTGGGGTTCATATTTACTCAGCCCAGGAACACACTCCTCTGAGGCCAAGAAAAAAACAAAACAACAACAACAACAACAAAAACAAAAACAAACAAAAAAAAACCGCCATGTGTGTGACTGAGCAGAAAGCAGGGTGGGGCAGCCTGACCAGGGAGGGGCCCCCTGACCACAGATTATGCCTTTGTTCCTTCAGCAGGCTGCCCACCCCTTGCCTCCACTCCCATGCCAGGCTCCAGGGTCGGTCTAGCGCTGGGCTTTGCTGTCCCTTCTCAGGGCTCTTTTAATATTCCAGGCCAAGGCCACTGAGATTCGGACTTCTGAGGAGCCATTGTCCCCCAAAGCAGGGTCAGAAGGAGGATTCTGTTGCCTGAGAGGGCCACGCTCAGCCCTTTCTCCTCCCCACACGCCACCCTCATGGACTCAGAAGGAACAAGACAGCCTGGAACCAGATGGACGGCTTAGACCTCAGCTCTCCCTCTGCAGCCGCTTGCTGTGCTATCCCAAGACCCCGTTAACAGAAAAATCTAGGGGAAACCCAGAGAGATCCATAGGCCCCTCTCTCCTCAGCTCTCCCCACAACTTCCCAGAGTACCAATGGCCTGTCAAGATGGGTGAACGGATGCCAGTGCTTTCAAACAGCTGCCCACTGGGCTAACGGCTCACAGCAGGGTCCTTAGTGGGTTATGATCAGTGGGTTTTGACAAATGTGAACATACAGAAAAGGTCTTGCCATCTCAAGAGCTCTCTACGCCCTGTGTGTTCATCCTCCCTCTCCCAATTCCTACTAACCTTGGACCTCTGGGCTGTCTCTATGTTGCTCCCTCTTGAGAATGCGGCACCATTACCTTCATGTCCGCCTGGCCTCTCCTTCCACTCAGTTCTACGCATCAGCTTCCTCCCTGTGTTTTCTCACAGCTGGTAGCTCACTTCTCATCAGCAACTATGAGTAGTTTGCAGGCTGGACTTACCACACCTCTATCCACCCGCTTACTGAAGGATGTGCTGCTATCTTCAGTATGAAGAGATTGCTTACGCAGTGGCATGCAGGACTTCACAAGGACGCACATTTCCAGCTCACGTGGGTGCCTGAGAATGGGACTGTCGGGCTTACCTTTGCAGGGACTATGCGAAGAGCTAATGAAAACCTAATGCACAGAGAGGTTAAGTCGCTTACCCAAGGTCACACAGTGCCAGCTGGCCAGTCTGAACCACCAGATTTCAGACTCCAGAGCTACAGACCCTGCCCCAGGGACAGTCCCCTTCAAGAACTTCTGGTGGCTTCTGCCAGTCTGCACTTGTTTCTAAAGGGTGTATGTCTGCATTATGCACCTTCCAACGTCAAGGAGCCCTTGTCCCCGTGGCCTGACTGCCCAGCACCAGAGGGAAAAATCAACAGGACATGGCTTGCATTTGAACTCACCACCCACTTGTGTGCCTGTGAGCTTATGAATAGAACTCTGGCTTGGAGCATTTGTCCTTCCTGTGCAGAGGTGCTTCCAGGAGCTGAGGGGAGACTTGCAGGGGGCCTCTGAGTATGGATTTTTCTCTAAAAGAAAATCCAATAGTGACTCCAAAAACAATCCCAATTTTGTGTCGAATGCCGACTGTCTGTGTTCTGCCATCTCCTTAAGCACACAGGAGATGTCAAATTTGCACCAGCTGTCCCCAAACCTCTACACAGGTTTCTCATGACAGGCTAAAGGGTGGGGGCCTAGGCTGTGTCCACTGGGTGCTCGGTACCATACCTACTCCTGAACAGGCACATCTGTTTCTTCCTAGGCCCTCTGTCCCCATGCCCTGCTGTCCAGGGGTTTATCCCTCAGGACGACATTATGCAGGCTAGACTTCTCACTGCAGGACCATGCAGGAGTAACTGGAGAGGGCTAATAAAGCAAGCAGAGGACGTGGCACTTCTTATCTGGAAGGTTCTGCGCAAGTGGCTCAGAACTTAGCTCCCTCCCTGTCTGGAAGCCTCCTGAGAGGAGTGTGGCTAGAACCTGCCTTCTCATGGCTGCATCCCTAGCAGGTTGCAGATGTTGGACTCAATAAACGAGCTGAAGCTATTCCACCCACCTGGCAGGCACGCAGGGCCAGACTAAACCGCAAAGCACCGTCCAAACGTTAGTTAAAGGGCATTGTTAACATTAATGTGATTGTCAGTATCCATCCCTTTTAATTTACAATTCATCTCCTTGCCACCGAGTTCCACAGTGTTCCAGAAGTAGGAACCTGTGTGTTTTCTCCCTGCCTTCCCTTGCCTGTTTGCACCAAGGCGGAGGGAAGCCATAAAATGACCAGGAAGCAGAGCCATGGGGGACATCATGGTCACAAGCCTAGACTGTCTCTTTGGTATGGGAGTCTGGAGCCAGAGCTCTCTGTTCTGTGGACAGCACTTCCATTTAATCCAGCCTGTCTGGGGGAGCCGGGGGCATCTGTCCTGCAGCAGCCGGCCTTGACAGACAGGGCCGCTGGTCACAGAGCCAAGATCTGGAGAGATGGAGCCTAGACGATGCCCTTTGGCCTCTTTCCAGCCGTTCCTGGAGATTCAAGAAAACAAGTCATTAGTCTGGAGGACTTTAATGATTAGATGAGAGCCAGGAAAGCCAGGTCATACGTTTGAAAGCTCCAGGGTCAGCATCTGGGAAGACAGTGGAGTCACGGCGAACCTTGTCTTGGCCAAGGAGGGGCATGGCTGTCCCCAGATGGTACCTAACACTGGGTCGGCGGGGAGTGGGATGTGTAAGTGTGGAAGGTTACTACCCGCTGTCCTCATTCTCACATCCAGTCATAATTTTATTATCTGTTTGGGTTGGAAGGACCTTCCAGATCATGGCTCATTTATCAGCAGGGAGACAGGGGAAGCTTGTCCAAAGCAGCTGCTGGCTCTTCCCATGTCATCAGGCTTATAGTCTCTTCTTCCTCCTCCTCCTCCTCTTCCTCCTCCTCCTCCCCCTCCT
>NW_022196895.1:71878961-71891375 GCF_008632895.1 Mastomys coucha
CTTCTTCCTCCTCCTCCTCCTCTTCCTCTCCCTCCCCCTCTTCCTTCTTTTCTTCTTCTTCCTCCTCCTCCTCCTCCTCTTCCTCTTTCTCCCCCTCTTCCTTTTCTTCTTCCTCCCCTTCCTCTTCCTCCTCCCCCTCCTCCTCCTCTTCCTCTTCTTCCTCCTCCTCATTTCTTCCTTTTCTTGTAACATTGTTTTAAGACTTAAAGCACATTCCAAGAAAAAAAAATCTAGGACACTAAAAAAAAAATTACCTATGCTGTTTATTCATTCTTGCTTGCAGAAGCCATTAGCTATAATGACCCTTCCAAATTAATCAGGCCTGTAAATACCCCACTGCTGGCAACTGGGAGCAGCCGCTGGCGGGTTCTACCTGAAGTCCTGAGTCCAGGGTCCAGGGTTTCGCAGCACAGCCCGCAGACCTGCTTCATGCCAGGTGTTCCCTGAAGAGGAGGCAAAGGATCCCAGACACTCTTGGAATGGGGTGTGGAGCTGAGGCAGGCACAGGTTCTTGTCCTTTGTCCAGGGCTTCACTGGGAGGGGCGCCACCACTCAGACTGGAATGCAAAGCAAGGCTAATCCGGTTAATGCAGGCTGCAGTATTTTCAAAGAGCAACATTGGAAGAGGTCTGGAATCTGGGAGACTCCTGAGGGATGTGGGGTTTGATGGGAGCCCAGAATGGTCGGCTAAGGCCCAGAGGGTAGGCACAGGGGAAATGCACTGGAGCCTGTGTGACAGGTGGGAGCAGGTAGAAGACTGGGATGGGATGGCACTGTCCCCAGAGCAAAGCAGATGCTGTAAGCAGATGTGAAGAAGAAACCTTGCCTCTCAGCATGTAGGCCCTGTGTGCAGCCATATGGCACAGGCCCGTGCTTGTCAGTTGCCCTGAGCAATGTGGCTTTAGTCCTGGGGACAACTACCCTGTTCAAGCTCAAGAGTGACATGGGCCACTCTGAATTCCAAGATGAAGATGGACTCGAGTCTTGAAGAGCCTAGTGAGCCTTACACCAGTATTACAAATGGATTTTTAAAAACTGAAGATATATATATATATATATATATATATATATGTATGTATATATACACACATATGTGTGTATGTATATGTATATGTATATAATATTTATCATTTAACCGCTTTTCAGAGTGTTGATCCATGGCATTAAGTTTGTCATAGTGCTGTGTAGTCATTCCCAGCACTCATTTCAGAGTTCTCTACTCTTCTCCATCTGTGATCATAAGACTCCAGCACCCCACCTCCATCCCCAGCTCTTACCCTATACTTTCTGTCTCTACAGATGTAACTACCCCCCCCCCCGGACTTCTCAAGTAAGGGGGAAAACGTGGACATGGTCTTTCTGTGACTGGCTCCTTTTACTTACTATGGCCTTGAGGGTCATGCCCAACATAGATATATCAGAATTTCTTTCTTTTTGAAGAGTGAATGATATTCCATTGTGTGACTGTACCTACCATGTTTTCTTATTCACTTGGGCTGCTCCTACCTTTGCCTATTGGGAATGAGTCTGTTATGAACATGGCTGCACAGGTATGAATGCCTTGTGGGGCTTGAGGCATGGACATGGTCAGCCTGCCCTGAAGCTGTGACTTTATAAGGGCCTTCACTTTCCATCCTGAAATACATCAGTTGTGTGGTATGCGCCTCCTTCTCTGGTTTACTAAGTTCTTCCCTTTCTTTCTAAAGCTTGGCAGGGTATGGTCTTAGCACCTCAGAGGCAAAGGCAGGAGGTGCTCCACTGAGTTTGAGGTCAGCCTAGCCTGCATAGTGAGTTCTAAGCTAACCAGGGGCTAGAGGGAGAGAGGAAGGAAGGAAGGAAGGAAGGAAGGAAGGAAGGAAGGAAGGAAGGAAAGAAGAAAAGAAGGAAGGTGGTATTTAGCCACATTTGGGAAAGCCAAAGCCAAAGAAATTTACTTTTAAGCTTTCTTTCCTGTGAAATCTTCCCTCTCCTGTTTCCCCAAAATTAAGGTCGAAGTCAGCAGACCTAGAGGGCACCCTGTCTTGAGGCATCCCTACCTCCTCGCGTTAATTGCTCAAACTTACATTACAACACATTACAGCGGTGACATGCTCAGGCAGAAGCAGGAGAATTCACAGTTCAGGGCGACATTGTCATTAACTCAAGTCTTTGGTGTCAACTCCCTCCCACAGCGGAGCGTCCCAGCATGGCCTCGCAGTCAACCTCCCCGGTGCATTTTCTGGCCTTTGTTGGTTTGTGTCAGCTCTTGAACATTATTTAAATGTAGTTTGGGGTCCGTGAATGCAATTACCATTGTGTTATTATTCAGAGGCGGATTGTTAAGATGCAGGCAGCTGTACAAGGAGATGCCCTGTGCTGTGAGGTCCAATTTAGGAGGGCCTTCTGAGCCCGCGCGCACCGTTGCTAGGCAACCCCATGCTACAGAAGTGGAGGCCTCGCTGGCTCTGGAGTGGGAAGAAGCCCAGTGCCTTCAGGGAATTGGAGGCAGTGGTCAATCTGAGACTGGCAGGGCGCCGGGAGCGGGAGGAGGCGGCGTGGGCAGAGCCCACAGGCCTGCAGGGGTGGGGGCGCCCACCCAACAGAACATGGTGTTCTCAGGGAGGGGAGGGGAGTGCTGCAGGAAGGAACGTGCGCGTGGAGAAGGTGTGGAGCCGGAGGCCAGCCAGGAAAGCTTGAAAGATACCCAGAGCAGATGCTAATGTGCTTCTCTCTGCCTGTCCCTCTCTTTGCAGGAAATGAGCAGGTTTGCAGAAAGACTGGTGGCCTAAAATTGAAGCCTAAGGAGTCGCTGCTTGTGAGTAGGAATTTTGCTTGTTGAGTTTTGTGGTTTGACAATGCTTCTGGGAAATGGGCAGTTTTCTTGCTAAGGGCAGGAACTGTGTGAGTGTGTGGAATTGGCTTTGGAGCCTTCTTCTGGAAGGTCCCTGTCACTGGACAGGGCTGGTCCCAAGCACATAGGACATCGTGTTGAAGGAGGATGCCCTGAACCCTGGTCTGCCCGCTAGCTAGAGGACACCCGTGGGTGCGTCCCAGACAGAACTCCTTGGCCCTGAACCCTGCTCTGCCCGCTAGCTAGAGGACACCCGTGGGTGTGTCCCAGACAGAACTCCTTGGCTGTGGATCTGTAAGTGGGCAGTAAAAGACTACCCTGGAGATACGGAGAGGCCGTGTCTATGGTGTTCTAAGTTTGCTCTTAGGTTGTCTCTATCAGCACAATTCTCTCACACACCACAGGACAGCATGCTCAACCCAGAGCAGTGAGTCAAACTACTCCTGCCAGTGTGGGAAGAGGTGTGTGAGACAAAGAACCTTCTAGAAGGGCACATGGACCTACTCTGGTTCTCATGGCATGGAGAGAGACACCAATGGTAGGAGTGGCCAGGGAAGTGCCCTCTGGGGAGGGACAGACTTGATCTGGGCCCCAGGGGAATTGGGGGAGTAGAGCAGAGGCCTTCCTCCGGAACACACTAAGGCCTGTGTGAAGGGCACAGGCATGGGTCTGGTGGGTGGAGGAGAGGTTGGTAAGGCTGGGCAAGGTGCTAAGGGCCCAGAGTGGCTCAATGAAGGGTCTAAATACAAAGAGCCAGCATGCCGTAAAGTATCCCTCACCTGTGTAAATAAAAGTAAATTCCGCCCAGTTTGTCTGCTACTCCATCGTGTGCAGACGACTGCGAGGTTGACCATGAGGTCAGCACATATACACTAGATAGACACAGGAAACCCATGTTTGGGATCTTCCCCGGGTCTCAGACCATGCCCCTCAAACACACACTGAGTCCTCTGCGGACAGCAGCAACTAAAGACCACTAACATCCATGAACTCAACACTGGGGACACACCAAGATCCTGCTTGTTCTCCTGAAGAGCCACTGCTGCCCCGGCGTAGGGACAACTGAAATCTATGCAATTAACGAATGCAAGCTAGCAGGAGGGGCTGGCTACTTTGAAATACCAATTCTAATAAGCATCGTTTACAGGGCACTAGCTGTATCTACACAGTTGACAGTCTTGCCTCATGAGAGTTCACAAGGTCACCAGGTATTCCTCTCCTAGAACTAGAGAAACTGAGGCTTAAACTGACTAAAATGTCTATCTGCTCAGGTTCACTGAGCCGGTATATGGTGCTTCTAAGATGTTCTCTCCAACCTTCTGCCGCAGAAGACTGGATATCCCTCTGATTAAGAAGCAGGCCGTGCTGGGGGAGAAAGAGTAATGCTGATCACATGGTCCCCTGGTCCCATTGTTTGGATTCTGGTTCTGAGCCTAGTGTGTTGTGTTTCTGGATCTCATAGGCAATGCATCGGATAAACGGTTTCTGACAAAGGAGGATGGTGGCTGTACTCCCACCCCCTAAAGCAGATGGCCATGTGCACATCTAATACCAGGGGCTACTCTGTCAGCATGAGAGGTGACAATGGTGAAAGACCTGTTGGAGTGTCCTGAGAGCAGAGCCTGAGATAGTATAAGGTGCATGTGACACGGGAGCCAGGCTGCCAGCAGGTACATATGCCAGGGCAAGTCTCCCTCCGTTCCACATACAGCGCTGCAGTGATGCGTGTTGGAGGCAAGGCGTGGGACTTTTTCGCCTCATTCCTCTTCCTCAGCCATTCCTAGAGTATTGCCACTTCCACGGACCGCCTGAGTCTAGAGACTGTCCCTGGCAAAAGCCACACACTGTACACTCAGCAGCTGTGACGGCATGTGACTGCATGTGCTGGTAGGTGAAGAGGCCCTGGGCCTGGCACCCACGGCATTCCCTTTTTTACTTAGCATCTCTGTTGTAAAGATAGCCACGGGTCATAGCCACCTGAGCTGCCAGTCATCTTGACCGCAACTACCTTTGTGTTTCCAAAGCATATGGGGATAGGATCAGGGTTCAAATAGGGCTCTAACTGGGGTGTCTATCTGTCCTGAACAATGTGAGCTTTTATCAACTTCATTTCTATTCCTGATTGGCCATAGTCTCGTGGTGTTTAATTGGAAAGTACCAGAAGGTCTCCAGTAAAAAGAGCCCTCCCAACCCCTAGCTCCAAGCCTCTATTCCCCTAAAGACATCCAACTTGTGTGTTGCTTTTCACACCAACAATAGCATCAAGTGGATGCCCAAGCGTGGTTACTCAAACACCATATTGAAAAATAGCACCTTCTTGTGACTTGGAGTCAGTGGGTTGGGGCTATTCCAGAAGGGGCAGAGCTGAAAGGAGCCTTCTCTTTGGAGAGAAAACCTCTGGTCCGCCCTCTGTGCGGTGGTCCAAATGCACACCCATTGTAGATGTTCCAAACTCCTTAGGATTTCTTCTGTCTCTACAACTGATCTGACAATCACTCTCTAATTGCAGTAGTTGTTTAAAGCAAATCACACAGTTTGACAATACTGTACTGCAGCTCTTGGAATTCCCAGGCCTTTAAAATAACAGTAGTATTTCTCTAAACTCGTTATTTAGGGCAAACCATTGAGGTATTGACACCGTTTGCATCTTCTTTAATGGCTTCCTGATGCTTCCAGAGTGCACAGAGATGATCTGCGTTGTCAGCACTTTGTGACTTCCTCGGATGAGGTGATCTCACTTCAGTTCGGAGGCACAGTTGGTCAGGGATGGGATGGGCACCTTTCCTTCCCTGTGGTAGGAAGCACTGTAATGGTATTGAGGCCATCTGTCAGCAAAATGGCCCAGGAGATCTGCCTCATGTGATAGGCTAGAATGGAAGACCTGGATGGCCCTTTCACAGCAGGGCTAGTTTCTGGACCCTTATTCTGTACCTTCCTAGATCGCAGGCCATGGCTCACTCTGCATACCTATCTTCTGAATTAGGTCTTATGGGTTTGGGTTAATGCTCATGAATATCCAAAGTGTGGTTACTTTGTAGTCTTATTGGCCCAGCCTGTGTATTTCTTTCTTGCTCTCCATCTATTCCTGCATCTCCCCAGTCGGTATATTTTCTAAATTATAAGAAATCCTCTAACTTGAGCATGGCCTTCTCCAGCCCCAAGAGGGATTTTGGTGGCACCCCCTTGAAGACTTGAAAAAAAAAATCTCATTTCCGTCCAAGAAATTGAATCATTATCTAGATTGAAATAATATCTTCCCACAACCTGCGACAAGATAAAGGATCAAATTGGTGGAGTTACCTTATCACTGCAGCTTGCAGGACACAGAGTAATGGCCTGTCACTGCCTCGGGCTGGTGGGTTCTGCAGTACAGAGCCCACGGTGGCTCCTGACCTGCTTTGCATGGCTCAGTATCTGTGGCACGGAGAGACAATGCTATTGACGGCAGATGCCATTATAGGAAACAGAGAAGTGGTGTGGAGCCCAGAAAGGCCTGAGCAATGTTCTATGGTGGCTGTGCCCTTCAGACAGCACTCATGTGCATGGCAACTGGGGGGAGCCAGCCAGCAAGGTAGACAGACATTCTTATGCTTTCAGAATGGGAGCATCCCAAAGCCCTGTGGCCTACACTAAGCTCCAAGAGCTGCAGCTAGAGTAAGGGATGACAACCTGAGAAGGTAGATTAGGCCTCACCTAGGCTATTAAATGGATCCGTCACACGTAGCACACTGACAGACATCCTAAGGAGAGCGCCGATCTCATCTCCCACTGATACTGGTCAGCTCTGATTGCTTGGGCTGCAGGCTTCTGGTCCAAAAGAGGGTAGCACCAAGGGGGACATCAGGAGAAAAAGGCAAGGCAATGTTTATGTATGGCCCATGCTCCTGGCTGCTCCCCTCTACCTTTCTGCTCTACTAGCTGAAGAAGCTCTACCAGTCCCAGGGCCAGCCCTGTGGGTGTCAAATGTGGATGCTATCAAGGATGTGTTTCTCACACTGTTCAGCCCATACACTCTTGCATCGCAAGAAGATTCCTTGACATCAGAGAATAAGGCCAGCCTGACTAGACCAGTTGGCCACACAGCCTGGCCTCAGTACCCTCCCCTAAGACAATATAAAAGTGACTGTAGGACCACAGCACCTGACTTTTAAGGGCTTTCTTTGTACCAGTTCTGTTCTAACGGTACTTGATCTGCGCAACTGTGTCCCTGAGAAGTTCCTGCCTTTAATGGCCAGGGCACAGAAAGGCTTCCGTAACTTGCCCCAGGTCACCAAGGGAGGAGACTGGGATCTGAATGAAGCTGAGTCATCCTCTGCTTGAAGCCTTTTAAGACTTAAACTATCAGGATGAAGTGATTTGAAACCACTCCGGCTTTCATCAAACCCTGCACCTTAATCTTATCACAGAACAGTCCCGTGTCTGTGGCGTTCCTCGAGGCCACAGAAGTAGTCTCTGCCGTGGGTTGGGGGGTTGAGTGATGCGTAGTCAAGATGCCTAGCTGTGGGTGCGGGCAGCTTGGATACAGCCTCTCCAGACTGTTCTCAGCTGTGTATAGTGGTTTGCTAACCACTGGCCTACCCACCATCTGACCCAACCCCCATCTCCCTGCAGAGACGCCTTCCCTGTCAAACCACAAGGCCCTTGGGGCTGCGCTACCTGCCTGGGCCTCCTGGGAAAGGACACCCTCCTCCAGCCCCACCCTGTGTCCCTTCATGCTCCTCCCTCCCAGCCAGGTGTAAGTGACACTGCTGTCAGCAGAAGCTTTTCTTCAGGAGAAGTGCTGGCCTGTCAGCGAGCATGTCTGATTGCCATGGGAATCACCAGCCGAACGGAATGATTTCATAATCCATTTTCATCTGAAACAGGAACAGGTGTGTGGGAGAAATCAACATTGATCAACAAGACCGGTCTTGGGAGATTAATAAGACTTGAGGTTGCTGAGGGAGACAAAGGGAGAAGTACCCTGGCTTATAGTCAGCATCCTTCCAGCATGACCTCTGACCTTTCCCTGACCTTCACCCTGCTCCTGCCGCCCTGATCTCTGCCCTGTCATTTCTTGCTATGCTTTCCTATCTTCACTGTCCCCCACCTGTCCATCCAACCTCCCCTGAGAATCAATCCCGGGCCCACCAGCCCAACCCTGGGAATCCCGCCTCCAGCAACTACCACACCCCCTTGAGAACTCTTCAACTCACTGTAAAATTCCCTGCCATGCATGTGTCTAAGTCTGTGACCCGGGCCACCTGGCACAAGCCCTGTTCAGCCTCCCCTCACTCAAGGAACCCTCGTCAGCTAGAAGCCACCCATCCCTCCACAGGACCAGCAAAGCACTTCACTGGCCAGGGCCTCACAATCACCCTATCACCTTCGGATGCCAGGACTCAGATGTCAAGCACTGATTCTTTCCCCCTGGACCAGAGTTTATTTGTATTATGCCGTTCCTTCCAGAGATGGGGCTACAAAGGAGAACCAGAATGCTGTTTAGTGATCCTGATTTCTAAGCAAGGTTTCTGGTCTTCATCCATCTACTTATCTCCAAATCACTGCCTCAAATATGGGGTTCACCCTCCCGGGACTGGAAGGGCTTGTCCTGTCTGTTCCCTCGCATGTAGCAAGCAGAATAGAGGCCCCTGTGAGGCCTGGCACGGGGGCAGGGAGGCAAGGAGGCATTGCCGTTAGCTCCACTGCTTTGTCCTGGAGCTGACAGTGTCTCTGCCACAGGGCAGGAGACAGAAGGAACTTGACAGAGGGATTGCATCAAAGAAGCAATCCTCTGCTCCTCTGCTTTCAAGCAGACAACGCATCAGAGAAGTTGCCAGGCCCGCTCTAAGGACATGGCAGGCATTAGTTAATATCCTGATTTTAATAGAATGAATAATAAGTGTCTCTAGGAACCAATTTTGAAGAACATGCTCAGCCACATGTTCACTCAGCCTCCTTGAGTCAGGTTCCTAAAGCATTCCCAACAAAGGGTTTAGCCCAGAAGAAAGGTATCCCTCTACCAACTTCACCCCCTTTAATTCCTCCCTTGTATTGCTTCTTGGTGAACATACAAGTCACAAAAAGATGAAGTTGGGAAGCCACGCTCCTCCGAGGGAGGCCTGGGGAGGCAGCCCTGGCAATTGTCGGGCAGCACACACCTGTCTTCCAGGTGGATCCCCCTCACCTAGGCTGCTGCGCAGGTACCCACATGTTCCCAAGGAAAGCCACACATCCACGGGTGTATGGAGAAGCTTGTGGCAGGCTTAGAGTCAGCCCTGTGAAAGAAGGTGAGGTCAGAGACCAGTGCAAGGTATGGAGGGATTCGTGAGACCCATTGCAGACACCAGGAGTTGTTAACATGGGATGCTGTCTCTCCTGGGACAGAAGAGGTGAGCAGGGAGAAGCCCTACCGCCAGGAGAGCCAGGGAGTGTATGAGGAAGGGCCTCCTTTCCTGGGCTGGGGTGTCTGGTCCAAGGACACAGCCAGTCTGAGAAAAGCGAGATAGGTTTTCAACATCCTGAGCTCTGCCCACCATCCCTCTGGTCCCCACTCCTTTCTTCCTCGTTGCTGAATAGGAAACCCATGACTGTGTTATAGCTTTTGGGGCAAAGTGTCTACTTGAGGAGGGTGACAAGTAAGATTGAAGACAAAAGGAAAAGAGCCCGGCCCTAAAATGACGGGCCAAGGAAGGCACTATACCCAGAGGCCTCATCGGGATGTGCTTGGCCGGAGGACCAATTTAAAGGCCTCCAGGAGAATTCTAGGCCCCATAAGAGAGGCGGGAAAGCAAACAAACCTACTTGGAGCAATGGTGCCGGTGCAAAGGCTCTCAGGAGAGAAACAGTGGAGTCAAAATGACCCTAAGTTGGAGGGCCTCACTGGATCCTTCCATGAAGGAGCCCATAGTGAGGATTCAAATGCCCTTGCAGGGGCCCACAGAGTCCATGGAAGCCTGGAAGCAGGTCAAACCCACAGAAAGGCATGTTGCCAGTGGGAACCAGTATAGGTCAAGGCCAGAGTGCAAGGGCCTGCGTTCCCAAGTCTTGGCAGAGGCCCACAGCCCTACCATGGCACTTTGCCAGGTGGAAGCCAGCCAAAGGCCAGTCCTGAGCAGGTCCTTGTTCTGGGATCCCAACAGCTTCTTTCTGGGAAAGATAGGCAATGCTCAGCCATGACTGATAAATACCTGCACAGCCAAAGGAAAAATGGCAGTGGGGCCCGCCTTCCTCTGGCCTGGCCTGAGCTCAGCGCTTGTAGGTATGATGGCTTTTAAATTGCCCAAGTGTCCATAAATGGGTATCAGCCCCCACAGAAGGAGGGCAGAGACCCCAAGAGTGTCCATTTTCTCGGGGCTACATGTCCAGTCAGACTAGCCTGGCTCTCTAGCACTGTCCTATAGGAAAGGACAGTCTGCATCTAGATGCGGGCTTGTCTAACTAGGCTTGGGACATACATTTATATTTCTTCACTTAGAAATAATTTCAATTTACAGAAGAGTGGGCAAGAATAAAAACAATCCCCTTGTACCCTCATATCTCAGATGTTTACTGTGTTGTCTGTATGCCGTCTACCACCGTTTACACACGCACACACTCGGGTGTGCAAGCATGCATAGTTTCCAGACCACAGGAAGGCAAGGTGGACATGCCATGGTCCTTCATATCCCTGCACAGTCCAGCACGCGTTTGTGATGGAAGGCCCATCCCCTGACATAACCACAGCCCATGTCCATGTGCATGCTTGCCCAACCCAACGCTCACTTCACCATTGCTGCGTTTCTCAGAGGGCGGAGTTACCCGTCGTATCCTTTAAGCTAAAACACCTCTATAGCCTCTCTTTGTTTATCATGACATTGACATCTTTGAAGACTATGATGCCCCCATTTTAATAGATGAAATTCCCCCATTTAATTTAATGTTCCACGGTGATTAGATCCAGGTTGTGCTTTGGGTCAGAATCCTGCCCAGCACACATCTTTGGGGGTGATTTTGTTGGTGTGTTTGTTTTGAGATAGTGTCTTTCCATGTAGCCCAGGCTGGCCTGGAACTCTCAATCCTCTTGTCACTGCCTCCCAGCAAGTGCCCTCTTGGTCCGTCCCTCTTGGAGAGTCACATGTAGAGGGACTTGTTGGCCCGCTTCCCTGCTGAGGTTGATTCCGATTCCTGGTCTAGCTACTCTGTGACACAGTTTTGCTTTCTCCCAGAATGAGGCAGCAGTCTGTGGGGAGTGTCTTAAGGGTTAGCTGAGGTACCTTCCTGAGACATACCATCATTCACAGCTCGCTTCTCATCCAGTCCTGAACATGATGGCTGCACAATGATGTCTTATCTAACCTCACCCTGCCTCCAGATCAGCTGGTCAGCCTGGAATTATTTACCTTTCTATAGGCTGTATGACTCACAGAGACCCCTGTTTTCCTAAGGGTTTGTTATTTCTGTTCTCAATTCTTTCGGTGTTTACACTGTTTCGGATTTAATGACTAGGGGCCTTTCAAGCCGCCTCCCATAGATTGCTGCTGCACCAGCATCCTGCCATGAGCAGGTATTGGGAACAGGAAAGCTCTTGCACCCACAGCTCTCTGGGAATATTAATCACTCAGGATTGTTCTTTCAAAGGGAACGGCCTGTTTGTCCAGAAAGCTGGGAATTACAGGTGATTAACAACTTGGTGGTCTGCATTATCCGTTGGGCCAGGCCACATCAAGCTCCTACAGCCAGGACTGGAGGTGGCTAGTGATCTAAATGGCCCTTCCAGCCAGGGGCTCCCCAAGTCCCACAACCTGAATCAGAGATGCCTAAGAGTCTAAATGACCCTTACACTAACTGCATTGCCAGAGTCTCCCTCAGACTCCCATAACCAGGACCAGAGGTGGCTAATAGCCCAAGCGACTCTACACTCTCTGTAAGACTGAGACCAGGCAAGAGCCTTCCTGGGGCCTTTAAGGTAACCTGTCTCTGGAAGCCATCTTCTTAGAAGAAATAACATGTACCCTGAGTTGAGTTAATGTAAATATGTTGCCTTGTGCACCAGGGATTGTATTACACTAGGGAACTTTTATTCCAAGCCATACTGTTTTAAATACGCTGACAGCGAAACCCTGGCATTAGACCCTTTAGACTCTTAACAAAATCAACCTGAGCTCTTTTTCCATTCTCATCTCTTTGCGGCTCACTTCCCTACTTGGATACCTGCAGTGTAGGCCTCAAGCAGGCCTAAAACGAGGTTCTGGGCCCATCTTCCACTTGCCCCACCACAGCCCAGGGGTTAATTTTCTTCTAAGGACATAGGGCTCCTTGTCTTGGGCGATGATATTAAATGCTAACATCAGAGCATTTAGTGTATTCCATGTTGCTGGGCTTGTCTTTGCTCTCTGGAAGAAATGTATGCATGGATATATATTCACATGCCTTTCATACCTATGTGAGCATGTGTATGTATGCATATGCTCATAGTCAACATAGATATAGATACACATAGATACATATAAAGTCACATACGTGGTGGTTTGAACGAGAAATGAATGGCCTGCACAGGCTCAGGTGTCTGAGCCATTGGCCTCCAGTTGGTGGCACTGTTTGGGGAGATGGGGGGGGGGGGGGGG
>NW_022196895.1:71891428-71929620 GCF_008632895.1 Mastomys coucha
GGTGGGGACGTTTGGAAGTGAAGCAGTGTTGCTGGAGGAAGTAGGAGCTCTGAGATCTCTAGCCTCTCCTTGCCTGTAGTTCGCTCACTGTGCTTTGTGCCTGGGGTTGAAGATGTGAGTTCCTGATCTAGCCACCTGTTGTTATGCTTCCCCCACCATCATTGATTGTCAACAACTCTGGAACCACAGCCAAAGTAAACATTCTCTAAGCTGCTCTCAGTCATAGCATTTTTATCTCAGCAACAAAAAAAGTAACTATTGCACATACTTAAACAGAGAGAGAGAGAGAGAGACAGAGACAGAGACAGAGACACAGACACATACCCTCTCACAGACACATAGACATAGACACACAGACACACAAACAGACAGACACACACAAGACTTCTAGGAATTGTGAGACTACATCCATGTTTTGGTTCTAAGTCATTACCGTGGAGTGGTTTCCTTACCCCGTATTCATGCGACCTTCTCCCGTGAGGTCAGCAACACACACGCTCGGCTCCTCGGTCCTTCATTACACCTAAATCTCTCTGGGAACTGCTTCTCTGAATCCACAGCAGCCAAGCTTCTCTAGTGCAATATGCCCCGCTCTAAACGTACCTGGCTAGTCCTCCCTTTCCTCTCTCTGGCCGTTAGTGTGCTGTAGTGTTTACTTAGAGTGTGGTCAGGTTTCCTTTGCCTTTCACCCAGAGGGATTCTCTTTGCTTCCTATTCCTACAGATGTAATTTAATTTCTTCGTATTAACTAGATTTGCCTAAGGTTCTGTTCCTTCCCTCCCACAAACCTTCCCTTACCTCCCTCCCCCTCTTACCAACCCTCCCTCCTTCCGACAGTCCTTTCCCAAGACGCGTTCATGACTTGTATGTATGTATGTATGTATGTATGTATGGTTCTTTGTTTTGGGTCACTCATTTAGTTTAACCAGGTCTATCTGTGTGACTGTTAAACTAGAACTCTCCACTGGAACCTGGTGAGGTCACCTGGGGGCTCACAACTGAAGGCATGGACCACCCTGTTCCTGAGTCAATCGGAGGAAAACAATTCATGAGTGAGACTTAGGCCCTTCTGAGCCGTTTTATGTCCATGACTGACTGCCGACCAGCATATTTTTTCACAGACCCCAACACGTGCACCCGTGGCCGCCATGAGTTCAGAAGAAGGCATTTAGCGACTGCTTCTCCCTCTCTTCTGGCTCGGACCTTCTTTTCATCTAGTCTGCCATAATGCTCCCCCTAACCATAGAAGGGATGGTCCACGTCGTGTCTTGTTGAGGATTCCAAGCTCTCCTGCATCATTTATTCTCAGTGCCTTGTGCATCTCTGCATCCAGCAAGTCTCTCTGGAAAGGGTGACCGCAGAGGGGAATGTTTGTCCAGTTGTGTTTCCCACAGAGTCCTCTAATTAATCTCTTAACTACGTTAGACACCAAAAGGTGTGTCTGGAAACATGGCGTTCTCTTCCCGATACATACCCAATTTGAACTTTTATTTCCTATGTCCCCTTCTTTCTTATGCAAAAAGTAGTACATCTTATATGCCTTTTTTATTCCTTCAGTATTAGATCGTGGGATGCCCATCATATTAGCTCATAGAGGGCTTCCACATTGTCTCACGGCTGCAGCATACTCCACGGTGTACAGATGCCCGGCTTCTTGGCCGCCCTCATGTGTGGCAACCTAGGCCGTTACCTACACTTTGCAGCTTGTCTTAAGCTGCTGTGCCTGTGATAGGTCTCTGCTGCCTGGGGCCATTCCTTCAGGATCCGTATCGAGGACTTAGACAGTGGAGCATGCTGTGTGGCTTGTTCCGTGTCTCCACTCCCTCCCCAGCGTGGTACCATCCGGCATCCTCTCCCACCCGCTTCTCTACAACAGAAGGTGCTGCCCATTCCTGGAACATTGGCCAATCTCAGGGCCAGGGAACAGCATCTTGCTGTAATTTTGATTTTCTTACGAATGCAAGTTGAACATATTTTCATACGTTTTAGGATGACTTTAGTATCTCTTCGTATAAATTCTTTTTCTATCTTTTGTCTGTTTTTTTTTATTTTTTGCTTACCTATGTCTTATTTCACTTTTAATGAGCTTATAAAGAATTAGATTACATTATAGCATTTTTTTCCTGAACAAAATGCAGTTTTGTCGTTTCTTTTCCTCACCTGTTTCCCCATCTCCCACCCTCTCCCTTGGGCCCCACCCCCACCCCGCAAGCTGCCTTTCCATTTTCCTGACACGTGACCTCTTGCCCTCCCCAGCCTTTCTCAACACCCCTGGTCCCCTCTCAGGGTCCCCTCTAGGTTCAGCCTCTCTACCCACTCTCACAGCCCCCTATTTACATGCATATAAACCTATCGGAAAAGCACGCGAGTTTTCTGTTTCTGAGATTGCTTTTACCCACTTTCCACCGGGCTTTCAGTTCTCTGCTCCTCAGATTTCCAATTAAAACTTTTTATTTAAAAAAAAATAAAATAGAATTATATTATTCTCCTCCCTCCCCATCCCATCTTCAAATTCCTCTCATGTAACACCCACCCCACTTCTTTTTCTTTGTTATGCTCTCCCTCTCTCCCCCCTCTCCCCCTCTCTCTGTCTCTCCCTCTCTCTCTCTCTGTCTCTCCCTCCCTCTCTGTCTCTCTCTCTGTCTCTCCCTCTCTCTCTCTCTCTCTCTCCCTCTCTCTCTCTCTCTCTCTCTCTCTGTCTCTCTCTCTCTCTCTCACACACACACACACAAATACACACGCATACATAAACACACACACACACACACACACACCTTTCTAAATATATAAATACATGCTCAGGAACTTTTTTATACATATTAGTACTAAATCTCTGTTTATAATGTGTTACATGATCTCTTATGGTTTATCATTTTCCTTTTACTTTACTTTCCATGGTGTGTGTGTGGGGGGGGTGTGTATGCTCGCGTGCAAATGTGTAAATGTGTGTGTGTGTGGTCAATTACTCAATCTCGTCTTACCTCTGATTTGTAGTGAGAGTGGGGAAACTCTGCCATGCACCCAAGCTATAGAAGAATCTACCTATGTAAAAACACAATTTTTAACAGCTCGATGTTTCACTGAGAAGATAAGCCATAATTTAAAGATTGATCCTAAAAGGTGGATGTGTGTCCTCAGGCTGTTGCGTGAAGAGCAGATGGAGGGAGGAGGGAAAGGAAGTTCCGTCTAGAGACACTGACACCCAACAGTTTCAGTTTTAGGGAAGGGACAGAAGAAGAGTGAGTGGTCCCTGCCCTGCAACCATGGGCACAAGAAAGCAAGATACATGGCACAAACATGGCTTCTGGACTGCTGAGAGACAAGGCAGGGTGAGGCATTAGTTCAAGGACTTCCTCTGAGGTTCTGAGAGCATAAGGCTGCTACCTGAGGGTGTTGGTCAAGTGGAAGTGAGGGAGTAGTGTAGTGTTGGAAAGATGGGTGAGGGGCACCTGGACTTCATACCAGAGGTGGCGAGAAATCACTGCAAGCCTAATAAACGAAAGACATTATGCCCCGGCGGGGGAGATAAGAGCGAGAGCGGCAGCCTCTTCCCGGAGCTGATGTCAAAATTAAATAAGACAATTGTTGAAATCATTTCAGCTGCCATTAGGCCTGCTTAGAGCACTTCAATAATTCTTTCTGGTATTTTGACCTACTGATTTTCTTAATCAGGTTTCAAGTCCGATGCCCATGACACTGGGCCTATTCAAATCCCAAGGCGGGACTAGAAGATAACAGAACGTCTGGAAGAAAAGCCAGAGGGCTCAGGGGCAGAGAGCTCTTGCCTGGCACCCACAGGACTCTAAGAAAGCTTGGGATCGACTCAGGTCTAGAAACCTCTTGGGAGAAGGTGCCTGTTCGGGGACTAGAGGAAGTCCGAGCTGCAGGGGCCACATTTGCAGAAGCAGGGACTAGGAAATACCATGGGGGACCTCACAGAGAGCCAATGGCCTGCTGTCAATGCAGGCTTTGTTCACCAGGAGAGCCATCCAGACTTCTAGCTTCCCTCCAGCCCCTGGATTCTCTCCGTGTGAGAGGCCTTGCTAGGCAGCCTTGAGAGGGAGGTTCTCCTTGTACAGTGCTGGCCCACGAAGAAGAACTGGGAGCAGGCAGAGGAACCAGGGAGGCAACTGATTCCGAAGCTTTTTGTACTTAGGGCTGCCCCCGAGGGAGGGTCGCCCAGGACCCCAAGGGCCTCATTGCTTTCCTCCCCAGCTCTAGTGAGGGACCTGGCAAACAGCTCAACCAAGGCCTTTCCCTGTGGCCTCACGGGTCATGTCAATCAAGCGTGTGAGAAAAATCATAAGTCTCCAGCAATGCGGCCACGGTGTCCTTTCGAGCTGGCTTATCTGCTCCCCTGGCTCCTGCTGATGGAGGCCAAGAGGTTGCAGAATCTTCCAGAAGCTTAGTGGAGAGGAGGAAGGGCAGATGAGGACCTCGCCACCCTCTGCCACCTTCAGCTCTGCAGGTCCTGATGTGAATTAAACATCCCAGAGCAGATTTCTCAGGCTCCCCCTTTTCCTCCCGCAAGACTGCCTCCCACCCTACGCCGGGGCCCATGCCACAAGGAAGAACTGGCTTCGTCAGTCTATTTCATGGGTGCTGGGGAGGTTCATCCCACCAGGGGTCTTCACAAGTGTGCCGTTCTGAAACTGAGATAATTGCTCACAGAGAGGCAGGGCCCACCTAAGTGGGAACACAGGGCATTGTGGGAGAGGAAATGTAGAGGTACCCATTGCTCTGTTCTCAAGTTCCCTACTGTTGATTAAAAGATGGTAGAGTGCCCAGGTTCCTCCTTCTAGGGTGTGGAACTCATTTGCCAGCTTTCCCAGCCTCACTCTGCCCTGGACATGGCTCTGCAGCCTGTCCCAGATGCCGGTCAAACTCCGTGGGAGACGGGCCACCTCCCTCTGCATGCCACCTGCATGGCTAGGTCCCAGTTTTTGTAGTGCTCTTTGCCAGGGCTCCTTTTCTGTCGAAGATAGCTGTGAAATGGTACTCTGCTTGAAATCCCACCCCCCACCCCCACTGCAGTCACAAATCAAGAGAACATAGTCTTTCTGACCAGGATGGACTGAGCTTGAGCGCCTACCTGTCTCTCACTGATTGGCCTCAGGGAAGCGACACATCCTACCTGAGCCTCTTGCTCCTCATTTGCTCCCAGGATCTGGTGGTATCTGCTTTGCAGGGCTCCTGCACCAGACAAGGCAGTGTGTTCAGCAGCTGGCTCCAGCTGGCTCGGGCAAGTCATCTTCTTCTGCTCACAGAGGAGGGCTATGCACCTGTGCTCCAGGGCCAGCCAGAGGTGGAAGCTGACACTCGAGGGTGACTTTCAGACCTCTGGAAGAGCTATCCAGCTGGCTGGGGCTAGTATGTGGTGATGTGTAGTGTCTCTATCCTCACACACTTAAGAGTCTCCCCTGTCAAAAGAAGAGTGAGTGGCTTGTCCACATCCTTACAACCATGCAGTTAAGATCAGCACCCAGCACTCATTGAAAGCCATTTTCTGAGATAATTGCTCCCAGAGAGGCAGGGCCCTCCTAAGTGGGAACACAGGGCATTGTGGGAGAGGGAATGTAAAGGTACCCATTGCTCTGTTCTCAAGTTCCCCACTGCTAATCAAGAGCTGGTAGAGTGGCCAGGTTCCTCCTTCTGGGGTGTGGATGAATCCAGCATGGGAAAGAGACCGCGAGGGCAGCTTTCTTCCTTTGTTTAGCTTGTGGCCAAGCCTGGGACTTGGACATTGAGGCTCCATGGGCCCAGGTAGGGGCAGAGAAAGCGCCAAAGGAACCTGCTGCCAAAGGTATTTAGGCCCAAGAGAATGGAGCCTACCACCCCCACATCCCATCCTCTTGTGTTCCACTCCCAGCTGGGTATGGAGTACCAAGTGAAGGCAGCTGCCCTAGGAACTCAGTGGTGGGTCTAGGGAGACACCACACTCCTGTGCCATGCCTGGAAAGTGCACAGGAAGCCCCCCAGAGCCTCACCAGATCGTCTATCTTCAACCATCTGTTGGTACAGAGCATGAGCATAGGGTGGGGGGGGGAGGTGAGCTGGTGCAGCGAACTCTAGAAGGCACACCGTGTGCATGGACACACAGGGGTTGCCTGCGTGCTGTGTTAAGGTATACTAGATTATCTTCCTGGCCCCCTCTAAGCAAGAGGACAGGCCTGTCGCCCCAACTCAGCAGTTAAGATGCAAGAGAACAGGTCTGAAGATGGCCGTCTCTGTGTCTGCCCCTGGCTTGGTGAGCTCCCCAGATAGAATGTCTCTTTTGGCCCTGAGATCTCTCTGATGGTCTTGACCCAACACTTCTCTGGGAGGATGGAGCTCAGGAGCCCACACTCTCTCATTACCACTTCCCCCAACCATGGAAGCCTTGATGAATGAGTCTCTCTCCACCCTCTGAGGGACCAGGATTCGATGGCCCCAGATTGAAAGGTCTGGTGGTGTTTGACACGCCCTTTGAGCCAGGTCTGTAAAAGGTATGCTTCACAGTCATCCAGTGCATTAAGGATGTTCCAGCAGGGCCCAGGTCTGCTGACTGGGCACAGCGAGGCAGCAGGACACCTAACATTCCATCATGCAGGCCCCCTCGCTGGCTGGCTTGTATGTTTGTTGGTTTTGCCGGGGAAGCTGTGGGTGAGCCATGTTCACATGGGGCTTTCAAGGGATAGGTGATGGGATGACAGTTGAATTGTATTTTTGGCAAAAGTTAAGATAGATGTCAAATGAGAAAAAGAGATGAAGCCAGGAAAGAATCTCTTCCTCGTGGCAGGGAGGACAGAGAGTTCATTGTCCCCAAAGGGACACTTTTGAAAACAGAAGTGTCGTTATAAGGAAAAGCAGGTACAGAGTGGGCATTTTCCTGACAAACAGGAGACCCCACGAGCCAGTGTATCCGGCCGCCTTATCTTCTCCTCTCTATTGTACCCAAGACAAAAAGTTTGGGTCCCCCTACCTCTCTGGGTCACCAGGGTCCTACAGAGCTCTAGGAAGTCCTCCCTGACCCCTGGCATCTGCATTCGTACATTTCATTCAGAAATGATGTACCAATACGATTTTGTGCCTTCTGTGTGTAAAACGATTTCCCAAGTATGGCAAGTCTACAGGTTAAGCCATGACCGTGGTCCAGCACCATCAGCCCTCTGGGGTCCCCCGTCCCTTTAGTGACACTTCAATGAGATTTCAACTCATGCTCATGTAGGTAGCAGTGAGGGGGAGGGTAACCAGGTGTGTAAGAGTAGGGCCAGGCTCTCTGTGAAGTGTGCCCAGTGGTTTGGTGAGGGCATATCCTCTCAGGTACTGGGGTAACTCCATTTTATGGCAAAGGAGACCACAGAGAGCCAGGAGAGCCCTCTCCTTTATGCCTTCTATTGTCTACACTTTGCCCGAACCCCAGCCTGCAGACAGCCACCTGGACAACAGATCTTGGGGTGCAAGTAGACCCCACAGCGGCAGGCTCAGACTCCTGGGCCAGTGGCAATACTTGCTGTGGCCGCTCAAGGACTGCCCTGCCGCTTCCCTCCCGTGCTCTCAGATCCACAGCTGAGATCCAGTCTCCTTTCTAACCAGTGTCCAGGATGGACAGGGATGGAGCAGAAAATGTACACAGCCTCCTGAGGGATGCTGGGAGGGGCATGATCAGAAACCACTTTCATTTTTGGTGCACGGGTCACAAGATTCATTCTTGAATCAATTCAAATTAAAATGTTAACTAGGATGCAGTTCCACACAGGGGAAATGATTTGCCTGAGGTCTCACGGGCCAGGTGATTAGATCCTGAACAGTCACCTTCCCCCATCCTCCTCCCCTTTCATATGCACTCTACAGTTATTTTCATATTTTTAAAACACTATAAATAGGCAGTTTTTAAACAGGGATGCTGCAGATGGAACCCATAGCTCTAGACATGCTATGAGCACTGTGCCTCTGAGTTACAGTCCAGGGCCCCAGTTTTTAAAGCATCAGTGGACATCTGTATCTGGTTTTTAGGGTTTTTAAGAGTTTCTTATCAGTTTTAGCATTTATCTGTTACATTAACATCTGCTCTGTTTTGAACCCGGATATGTTCTATGTGTCACATCATAGTTTTCCCTATGAACCACACACGTTTGCCATTGCAGATCTGTAGGCTTCAGAACAGAAGCCCCAGGAGGCTGTCCTGCAGCAAACCAACCCCTCCCAGGGCCTTCATCAACAGGAGGCCTGCACACCTTATCAGAATGCCCATCACTCTGGATCCTCAGCTCTATTTGTATTTTCTGCCAGGCTCTGCCCTGGCTTCCTGAGGGTCTGGGCTTAATGATGTGCTCAGTGGAGCGAATACTGACCATGACAGCTTCCGGGTATGTTTTCCTAGACATTGAGGTCGGATCACAGGCAGACCTGGTTTTCTTTGGAGGGGTCCTCTCCTCTCTTCTCCCCTCCCTTCTGGCAAAGATCTGAAACTCTATGATGTGGGCGGTGCCTTTTTCTGCCTGTGACTGCCTCTGTGAAAAACTTTTCCCTGAGCTGAACATAGAAAATTAGCTTTTCAAACATAGCATTGTGTGATTTTATGAGCCCTGCAGTAACTGCTCTCGGATCTACTCAAAGAAATCTTGAACCCCAGCCAATGCTGTCTTCCAAAGGATGAGAGAAGTATGGGTGACCAGAAGAGGGCTTTCCATCCTCTTGGGGTTCACCGTACTTATTTCTGGTAAGGTGGAAAGGACTGCTTCAAAAAAGAGTTTGCTATCAGTCCGTCCCTGTTCCCTCTCCTTCCCTTGCTCTAGCTCTATCTAGTGGTTAGTCAATGGCTACTATGTAACATTTTCAAGCGGGTAACTATGGCATTGGATATATGCTGAGTCACAGCCTCGGGTGTACCTTTATCTTAGTACCACAAGTTCTCTGTGTGTGCCTGTGCGTGTATGTGTGTGCGCGTGTGCGTGTGCGTGTGTGTGTGTGTGTGTGTGTGTGTGTGTGTGTGTGTGTTTGTGTATGTCCACTTGCATATCTTAGTACCACAAGTTCTCTGGGTGTGCCTGTGTGTGTGTGTGTGTGTGTGTGTCCACTTGCATGTGCCTGGGCTAGGTAACAGTTAACTCAAGGAAGCCCTTGTCAAGGAGCGGCTAGAAGGAGGAAGGCGCTGAGCCAAAGGCTCAGAATAGCCAGCCCTGGCGCCAAGGGCTGAAAGAGGGCAGAGGAAATGGGTAGATTAGCCCCTGGGAGGGGAGGCAGGAGGATGGGCATGTGGCTGTGGCCTGAGGCACATCGCAGCTCCATGTGACTTTGCTGAGTGAATTGGGGTTCAGGAATAGATGGGAGGATTTTGAGGGTAGGAGACTCTAGATGCTTCCTCTGGCCAAAGAAGGAAGGGTCACAATGCCACCTCTAAATGGTCACTGTGCAGAGAAAGCCTGGCAAATGCAATGGAAGGGAGGGATGGAGATTGGAAGGCTGGGCAGGTCAGCTCAGCCTGGACCTCGGGGTGAGAGGTATGGCTTCTGATAACAGAGAACGGAGCCTTTCTCTAGGCTGGGGGCTGGAGACAGCATCAAGAGCAGTTTATACGTAATGGCTTCAGTAATGACGACACAATTCAGCCACCTTCTTGCCCAGTATACCGGAAGTACTCAGTAAGTATCACTCACTGGTTTTCCCAAGTCCCAGGAGGCTGTTCAACTGTGGACAGCAGCTTTCAGGCCCACTTAAGCAAAGCCATTACTCAGTGCTACAGGCAGGACGGTCAATACCAGGCTGTCCCGGCCACTGTGTCAGCATGGTGCCTGGGCCCTGGGAGAGTTGGAGAGCAACGAAGTGTTCTTACTCTGCCTTCCTGCCAGAGACTCCTTTTGCTTCATTGGCTGCTTCGTTGTTGGGTAAACTATTGGCTAGCACTCCGTTGCTATGACCCTGGACTGAACTACTTCTTGTCTTTGAGGGACCAGGGACCACTAGATCCCACCCTTGGCCTTCTCAGGATGGTGTTCCTCATGGTGGTATCCGTCCCACAGCATCCCTGGTGGGGGAAGATTGATTCGGTCCCTGGGTCTGTTTACTAAGACACTGAGGGCCTCATAGACTAGGGATTCCTGATGTAGCAGAACCTGGTCTGCTGACACTGAGCACCAATGCTGTGTGAGTCCACTTACATGGACCCTGTCAGACACAGGGTCACAGGGCGGAGGACATCAGAAGCAGCCAGGGCCAGGGAAGCAGGAAGAGAAGGTTCTGCTTAACAGATGCCGCCTGATTGGATGGATCAGTTGGCAGGAGTGATGTCAATCATACAATGCTGTAGATGTACCTGATGCCATTGAGCTGTCTGCTTAGAGTATGGTCCAGATAGCAATGTTTAATCTTACATATTCACCACAGTTTTAAGAATTATTATCCTAAAAGGTGACAAAGTGTAGAATTCCAAAACTATGGGGGTGGGGTGGGGAACCAGGCATCTAAACACCTACAGTCGCAGCAGTTGGGAAACTGAGGCGCAAGGATCGAGCTCAAAGTATTACCTGTAGTACATGACAAGAGCCTGCCCCCTAAAGCTGTTTTAGTTATCATTTCTGTTGCTGTGATAAAATACCATGACCCAAAGCAACTTGGGGAGAAAGGGTTTAACCTGACCTATAGCGCTCAGACCCTGGTCCATCATCAAAGGAAGTTAAGGCAGGAACTCAAGGCAGAAACTGACACAGAGACCAGGAACACTCCTTATTGGTTTGCTCAACTCGCTCAGGTCCTTCTTACAGAACCTAGGACCACCCGCTGGGGCATGGCACCACTCATGGCAAACCGCATCCTCCCCACATCAATCACCAATCAAGGAAGTGCACCACAGGCCTGCCCGCAGGCCTGTCAAGTGGAGGTTGTTCTCTCAGTTGAGATTTCCTCTTCCAAAATGATTCTAGCCTGTTGTGTCAAGTTGATATAAAACTAGCCAGCACAATGGGAGATGATACAAGTGCACCAGAGAGATCACTTTGTGGGTGACTTTTAAAACAGAAAAGGATGCCGGCTTCTGAGGGCAGGCTCTGCTCAGCACTAGCTTCGTATCCTCGGCAGGTCACCCACCTCCCATGACCAGTTTCATTATCTGTAAAAATGAACCCGCCAGGAAACTGAAGGGGACTGCAGTTGTGCACCAGGCCCGGCACTGCACACACAGGCCTCGAGCAGTGTCTGACATGGTTTGGGCGATGGTGCCACTCATTAATGCTACATGTTCAAGTTCAGACTCAGGGAAGAGATGTGTGGGGCCAGCAGCCAGGGCTTTACTTTGAGGCCAGAGCATTTGGTAGAGGGATTTGGTAAGGAATGGGAGGGGGCTCTAGGAGATTGTCATTCAAGGACGGGACACAGGCCTTGCCTCCTCAGGTGGCCGTGCCAGTTAAGGCAAGATAGAACAAAGGCTGTGTAGGCCACCATTTGTGGGCCACTCCACAGGGCCCCTCTCCTAACACTTGTGTAACTAATGGTTCATGCGGTGCCAAGCACAGGAGTGACCGGACCCAACAATGTCTTCCAGCTCAGGGATCTCAGAGCCGGATGCTAGCAGGAGATGGCCTACTCTCTCTAAGTGGCTATGTGACAGTGCACAAGAAACTTCTCTTGCTGGCTTACAAATGTCCTGTGTACAGTGAAGGGCTACTCAGGGTCTCTTCCACTCCAGTACTGGCATCAGGGCCCCCAGCAGCTAGGAGATGTTTTCACAAGCAATAACGGCATCACTGTGAGTAGGCTTGGCAATCTAAGGAACGCTCGTGTAAGACACACTAGGAAGCAGCCCTGGGTCCCTTACCAGCTGCATGAACTAGGCAAGCTACACCTCTTCCTGTGCCTCGGCACCTTCCTCTTTAAACTAAAGACAAGTTGGGCACGGTGGCACGCGCCTAGAATCCCCGCCTCAAGAGACAGAGGTAAGAGGCCAGCCAGAGCTATAATATACAGACACCCAGTCCCCAAATAAAAGGTCAGTGATTCCGACTAGAAAGAGAGGAGTGCCAGGGCTGCCACAAGGCCTGAGTGTAGAATCATTTGAACCCAGCCTAGAGGTGGAGTTGAGGCAGGTAGAAAGTGCTTGGCCTGAGCCGAGTTAGGCCAACAGTAAGAAGGCAATTCTAGCTGGCAGGTGTTTATGTGGACATGTGAATGTGTGGGCTGCTATGATTCGCTGCATGCAAATGTAGGCATGCTTACAGAGCCTTAACAAAGGCTGATCCCTGAATGAGAAGTCGGGGACTTGGGCTCCCTCTGAGAAGTCGGGGACTTGGGCTCCCTCCCACTAGGCAGCACCACATTTTTTTGGTTTGAGTGGGGGCCACCTGCCCCTTTGCCTGTGGCCGTGACTGGAACATGCCGGCCTGCGAGTACAGAAGCAAGCCCTTGTGCATAACCCAGGGTGTGATTAATTTAATTATTTCAAAAGCCCCTTTAGTATTTCATGAGGGTCATGCCCCTGGCTGCGGGCTTGAATACAGCTGCCGCAGGTTTCAATAAAATCAATTAATTTAATTTGATTTGGTTTTATGTACTTGGAGCTGGTACCTCTTGAACTCAGTATGAAAATTATTGCAGAATAAAAATGCATATTAGTACTCAGAGCCCCGTGCCCTTGGACTCTCTTCACAGAGCCTGCAGCATCGATCACAAAAGCAAAAACCCCCTGAACCGCCAACGTCTGCTGTCCATGCCCACAGAACCTCCCTCAGAGAGGACTGGCTTCCCAGAGAGGACGGGCTTGCCGGCTATGCAGGGCGCCTTTCTTTCTGAAACATTTTCTGGTGGTGGGACGTGCACCCCTAAGGAACAGCTTCCCCCCTTACCTCCCTCCAGGTCTGACTCCAGTGTATATTCAGGAAAGGAGGATGGCTGTAACTCGGGAGCCCTACCTGCACAGCATCTGGCCAACCCTTCCTGTTAAATATGGGGTCTTCTAAACTCCAGTCACAAAGCCACCACCCAGGGCATCAAACAGGTTCAGCCATGTTCACAGTCTGTAGAAGGCAGAGATTTTGCAAAGGGCTGCTCTTCCAACTGTCCGTGCACTCCTTCGCCAGAGTGAGAGATGGCAAAGGGTTGGGGTTAGGGCAATACGGCAGAAGGGACACCCACCGACATTCCTTCATGAGCTCAGTGCTTGCTACACCTAGCTCTGGTGGGAGGCTGAAGGGCTCATCCCCTGTCATCCCCCAAGGATACCTGAGATCTGACTTCAGCCTTCCTACTGACCGCAGAGAGAGCCCTAACCTCCAATCCCCACCACAGAACCAGGCCTCCCTAAGGTTCTGAGGAAGCAGCCAGGGAATCAGTTCTTCCCACCCCTGCTTGCTTTCTCAGAGACGTCTACTAAGTGCTGAATGTTTCCCTGGACCTTCCCAGCATGATCTCATTTAACCCAAGCATTGGCTCTGCACGGTTTTCATCACTGTGAGGTAACTGTGCAGGAAGGAGAAATACCTTTCTCAAGGTTGGGGCTCAGGGATTTAACCCCAAACATAGCTGCCAAGGTTTACAGCACCCCAAGTGGCCACCAGTGCAAACACACGCTTGATTCAGCACGGTCTACACCCCTCTGCAAGGGCAAGAAAAGAAGTGGTGACTATTACTAGTAAACTCAACATCCCTCGGGGCACGATTATCTCCATTTCACACATGCAACAATAGAGGCTGAGGGTCGCAACAACGTACCCAAGCCATCCTGAAAATAGCTGAGCTAGGCTTCAGGCTCGCTAGACTCTCTGTTAGTCACAGCGCTCTTTGCCTCTGTGCCTTGGATAGAGGCGCTGCCAGGCATCTGGGCTTTGAGGGTCACCCCAAAGATAGTGGCAGCCTGGCTGGCGGCCTGCGGGCGGAAGCACAACCGGGACTGAACAGATCCGGGCCCTGCATCCTCGGCTCTCCCGGGTCAATACAGGTCCCGTGTTCCAGGGCTGCGCTTGCCTCTCCCGCCAAGACCGCGGCCTGGAGAGACGCCTAGCCCCGGTTTCCCTGGGGAGGTGGCGGGTGAGAGGTCGAGGGCGTGGTGAGACTGCAGAGGAGTGGCCGGAGACCGGCCGGATCGATGGGTGGGTCCTGGCGTCGGGGAGCGCAGGGAGGGCCGGGAAACGCACCCTGGGCATCTGGCAGCAGGGATCAGGAGTTGGGGCAGGTCAGGAGAGGTGGGCAGACCCTGCAGACGGAAGGGGCGGAGCAGATCGGAGGAGGTGTGGCATTGGGAGATGGGCAGGTCCAGGAGTAGTTAGAGCAGGGTGGGGGCGTGGCGTGGCGAGGCGGGGAGGGGGCGAGGTCCGAACAGAGGGTGAGGCAAAGGGCAGGCAGAGCCAGAAGAGGTGGACCAGGTGAGAACACATGCTCAGTCTCTGGGTTGGCGGCAGGGCCGACCAGGTGTCTTAACATGATGTTCCCCATTTTGCTTTCTCAGGTTTTCAGCCAAAGGCCCTGGCTGGGAGAGGGCGGCGGGCTGGTCTGAACAGGCAGGGTAGTTGAAGGGGCGTGGGAGGGGTGCTGCCCTGCACTCTGCTTTTCCGGCCTGGAGAATCTTTCATGAGTCCGCCCAGTTGGCTGTACAGTTTCCCCCCTTGCTGGCCCCGCCCTGTCTCCTGAGCCTCCCACCCTTCCTTCCCTTGTGGGGTTGCATCCTCCTCTGGATGGACTCAGTTAGCCAAAGGCAAACACAACGCGGAGCCCTCGCTCCCAGTTTGCCTTCTCCTGGGGAATTCAAATCGGGCCACGCCCCTCGCTTTTCTTTCTCTGCCCTGCTCCCTGGGCCCTCTAGAACTTAATTCAAAGTTTTCTAAGTTGAATTCATCCTGGGAGGCCCTTCTTTTTTGCAGCCTTCATGGGCCTACTATATCTGTCCCAAGTTCAGACTGTTAGGCTCGTCCTGGCAGGCACAGAAGATCCCTATCAGAGTCCTGTGTTCTTCTCTTGACTGACCACCTTGGGCATGCAGAGCCTTCAAATCAGAGATATCTCAACCCTAACGATATCTCTTAAATGGTGGAATCCCAGAGTGGGAACCTAGATTGGGAGGTGGGGAGCAGTTATTTGGGGACAAGGGAAGTCCTTCATGAATGCTTTCTATCACATGAAGAAAGGCAGCCACGTACCCCAGAGACCCCCCGCTGTCCCCTGACTCTCCCTATGGTATGACTAGCTCAACTTCTCATTCATTCCAAAGCCGCACTTGCAGACCACAAACCTCCCCGTGGCCTTGGGGAGGACCAATGCATCACTTGCTTTTTGCATGCCTGGAGTCCCTTGACCAAGATTGTCGCTACACCTATACCACATCCAGATGTTCTTCAACAGACTGAATAATCAGGATCTTCAACGGAGGTGGACCACAGGCATCCACAGCCAAGCTCCATGTAGATGGAGCTCTTGGAGTCTCAGAGGGGGGAGGGACCTGTGGTCACACTGTTTGTTACTGTCAGAGTTGGAACTCTATCTGGCCTCCTCCTGGCTGCTGCCCTACTATGATATATATATATATATATATATATATATATATATATATATATATATATATATATATGTATGTATATATATATGTATATATATATATATAGTTCTACTATATATACTGTGCTTTACTTTCAGGCATCTGTCTCTATGTTAGGGACACATAGCATGACCAAGAGAACTCCGAAGGGGGAATCACACTGGCAGCCCTCAACAAAGCAGTCAGTCTAACATTGGTTTGGGAAGAAGTGAGAAGACCCTGGGTTGCACTTGGAGTACAGCCCTTCTCATTCGCAGTGGCAACCAACTGTTTCCCCAGGGCAGCCAGCCAGGGGTGACTGTTAGCAGGAGCCTGGCATCACCTCCCTTCAAGCCCAGCCATTGTGCTGAGGACAACATAGTCGGAAGGGAAGTGCCAGTGTGAGCCAAATTGGCAACTTCAGATCAGAGCGATTAACATGGTGATTCTTTTCCATTCATTATGCTCAACCAATATCCGAACAGGTTGCACAAGACGGGGACATGTCTGCTCCTGTAGGGGCGCTTGTCATCCTGTGGCCCTGCCAGACATTGTACTGGGAGACGGTGGCTCCACAGAGCCAAGGTTTGGGAGGGCCCTGGTTGTCATCTGCTGGGTACTAGCAGTTACTGAGCACTGCTGTGCCACACACATGGGAGGGGGCAGCATTGGGGAAGAGTACAGCAGAAGAACTGTCAGTCATCCAGGCCACTGCTGTGAATTCTAATGAAGTATATAGAGAGGAATGAGGCTAATGTGGATGAGGGTAATACTTCTGGTGTTAGAAGATCGTAGACCCAGACACCAGTCACGTAGAACCCCAAGGTCAGTGGGCTTGTGACAGCTGGCTTTTGTATCGTCCTTGGTCATGGAGTCCACATGAATAAATTACCAATGCACTGTGATTCGGAGCAGGAGGAAGGTACGCTGTGTAACTTGCTTATGAAGAAAATTTTTGATCAGAAGTAACTTGTCTGTATTCGGATTCATAAACCTTTTACTTACAAACATTGACTAGACATCTTCTACCTCCCGGGCCCTGGGCTGCATCACCTATGCGGTCACTTTATTCACTCTTCATGAGGATCTATGAGGCCACTCTGATTGTCCTTCCCATTTTATGGTTAAAAAGCCTGAGGCTGGTGAGTGGGAGGCCACCAGGTTTTACACCAGGGCAGTCTGGCTTTACAATATGTGCAGATACCAGACATCTTATGTGTTAGGAAAACAAGGGATAAAATAATAAATGATGACTCCTACCCCCTCCCAAAACTTCAGATCCTTTTGGAAGAGGTGGACGTAGGGTCTGGCATTCTTTCATCAGCAGAGCCAGTCAGTTATCCAGTGGATAATGACATATGCTGTGTTTGTGGAAGATGGGGTTAGGTCCCTCTTCTCCCCTGCTCACCCCACAATGCTTGTGACTAATAAAAATGAAGCAGTAGAACTTCATGATGAGGCTAAGGGCGCAGTTCAGTTGGTAGAATGTCTGCCGAGCATGCACGAAGCCCTGAGCTTGAACCCTAGCAACACATGCACCTGGCATGGTGGTGTATGCCTATAGCCCCAGCAGTTGGAAGATGGAGGCAAAGAGATGAGCTGTTTAAGGTCCTCCTCCTCAGCTGTACATCATCTTCATGGCCAGCCTGAAATACAGCAGACCCTGAGAGAAAGACTGTAGCATGAGGGTACAGTGTATGAGAGGGAAGGGACTTACCCGAGTTAGAAAGGTTTCTGACATGAAAACCCACCTAGCTTTTCCGCTGGCTGCTTGGAAACAGATGCAGGGCTGAGAAAGAAGGGAGTAGAGGTTTTGGCTAAGTCTTTATCATCTCTCTTGCCATCTTCTTCATATCTCTAACCCCTGAAGAGATGGCACTGCACGCAACACCTTACAAACTTTCTCCTAGCTTCCTGATAAACCCCTGTTTGTCCCCTTCCCAGAAGACATATGTCTTGCCCCAAACCATCATTCATACCAGATGCCTTCCAAAGCCTCAGGTGGATGGGCATGGCAGTAACATGGAGAAGCCATGCCCAATATTCTTCCCTTATCACCCTCCTTTGCAGACTGCTCCCCTCTGAGCCCACCGAGGCAGAGCCTGAGCCAGAGACACAAGGACATTCTGCATTAGTTGAATGAATGTACACCCCAGTGTCCTGCCAAGGCGGTAATAAAAATTTGGAAAGTCTTGCAAAAAGAGAAGCCAGGAGCCAGGAGAAGTTGGGATCAACAGCAGTAATCAACAACTCTGGCCAGAAATGAACAGCCTAGAGCTTACTGATGCTGCGTGTGACCCAGCGCTGTTGAAGATCCTGGTGATTTGAGCTTAATCTGTGCATAAGTGGCAGTCTCCACCAAGGGGCTCCAGACTTAAAGAAAGCACAGGTTCAATCATGTCCCATGCCCCCGTCACCCTGTCCATTTCCAAAGCCATAGAGGATACCCCTGGCTTGCTGCCTAAGACTTCCATCAAACTAACAGATGAGAGAGCCAAGAGCTTCAAGTCCATTTACCTCTCAGCCCCTCCAAACTCAGGAGACAGTGAGGACCAGGAAGAAAGAAGCCCTTCCCCTGGGGCGTGCACCCATAGAAGCGAAGCCAGGGCTAGGAACAGATTCTGGCCCCACAACTGACACCCTGCTCCTAAGGTTTTGGGTCCAGGACTTCAAAAACCACTTCATTTTTAGGGTCATCCAGTGACCTGTTAAATCCAAGGTGATGAGAAAGCTAGCCAGAGTCTGTTTGCCCAATTCCTCTGCAGCCCTCCCCAAAGACAAACCAGCCATCATCTGAGGAGACCCTTGGCAGGAACTAAAACAAATCCACCAAGGGCAGTGACAAGGAGTGGGGGAAGAGAAGAGACAAGGTTAGGAGCTGGCACTTGCTCCACTGTTAACCTGGGCATATTTAACTTACCAACCTGCCCAGCCCTGATACCTTCTGGCTCCTGTCCGGTTCGGGGCCAGCCAGACTGTGTGTTCCTCTTTGGCAAAGTTCTGAGAGAGGAAGCAGAGACTGTTCCAGAACACTAGGGAAATCTTCCACATGCCTGTTCCCTACATCCTTTGGGCTCTAGGCCCTCTCCATCCCGCAGTGACCACCCCGACTAGCCTTGAGTGGGACTCTCCTACAGCACGAGGTGTATATTTGGGACCTTGGCATTGCCCCCCTTTGATGTAGGACCGGCAGATACAGACACTATGGTGGGGTTTCTGTATTTGGCACATTGATGTAGCACTATGTATGTGTCCGGGGGCTGTTGTTGCTACTTCCCACACGTTGACGAGCTTGTGTGATTTAGCCAACAGCATTTCTAGGTGAGGAAGTCGAGGTAGAGAGAGGCTAAAGAACTTGCCACAGACCATGTAGAGCTGACAGGCCACAGTTAGAGTTGACAGAGCCAGGCAGAGTCCCACTGCAGAGTTAGGGCAGTTTCAGGGACCGCTAGGCCGTTGCCACTCGACAACTTGGTTCAGCAACCTCAGGTTCAGTCTCTGTAAAACGTGGATGGTAAGTCATTCTCCATCAACCCCTGGGATGGTCACTCTGGGAAACATAGAGGGCTTCAGACGGGGAGGCTGAGTCTCGTCTTACCTTGCTCCTGGCGTGGGTAGATTCACCCCACTGTTGGCTCATGTCTATAGAGTCAGGCAGGAATCCCTTTCCCATAGTCAACCTCAAACCAAACAAACTGTAGATGTGTCATTGATGTGATAGTTATGTGAGACATTTTGATATTAATGAACACTTTTGCTTATTAAAAAGCTCCTCTCTGTTAGCACCCTCAATTTACTGGCAATGGCCACATTGGGGAGAGCAGACGCGACCCTCCATGTCCTGCTTGTCCACAGTTCTTGGTCCCAGCCACTCCTTGACTGCCCTAGACCACCAATTACCTCTCAGCTAAACTCTGTCCTCCCCAACAAGTCCCCTGAGTGACAGTTAGGGCCTTTACCTGTCATCTTGCAGCAAGAGAGGCCCCTAAAGGTGTGAGGTTTTCCTCCCCAATATTCTTTCTTATTATCCCATACCACACCTGCCACGGATGACAGAAAGTCTTAAGGAAGAACTAAACTTTACACTATGATGTGATGTTCTACTTGCTCCCTTCGAGGTGTCTTAGTGTCTCTCAGTTGAAGCCAGGAGAGGGGACACAGAACTGTGGCATATGCCCCCCTACCCCCCCTCACACACACAATAAATGGGTGTAATTTGAGCTCAGAAAAGGTCATGCTGCTTCCGAGGTTTGCATAGTCCCCATTTTACCTGATAGTCTTTGAGAGTTCATTCAGAGTTACTGACCAGTGATGGCAGCTTCAGCTGTAGCATGCCATGGACCAGTGTGGGAGGTTATTAAAGACAAGAAAGTCAAAGGACTTTACCTTTTGATGTAACTTTACCTGCCTTACCGTTTGATGTAGCTTGATTTGCATAAGGATTTGCCCATGGTGAGTGAGTGGCGAGTCCTTGAGACTAAGACAGCAGAGGCCTCCTCCTCGGTACACAGTCTGTAGACATCAAGGACCTGGGGACATTCTTCCTGCTCACCTCAAGCCTGGCTCCATCTGAACCACTTTCCCTTACCTCATTTTGTTTCCTGAGTTTTTATGTCTCCCATAAATTGCAGTTATATTTGGGTGCTGGACCCATTCACTTTCAGATGACAGTTGATGTAAGTGCACACGTTTCCCCAGGTGTGGGGTGTAAGCGCACACATCCCCCCAGGTGTGGGGTGTAAGCCCACACATCTCCCCAGGTGTGAGGTATAAGCACACACATCCCCCCAGGTGTGAGGTGTAAGCACACATCTCCCCAGGTGTGGGGTATAAGCTCACACATCCCCCCCAGGTGTGGGGTGTAAGTTCACACATCCCCCCAGGTGTGAGGTGTAAGCGCACACATCCCCCCAGGTGTGAGGTGTAAGCGCACACATTCCCCCCAGGTGTGGGGTGTAAGCTCACACATCCCCCCAGGTGTGGGGTGTAAGCTCACACATCCCCCCAGGTGTGAGGTGTAAGCGCACACATCCCCCCAGGTGTGGGGTGTAAGCTCACACATCCCCCCAGGTGTGGGGTGTAAGCTCACACATCCCCCCAGGTGTGGGGTGTAAGCTCACACATCCCCCCAGGTGTGGAGTGTAAGCTCACACATCCCCCCAGGTGTGGGGTGTGAGTGCACACATCCCCCAGGTGTGGGGTGTAAGCGCACACATCCCTCCCAGGTGTCATAGATCTCTACAGAGTTCACTAAGTAGACACAGATGTCTTCTGTAACCTTGGGCATACCCTGCTTCCTTAGGAGTAAAGAGGGTACACAGGGTCTTCCAAGAGCCCAGCAGATGTGACAGCTCAAGACTGCTAATATCCCCCACCCTTTAGGATCACACAGATGGTTTGGAAAGCATATCTATAACCCTGGTTTTGCATGCCTTGGTAGCACACACCTCTAACCCTGGCACTCGAGGTATCAACAATTTAAGGCCAGTCTTGGCTGTGTAGCAAGTTCAAGGCCAGTCTGAGCTACATGAGACCTTACTTCAAAAAAAAAAAAAAAATGAAACAGAAACTTATTTATCTGGGCTACAGCTTATAATAAACTTTTGGCTATCAGAGCCCAAGAATGTTCTCTCATGTACACATCCTAGTAGCAAGGAAAAAAGTAACTTAAAATTTTAAAGAAATAAAACTCCATATAATCCAGTAAAAAGTATGTGCAGTCCAGGGGAACTCATTCCTCTGACATGTCTCCTGTATGCAGCTGGGAGCCAACAATCTGAAGGAGAATCAAATAATTCTGAACCACCCAAAGAGGCCACAGGACACAAGCCATAACACACATTTCCCTAAGGCCCGTTAACTAGTATGTGTAGGTGGAGCCTAGGTGCTCCTGACTTAGACACAATCCTAACACATTTAGCTTCCAGGTTTCCAAGTCTTCATGGCAAATGGGAATGGAGGTAGAGGCCTGCTGGGGAAAATCCATTTGGCATCAGCTCTGATTTGGGAACCCAGAGTGGCTGCCCCGTGAGGACTATTGCCATAGGTCAGGGTGTAGGGCTTCATGGGTTTTCTAGTATACAAACTTCTTCAGGGCCTTTACACATTTCAGGACTTGGATGTTTAACAGTATAGCTCAGAGGGCCACTGGGCTGGCTGATCAGAAGATGGCAGCCTGAGGCCTCTGCAGATGAGATGGTGGTGAGAAACGTAGTGATAGAAGATGAGGGGAAGTGCATCATGGGAAGATGGCCACCATAAAATAGGAAGTGACAAAAGGAAGCAAGATTAGGAACAGTTTTCATTTTTAAAGTGAAAGGAAAATATAGTCAGGGGGACTCTGCAGGTCGGAGAGTGAGGCTCTCAAAACCAACAGGGAGATTGTTATGGCAGAAAGGCTGCCGTGGGGTGAGCCTGACTTCTGGGTCATAGTCAGGATTGTAACAACTCTCCCAGGCCGCACCTCGAGCCCTGTCCTGCCCCTAAGCATGCCATAGCTCAGTGCCTCCATCCATAGACTTCCTTCTTTTCCAGGGTCCCTAGAGGTCACTGGGTTTCTTGGAAGGGGCTATTCTTACCCAATTGAGGCCTGGGATCCATCCCCATATTACTTCACTATACCTATTCAGATGGAGTCAGGTCTCAGGTCACACATCTGAAATCATACCATGAAATCATGCCTTGTTCATGAAATCTGACCCCTGACTGACGTCTTGGAGCAATGGCTGTACATGCTGACACCAAGGGCTTCACAGATTCTGGGTCCACCTTGACTTCTAGACTTGTCAAGACCTATGCGGGCTGCTCTATCCACTCATACCTGCTAACCCTGTTCCCTGGGTGCTATTCCTATGGCCTGCTGCCCTCCATGCTTAGACCCTAGGATAGAGGATCTCACCTTGTGGGTCACACACTACCCCTTTGGGGTCGAATGAGCCTTTCACAGGGAGTCACCTAAGACCATTGGAAAACATAGATATTTACATTGCAATTCATAACAGCAGCAAAATTGCAGTTATGAAGTAGCAATGAAAATAACTTTATGGTTGGGGGGAAGGAGTCACCACAACATGAGGAGCTACACTAAAGGGTCATAGCATTGGGAAGGCTGAGAACCACTGGCCTAGGGCTTCAAAAGTCAAAATCAAACCCTGAGGAAAAAAAGAAGCTCAGGGAGCCACTGATTTTAGCTGAAGGGTCAGTCACACTTGGCTTCATGGGAACATAGAATGGAGCAGCAGTAGAGCTGGCTCTGACCTCAAAGCATAGTCCAGGAAATATGTTTTATTCTGTTCTCTGGAGGGAGTGGCCTGGGGCAAACTGAGCCCCAGCCCAGGTTTAGAAATTGCAGCTATATATTTTATATGTTTAAATCATTCCTCAACATTTTTAATGATTCTTGAAATATATCCCACATTCATCTAATTTTCCCTCCCTCTTCTCTGCCTCTTCTCTGCCTTCCTTCTCTCCTTCTCTTTCCTCCCTTCCTCTCCCTTTGACCGGGGCAGGGAGCTTTTTCGTACCCCAGCCATCAGAAGCGTGTCCATCAAGAAAGCTAACCCTTGCATGTCTAGGTCATACCTTGTTCATTAAGAGGCTGAGAAGCAGAAAGAGGGTGGGTGTGATCAAGCCCCTCCGCTTACTACCTGACCTCAGGTAGGTTCCAGGGGCCCTCCTTTTACCTCTGCCTCATCAGTGAAACAAATGATACCTTGCTAAAAGGATGGCATCAAGAAAATGACTCATCTAGGTAGCCAACAAATGCAAGTGTTGACATACTTGTATGAACTAAGGGGCGACATGATTTTAAGTGCATACATAGCACTGTCTTTGTAAAAGCAAATGGAGCTGTGGGCCTAAGACATTCAGGGTCCAGCCCTGTTATGGAAGACAGAGATTTAGACCACAGGATATCACTCCTATAATAGGGCATCTAAGTACCAGCACCACTGTGGACTGATTCAACAAGCTCCCCGTACAACTGCTTCACTAACAGATGTTTGTTTTGGGGCAAGTGACTCAACACCTCTGGGCCTCCATTTCCTCCCCTGTAAAACAGAAGCTATGGTGCTGCCCAAACCGCCAGGGCTCCTGTAAGAAATAAACAAGACAATACTTGTAAGGTGCTTCTCACAGTGCCCAAGCACTCAGTAAGAGCTCCACGGGATTCTTGTCAAATATGTCCCATCTTACGCAAGAGACAGTTCTGGAAAAGTTGTGAAACCAAATCCCATTTTCCCACAAAGTGACTCCATCCCTACATGGCCGCTTTATCTCTGCCTCCCATTGTCCTTGGAGGGCAATGACTTGGGACACCTCTGCAACAGGAGCCTGTCTCTTCCCAGTTTTTCGATTTCACCCATTTATGCTGTGGAAAAGTAGAACGGGAGGGTGATGTAGATGTCATGATTCCTTGCTGCCCCTATATGTCATGGGTGGCCCTGTTTGTCTTCTTAGTACTTTAACACTCGTTCATCTTGCTCCCGTCTGTACCTTTCTGTCTGTACCTCTGTCCTGTCATCTCTCTGTATGAGGAAGTCCACATTGTAGCCGCTTCCTCCCCTCCCTACAATATATATGCAACTCGTGAAATAGGTTATACTACCAGCTGGCTTCCATTCTTTCACCAGAATATTCTTTCTTGAACTCTTTTGGAGCTCATAAACTCTTTTGAAAATCTAATGTGTGATCCAACCTGTTTCCCCCAGAAAAAGAAATGCACTCCGTACCCAGTTCCACAGAGTAGTTTAGGGTTGAAGGAGCCCTTGAAGCCTATTGTGTCACACCACTAAGGAGTCTGATAAGCCAGAGTCAAGGTCCTTCAGAAATAGCCATGTCCCAGTAATGGCTGCTAAGGTATATGTTTGTTCTTGCCCTTCCCCAATGTGTAGACTCCACAGTCTAGCAGGTGTAACATCTGTCAGCTGGCCCCAGCCATCTTCCCATGACATTTTCCCTTGCATGCATAAATGTTTCTGATCAGGCTGGTTAGGTGGCTGGCCTTTGTCCCTCTTGGCTGTCACCTCACCTCTGTCCCATTTCTCCACTCTCAAGCACACTACCCACAACCCTTATCTGTGTCCAACTCACAGTGCAAATGTACATGACCTCCCCCTGCTTGACCAGAGGAAAAGAACATGGAGGATGGGCAGAATGGAGAGGCTCAGCTCTCAAAGCAGAAATATGAGGCGGAACATGGAGCTGTAAGCTGCCAACATAGCTGAGGTAGGAGCTGAAAAAGCAACCAGGTCCCAGTCTGGAGAACTGGAAGCAACCAACTCCCTGGCCCATGAACTCCCTGGGTACCATCCCAAAGATGGCATTGCTATGACAATGCAGCCAAACCCAATCACTGACCAGCACTGCTTCATTCACAGCCCTCGGGAAACCTGGGAGAATGCAGAATTGGGGTTCAAATTCCAATTCTGTGGGCCCACATGGGTCCCAAGAATCTACATCCTACCTACATGTCCAGGAGAGTTGGCCGTGGCCTCAAGAGATGCTCGGTGCCTCCCTTGCTGCATAGTGTGGCCACCTGCTGCCTGGTCTCTCCTCAGGGAGACTCTGTCTATCAAGTACTTTCCGGTTACCTCACCCTGAAATGCATGCCTCAGTAGACCCAGGGGAGAGAAAGCTGTCGCTTCTCTGTTAGCAGATGTCCCCAAACAGCGTCGACAGCCTCAAGCAGCGGCCTTGGTTCATGGTTCCCTGCTTCCGTGATTAGCAGGGCCTGCCTTGTACTTAGCCTTGGTTTCTTTCTCCTGTTGCATTCAGAGCCCCAAAACATTCCCTTCCCCATGATGGAGGCTGATATCAGAGGTGGTAAATGTGAGCTGAGTTCAAATCCTGGCTCAAAGTTGTCCTGTAAAAAAATTAATATACTGACTTTATGGAGTTGTTAAATATTTTTTTAAAAAAAATAACTTGTGCAGAGCTCCAAGCATAGTTCCACATCTGTCCTGGTTATTTTCCTGACTCCGAGGGTGAACAATGAGTCTTTTCTTTGATGTGATTTCTTCAGGAAGCCAAGTACCCTGTTTTGATCTTGGTGTGGCTGTTTAGTTCTGCCCTGTCCTCCTGTCTCTCCTAGAAGTCTGACCTGAGAGCATAGAAAATGTCTAGCTGAAATTCAAAGATCCCTGTCTCCCGAGTCATTGTGCAGAGCCACTGTGCTCTGCAGTGTGTCTGGCCTTATGGAGGGCTGGAGGTGGCTCAGCCATACTCAGTGTATCCCTTGCTGACCAGGTAACCAGCGCAGTGAGTGAGTCCACACTCTGCCCGAGGGCACTGGAGCCAGCTACAGCACACGCGATGCCACAGAGAAAGGACAGGTTGACAACCCTTGTTCTATCCAGCTCCCAGCCAACTTGTCCTTCTAGCTTCCTCACCTACACCCACTACTTGCCCTCTCACTCATGAGTGCACACACACACGCACACACACACACACACACACACACACCTCTGCCCTCATCTTCCTATCCCTGTACTCCTCATAGTCAAACCCTAGCAAACAGAAAAGTGAGTAAGAAGGCAGCATGCAGGTCAGCCTGTAGGTGGAAGACCCAAGCCCACAGCTGACATGGAGGACAGACACGCCTCACCGGAAGGGCGCACTGATGCTTCTCATGGAAGGGCGCACTGATGCTTCTCATGGAAATACAAAATTGCCTTCTGTAGTCACTGTCCGCTTTTCGACAAAGGCCACCCATGTACAGTTATTCTTGTTTATAAAATGAGTCTGGTCTCATTGGGTTTGGCCAGATTGTAAGCATGGCACAGCAAGAATGGTAACTGATATCAACTTGGGATTTGTTTGTTTGTTAGTTTGCCAGGCAGGAACTTAACCTAGGGACTCCAAGGCTGTGCTCTGACAAGCTTCTCATAGCAGGGAAGTAAACTAGAAAACTGCCACCACAGCCACAGCCACACACACACACACACACACACACACACACACACACAGACACACAAACACACACACAGACACACACACACAGACACACACAGACAAACACACACAGACAAACACACACACACACACACACACACAGACAAACACACAGACACACACACACAGACACACACACACACAGACAAACACACAGACACACACAGACAGACACACAGACAAACACACAGACACACACAGACAAACACACAGACACACACACACACAAACACATAGACACACACACGCACTTTATAATATATATGTATATTGAGGTCCCAAAATATCCAAATATCCTAAAGTTCCGGAGCTACAGTGAAGTGACCTGTGTCACTTACAAGCCAGGTTATAATGTTTTCCCCAAGAGGGTGCTGTAAGCACTGGCTTTCTGAGGTCACTTTTAGCTTTTTAGAATGCCTGGCCATAATCTGACACCCTATCCTCAAATGTGACATTCCAGCCAATCACATATACAACCGGTGTTTCTAATCATGCCCTGTTACAAAGAGCATATTAGTTCTAAATGTGTACAAATAGATGATGCTCCTTCAATGGAGAACATTCTGAATTATGGGCAGACTGGACATGAGGAAAAGGTGGATATTGCGTCAGGTGAATGGCTGTAGGTTCTGGATAGCTTAATGCAAAAGAAAAAGGAGGTCCCTCTCCCTCCCCCAAGGCAGCAACAACGCAATGAACAATGCCAACCATCCCCTTCATCCCTCCATTCTGTCTCACATAATCATTCCTGGGTTCCCTTTCCCTGGGGCGAGTAGGCTTATGAATACAACAGCTTTTGTCCTAGACGTCCTGATTTACTCTAGAGGCAGGGCTCACCATCACATAAGGAAAGCCACCAGAAACCTGGACCCCAGAGAACTTAGCACAGCTCCTCCCAGGAGGCTCCAAGAAGTCCCCTTTCTGCTGAAGACAAAGAACTCTGAAGCAGTTGGTGGCCAACTTTCAGAAAGGAATCTATAATGTAGAAGCTTTCCACATGGGACAGCAGAGTTAAGAGGGTCATGCCAAAGATCCAATGGGAACGCATTTGTTAGAAAGTTTGGTTGCTTCCGCGGCACAGTGTTTGAAACCAATTTTCAAAGTTATGGCTGATGACATTTTACTAGGCATGTCGTGAACAGCAAGGGTAGCTGTACTGGCTGGTTTTATGTCAACTTGACCCAGGCTGGAGTTATCACAGAGAAGGGAGCTTCAGTTGGGGAAGTGCCTCCATGAGATCCATCCATGTGGCATTTTCTCAATTAGTGATCAAGGGTGGGAGAGCCCCTTGTGGGTGGTGCCATCCCTGGGCTGGAAGTCTTGGGTTCTGTAAGAGAGCAGGCTGAGCAAGCCAGGGGAAGCAAGCCAGTAAGGAACATCCCTCCATGGCCTCTCTGTCAGCTCCTGCTTCCTGACCTGCTTGAGTCCCAGTCCTGACTTCCTTTGGTGATGAACAGCAATGTAGAAGTGTAAGCTGAATAAACCCTTTCCTCCCCAACTTGCTTCTTGGTCATGATGTTTGTGCAGGAATAGAAACCCTGACTAAGACTAGCCATGAAGACCTTCCAAAATATTCCCACTAATACCATTTGCCCACATATACCACACAAGAAAAAGAAAATATCTCTTTTTTTATTTAATATTTTTCATTCAAGTCAACTCATCAGATAAACTGTCGCTGTTCTAGGCAGGATCTGATACTGCAACAGACTGGCCTAAAACCCACTGTGTGGCCCAAGCTAGCCTTAAACTCATAGCTATCCTTCTGCCTCAGCCGCCCAAGTGCTAAGATTATAGGCATGAGTCATCAAGGCTGACTCCTAATTGTCTTTTACCATGTCTTTTTTTTTTTAACAAGGTGAGAGAAAAATATCCTTTGAAAACAAACCGATGTCAGTGTTTCATTCAGGATGTAAAATAGACAAATCGTCTATCACAGACAAAGATTTTACAACAAACTAGAAAATTTATAAGTTCCTCATCTCATCTCACTTTTTTATGAGATATACTGTCTCACAGTACAACCACCACGTAGTAAAAAGAATGTGTTTATGAACAGACCCAAAATATAGAGCCTTCCTGTACTATATAAAAAGAAAGACCCAACCAAGGGCAGGTACGTGTAAGCTTGGGCTTCGTGACTCAAGCCTCTATCATTTGACTTGCTTAGAAGTGATCTAGGCTCAATGAAGATCTGCTGTTTGATTTAATTTAGCATAGATCTAAGGTAGCAAATTACTAAAGAGATTTTGAAAACTATTTTAGCCAACCTACAACATAATTGGAACATCTATTCATAAAATGTTTGCCCACTTTCACTCTGTACATGTTCATAAAAACTGTGTAAGACATTAAATAGAACTGTCTATTAATTTAGGGTGTTTCTCTATTAGTTGTTTTTATTTTATAACACATGCATTTTAGGCCACACACACACACACACAAAACCCATTAAATACAAAATATATGATTGTATCATACTTTTGTTTGTTTGTTTGTTTGTTTAAGACATGGTTTCTCTGTGTAGTTCTGGCTATCCTGGAACTCACTCTGTAAACCAAGCTGGCCTCGAACTCACAGAGGTCCATCTGCCTTAGCCTCCCAAGTGCTAGGATTAAAAGCATGCACACCAACACCCGGCTTGATTGTATCATATTTAATGGATGGCTAGTTTTATGAAACCAACAATATTAAAATTGTTTTATTCACAAAAGGTTTACTTAAATTACATGGAAAAACATTTGGATAAACTCATATATTTGAGAGTGTGAGGAATATTTAATTCATAGAAGCACTTACAATAGTATGTCCCAAGACTCCTCTGCATTCCTACAAAACAATGCACTATTTTTCCTATCTTTGAATACTTATATAAGGTTTAACTTGTCAATTAATCATAGTGAGAGATTAATAACAATAATTAATAATGAAACAGAATAATCATAAATAAAGCCTAGGTAAGTGTGTTCTTTATTCTTGAAGTACCCTATTGTACGGTGCCGTGACAATGGAAGACTATAATGCAACACCTACGTGATGGGACCGACTGAGGTGAACAACACGGGTTGTTCCTTGGGTGTGGTTGCATTAACTGCTATTTGCCAGCATTGATCCCCAGGCTGTCATTCTGGATCACACGATGACATCTGCCTTCCCAACTGTCATGCCTAGGTTGTGAATCTTCTCTTTGTCCAGTGTACCCCACAGGTGTACTCCCTACCCACTGGTTAGTCACAATATCATTTGTCAAACCGGCTGCTACAGGATCACAGTATTTGTGCTCAAGTCACCCTCAGAACAGAATATATTTTAAAACACAATGAATCTGTTTCTCTTTGGGATTCTCCATTTGATATATTTGATCCTAGTTGACTGTCAATAGCTACCTGTGTATAATACTAACTGTAGAAACCCATCGACAAAAGGAGACAAATATTCTTTATATCTGAGTCAGCTTGAATACGGCTGTCTTAGAGGGTCTGACAAGTCAATTTGACCAGGTAAAGGGCACCACATGTTTATCATATGCACACAAATGCATGAGCAGACAAAGGCTATCGTCTGTGCCTCACACTATAGCTTTGTTTCTTAAGCCTGAACCACAAGTTGTGCAAACACAGCAATGTAAATTCCTGGGTGTGTATACAGCTATAGAGTTGTCCTTGGTTTGTACATTAATGCTGTCCTGGGTTTGTACACTACAGTTGTCCTGGGACTGTACATTATAGTTCTCTGGGGTTTGTACACTATAGGTGTCCCTCAGCTTTGTTACACTTCCTAATTCCATCAGAGTTGCTTCTGACAGATGGACTGAACTGAGGTTATAAGCTTAGCATTCAATAGGAAGGCTGGGGCTTGTTACCAATATTTATGGAGGGGACTTTCAAGATTGTCTTTTGTCCTGATGTATAGTTGCTTGTGGGTCAAGGGTCTAAAGTTCAAGTGACTGTGAGAACCTGCCAGGCTGGAGTGGGGAGAACAGAGCTGTGGTGGGGGAGAGAGATGGGGGAGGGAGGCCTTACAGGGAAACATATGGTCAGGTTGAAGGAGTCAGGAAGACTGAAGAAGGGTGAAAGGAGGGAGAAGACCTCCTAGGGAAGCCATTAAACTTCAAAAGTTACCTTATCTAATCGCACCAACAGAGAAGAGGAGGATGGGGTTAGTGCTGTACCATCGAAGCCTAAGGTCAGCAGGACCGGGGTGGGGTCAGCTCAGAAGCTCCATGGCCTTAACTAATGATAACTCCCTCACAAAGAAGCCCAGTCTCTCACCCTGTCTCTGTCTTCTAAGCAGAGGAGCCTAGCCCTCTAACACAGCTTCTGGACTCAGTGCCTCACAACAGAGCCAAGAGCCCCTGCCCTGGAGTCAGGGAACACATCTCTAGGAAATAATGAATGAAGATATTACCATCCAGGAAGCTTTGATTCAAATAAGAATCTTTTAACTGAAGGAGTCTGGAATTCTAACGGAGCCTGGGAGAGTATACTCAGGATAAAAATTGCTCTGAATGTGTTTCCGGGGACTGTCTGGAACTCTATCTGATGAGGAGGGAGCCTCTCTGGTCACTCCATCCAAAGAGACACTTGGAGCGTTAGATGAGAATGTAGATGTCAGAGCTAAGTGTGACTGTGTCTGAGTTAGTGGCTTTTTAAAAGAACGGTTATTCATCCAGTCACTAAAATGACTAAGGGAAACTTTATTGGGGCTGTTACAGTAAAATTAGGTTTCTTGTTCTTGCTTTGGCTGTATTTGGGCCAGGGCTGCAACAAAGGAAAGATACTAGGCTCAGCTCTGAATACAAGGACACAAAGGGAGTTGGGAGGAAGGAGGGAGGGGTTATAGTATTGTGGGTAGAAAGATACTAAAAGAAAACATCAAATTCTTGCTGAACAAAGTTAAAACTCTCCCAGAAGGAGGCCAGAGCAGTTAGATATCAGGAGTGGGATAGACAACAGTTTCCCCAAATTTAGTAGTTTTTTGTTGAAATTGACCTAGGCAGGCCCAAGACAGAGCTTAAGGACATAGCCTAATTAGGTAGGATTGGAGGGACCTGTCTAAAGTTGGTTAATGATAGACTCTTCATGCCATGGGACTATTTCTTATGGCAAAGGGTCCCAGTAACCTATGTGGGCAACGAGAAGTCACGAATGCAAAGGGCCCAGAGAGAACAATCCAGAGTCTACTATGTCTACCCAAGGGAGTGAGTATGAGTCAAGGCCAGAGAGTGGCTGGACCCCTAGGGAGCCTATCTTGCATATCCAATATCCATTTAATGTTAGGCAAATTCACAGCTTGTCTAGGTCGAAGTTCTTTGTTCATTTTTTTTTCTCTTAATTTTCTATGTACAAATGTTCCTTGAAAAAAAAAATTGTCTCTAAGAAGAACAGAGCTAAGCCTCCTGTGCTGGGAGAAGAGGGTTGGCAGTCAGAACACTAGGCAGGGAGTGTAGGGACAGGTCTACTCCCGGGTTGACCTTGAGTAAGTCGGACTCCCCACCCTTCATCCCATTTCCTCACTAGATATGGGCGTTATAATTGCTGTTCTCCTGGTGTCCCAGGGTGAGGATCAAATGAGGTGAGAGGGATTGTGCCCTGGAAGGGACCGAGAGCAGACCGGCCTACCTGAGGTCTTAGCAGATATTCATGTGTTTACTGTCCCTCTGTTGGAAGGTCAACTCTGGGAGATTTAGTTGCCACCACCAAAGCCTTAATCAAGGTGGGAAACTGGGTGGGAGTGGGGGTGGGGGTTAGTGTATACCTGTGAAAGAAGGGGAATGAAGAGGTAGAAGGAGGATGGAGTGGAGAAAAAGGGGAACCCAACCACCCACCCTCCAGCTGATACCCCTGTCTTCCTGCTGTGAGTCTGACCTAGCCTCCTCCCCTCTGCTGCCAGCCTGCTCCGGTGGTGACAGGCCCAGCCCCACCCCAGCCAGGCTTAGCTCAGACTCCTAGTTGGCACCCTTCCCTCCTCCTGCCCCCAGTGCCATACAATCAAAGAGGAAGTTAGACCTTGGGCCGAGGGTTAGGACACTGTTCTCTCCCTGCTAACCACACAGCCAGCCAGACTCAGAGCCTATCCCTGTTCCAGTGGCTTAGCCCTGCCCTGTGTCCCAGCTCAACAGAGCTTCTTTCTTTACTCCCCCAAGGGCAAACGCCCCAGCACCTATGCTTAATCAGCACCTCCCCTCTGAGGCTCCCTGGCCCCAGACAAGCACCAGCTGGCCCTGGCCCGGGAGCAAGTGAGAGGCAGCTCTCCAAAGACATCCAAGTCCTTCCCTAAGCCCCTTACCCTTAGCCTCCAACTCTCACAGGACAGAGCGGTCAATGGCCAGCCAGCTCCAGAGGTCTACTTCTCTGGGTGATTGGTGGGTACTTGGAGGAATTTGGGGAGCTTGGCAGTGACACGGTCAGTTTCTGAAGTACAACGGCAGAAGGGTCCACTGATAAACTGAGTGACCACATGCAGGGCTGTCAACATGGAGCTCCATACCTGGGTGAGCTCTGGTTATGGGTCAGAAAGACACCACAGGATGATCTCAGAGACCACCAGAGCTTGAGTAGAGGTCTCGTCTAGTCAGAGCAGAACCTAGAGAAGCTGAGAACAGGCCAGTCCTCGGGGAAAATCTTCGTGGGAAGTGCCATAGCGTCCTGTTGTTCCCATTCCTGGGGGCTCCTGTTCCCCTCAGACTCTGATTAAATGTGTGCGGTGCATCTGACAAGTTCAAGGTGGGTTGTTGACAAGTGAGGGCTGAGTGTGGGGTGTTACTTAGAGAGAAAGGAAGGAAGACCGCCGCCTGTGCCGCCACACATACTCAGCTCTACCATCATGGGTGACCTCTCTCCGGTTTCATAAACTTTCTCTAACACAGAAAAACACCTTATACATTCTTACCAGAATCTGACTCTCAACAGGAGTTTCCCTCACTGGGGTCAAAAGGCCTCCTTTTTGCCATTCGTTTTTTAATCCGGGCCTTGGCTTCCTCATCTGCAAAGGGATACAGGTCTTTGTGGGGCTATTCTCGAAAACTCTTCTAAAGGCCGAGTGAGAATCCATGTTTAGGGCCGGGGAAGTGACTTGGTGTTAAAGCAGTTGTCCAGAATGCAGGGAGCATTTGGTTTGATCTATAACACTGCCAGATAATAATGGTGACCATAACAACAATTAGCAGTAATAATAAAAATAGTGGGTTCAGGACACTTGTAAGAAGATGAATGAACACACTCTGTGCCTACTCCAGTTGTCGCCACCACAGGTCTGGCACACTGGGACCCTCAGAGCTAGAGCACTGGTGTCGCGACCACCCTCGACCAGCAAGAATGACGCAACACACTCTCGGGCTCTTCTCCAGCAGTTTATTCAGGAACCTTGAAGAATCTTCTGACCCCGAGGAAAGCCAACCCACAGGTTAAATATTGTATGGTTAGCCACCCAGGTAAAGCCACGTGGTGCTATCTAACAGGCCCACATAGCGGAGGCAAGCCAGTTGACTCAGCCCATAACCAAATAAGGAGTTGTTTACTTTAAGAGTGCTCGCCATCAGACTGGCGGGGGGGGGCAGCGGCCAGCGCCATCTTTGAGGTGTGGCGCTTCGCGGCTCTCCACACACTGGGAGCAAAAGGCTCCTGGGAAGGCGATTGTCACGCTGGGTCTATCACCAGAGGAGCTCAGTTTCTAAGCCTAAGTGGCTTGCCAGTGGTTGGGGCAGGGTGGCATTGCAGACCATCACCAAGTCTTGTATCAAGACTGTGATCCTCTAAGACAGAAAGCCAAGGGCCTCAACCAAGAGCCATGAGGCCTCGCCACAGCCAGGTGCAGAACTGTAGGTAGGATGTTTGAGGCCTTGCCACAGCCAGGTGCAGAGCTGTAGGTAGAATGTTTGAGGCCTTGCCACGGCCAGGTGCAGAGTTGTAGGTAGGGTGTTTGCTGTCTGTCCTCTCTTCCACAAGTTCTCCCGGGATGAAAGTAGGTCTAGACATCACACATCCATGCAGGAAGGGCTCATGCCCAGCAGGACATCCGTGGTCCCCACTCACACACGGTGAGGCTATGGCTTTAGAGAGGCACATGATATCACTGAGGGCACATAACATCTTCGGGGACACACAGCTGTCCGGTGGCAAAGCCCAGACCAGATTCACCGCTGTGTTTCCCAGGCTGTGAGTTCTCTCAACAGCAGCCATTGCACACAGCAGTCCCGTGCCCGCCACATGCCAGGCAGGAAAGATACCAGGCCCTGGCCCCCCAGGAAACCTCCATTCTAAAGGAGAGACAGTGAAAGAAATCAACCAACAGAAGCACCCAGTTAAATAAAGTGTATCAGTGACACAGCGCTTTGATCAAAGGCCCTGGACAGAGGACAGGCAGGGAGGGAGCTCCTGATTTATCTGTGTGGTCTGGAAAGCCCCGTTTGAGGGGATGACATTTCTGTGAGGCCCGAGGTGGAAGGAGGCATTTCAAGTTAAGGAATGAAAGGGGAGGAAAGGAGTTGTGACCTGCCTGTGTGACAGAAGGACAGGAGGAGGAGGGAGGCCATTTGGAGAGAGCAGCTGGGACTTCGCAGTGTCTTGTGACCTCCGTGCAGTCCAGAGAGAGCATTTCAAGTGTCCCATACGTGGTCTGATTTTTTTTTTAAATAGTGCCAGTGATTGAACCCGGGACCTTATACATGTGGGGCAAATGCTCTAGTACTGGTAGTAGATAGAATCTGGGACCAGGTTCAAGTTCTGATCAGATTGTGTGGGTGGTTGTGTGGCCTGGGGCTAAGGAGCAAGATACAGATGACTCACGGAGATGGGCCAAGAGATCTCTGCAGAAGTCAATGTGAGGCTTTGGAGGACATTGTCTAGGGAGCCAGCAGGGTAGCAGGAAGAGATTTTCAGTCTGTTGTGGAAATGGACTAGCCATCGGGTGACTGGCTATGGGCAAAGCAGGGGCCAAAACAGAAGGAGACAGCAAAGTTGCCTGAACCCAGCTTGAGTGAGACTACTTCCCTTGAACCAAGGGCATCTCCAGAGCTATAGCAGAGTCCAGCCTTCTGTTTAATAATCCCTCTGGGGTTAGTAAGTGACACTGCACTCATGTTCAGCAGGTGGGGAAACTGAGGCACCTATGGGCCAAGCCCAGCTCTACAGAAAAATAGTATACCTAGACAAAGATCTAGGGCTTGAACTCCAGACCTTGGGCCTCAGAACCCTGAAGACCAAGCTGTGATGACCAGCTTCATTATAAGTCGTGCAATGTGACCTTGAGTTCTAAGACCTGTCAGAGCTCCCGTTTCTTCATCAGTACACGGCAAAGCAACAGGGGCTGCCTCCGAGTATCGATGCGAGGGCCCAGTGAGGGACTAGACCCTCGGCAAATGTTTCGTCTCTTCTCCAGAGACAACACCTTGGATGCGTGTCCTGCTCTATGTCTCCACCTCTGGACACTGTGCTCCTGTGTGTTCGTGCGTAGTAGAAGCTATCTGTATTGCCACACCACGGTGACAAGCAGGCCCTGCCTGGGTTTCCTATAAGAACAGTAGCTGATTGGACGGTGGGTTTTCTGTAGGTCCTGAGCTGAGTCTGTGATTGAGGAAGGGACCCCTTTGTCCCTGGATCATAGGGACTGTTTGTTTGAGGGCCTGCAAGAGTCAATATGCCTGCAAAGCCATCCTACTTAGTGCTCTGGCTGGTCTGACCTGGGAGGACAGTGCAGGAGTCAAGGGTGGGGAGCCAGATGATAGAGGGTAAGGAGGAGAGAGCAGGAGAGCTGGTGAGTAAGAGGGAGGGACCATGGAGAGCTGGAAGGAGGAGGGACCAACCTAGAAGGAAATGGGCAATCACAGGGCTAGAGTCTGCCCTGCCCAGAGCCCCTTCCGTGGGTGGCTTCAGGAGCCTCCCACTGCCCCTCTGCCTACCCAACCCTCTCTGAGTTGCCTTTATTTATGTTCCTGTTCCCAGGAGGCAGCTGGCACCAAGTAAAGCTAAAGGGGTGGTACTCCTCTTTTTTTTTTTTTCTTGCCCAAAGCTATTCCAAAGGGAGTGTCCCAGCAGGGCGCACACTGTGATTAAGAAGGAGGGAGGCGTGACACTGACTGTCCACTACAGGACCCAGCGGGTAGACTGAACATTGGCCAGCATTCCTCTGGGCTCTTGGCTGTAAATTCAGTGGCCCTGGCACCACCCTCTGGCCTACCCAGACAGTCCTTCCAGAGCTGGCTGGAGTCCTGTGAGGAAGGGCTGCTTGGTATGGGCTGAGCCAGTCCCCTCCCCTCCTCTATCCCTTCCCTCGTCAGCCCTCCTGCACCCCCTTGGCCCATACCCTCTTTGTATATCCCTGTTTCAGCTGGCTTTGAAAAGGTGTTCCAATTTTCCCTCTCCCTTCTCCAAAAAACAGGCCCTCCCTTGCACTGAAGCCATATCCACGAACAGGTTTCACCCCTCAGGGCCCCACCTAATGTTTGACCCACTAAGAGGACCCTCTGAGCCAGGCCAGCTGTCTAAGTGCCCAGGACTCCACCTCCGGCCTTCACTCCCCAGCCCTCCTCCCACATGCCCTCCTTCTCACAGCTGCATAAACTTCTAGCCTGCCTGTGCACATAAGCTTCCCTGCTAGCTGCTCTGGTCCCTTGGCACTCTGTAGAAATCACACCCTGCTCCTCAGGGGATGGTGCTGTATGCACTTTGCCCCACACCTTTCCGTTCCCCCATCCATGCTTTATCTGCCCCATGGAGGAAGCCAAGAGTGCCCCCCCCCACCGTTGTACTTTCCCACCTGTGGCTGCTGAGGCAGACCCCTTTGGGTGTGTACATAACATACTTTTCGGGGTGGGTACCAACGCCATCCGGGTCTTGTTTTGGACTATTTACCTGCCCAAGTCTGGGAGTGGAGCAGAATTTCCCCCCTGGTTATGTATTTATAGAACTAGTGACTTGTGGACAAATGTCTGACTTTGAATTCTTTGGTTTTCTCCGTGGAATATGTGGCTTTGATGATGATAGACTCATTGATCTTGGAGACTCTGTGCCCACTCTAAGGAGGTGACCCCTTCTTCCCTTCATCCCCCAATTCTGTATTCCACAGCAGCCCTCCCCCACACCGCCTCCTGGGCTCTTCTGCTGACACTGGGAGAACCTGACAAATTCATTCCAGGCTATACAGAAACCCTGGCCCAAACACTGTGCACTCTGAGTTCTGTCTGAACTACAGAGAGACCCTTTCTATAGGTTCTGGGCAAACACACTCCAAGATGATGGTCTTGGAGTTTAGTGGGAACACCTTCGAGGGCTCTGCAGCTTGAAGCCCCAGTGCTAATTCTTCATGGGTCTCGGTAGCCTGGCTGCAGGATGAGCTAGTTTCAGCCCTTGGAGCAGTGGCATAGGAAGGCCAAGCATCTTACAGTCTCCTGTAGTTTGTGACACGTGGGACATCTGGTCAACAAGGACTCCCTCCCTGGCTCCTCCCCCATCCCTGAGAACACCCAGCTGTTCAAGAGTTAAGAGCCATTTCCCCCAGGTGACCAGACAGCTCTGGGAGGGAGACTTGACCAACCAGGGAGACTCAACCACGCTGGAGCCTCCCAGATGGCAGTCTACAAAAAGGGTGTGGTGCAGGCAGGCTGGGGAAGAGGGTGCTAGGCCTCAGTAATGGTGGTTGGCCCACCACAAGTGGGATAGCGTTGAGTCAGAGTGTGAAGTGAGTGTCCGCTGATGGACAGAGGAAGCAGTGGGTGCTCCTTCCTCAAACTCCGTGACCCCACCCAGGCCAGCTCCCATGACACCCCCCC
>NW_022196895.1:71929651-71931692 GCF_008632895.1 Mastomys coucha
CGATCTCAGCTCTGTGTTTATGCTTATGGGCTTGTATCTCCTCACTGGTGTGTGTGTGTGTGTGTGTGTGTGTGTGTGTGTGTGGTTTGAGTGATTGGTGTAGAGTGTTTGATTTGGTTAAGTTACAATCACGACCCTTTAAGGAGAAAACATATAATTCTAGTAATTTTATTGGGCTCAGGTTTCAGGCAAATGGAAACAAAATTGCCTCTAAAAATAAAACACAGACACAGAGAATTGAATAAAACAATAATAATAAAAAGCCTCCCTTGCCTGGAGATAAGTGGTAAGGCTTTTTGTGAAATATTAGAGAAAAGGAGGAGGATGGGGGAAAAGAAAAAAAAAGAAAGAAAGAAAGAAAGAAAAAACACTCCACCGCCCTTGCTTTCATTTCTGTTTTACCTTTCCTAAAGGGTTGATTTACGTATTCTAAAGAAACGCAGGAAAAGCCACTGGAGCAATCGGTCCTTGTCCCGCGTTCAACAGTACAGGTGGACGAAAGGGGCTGGCTGCCAAATACTTCTGGTTGGAGGGAGGGGTGGGAGTGCTCGCTCCAAACCACTCCTGGAATGGCTTAACTCGCCCAGCGCGAATCAATGACAACCTCTCCCCGGCTGCGGCAGGCTCCCGGAGCAGCGCTGCCGCGTGGACGCCCAGCCTCAGACCCTGGAGGCTCTCAGGACACAGCCCGGGCAGGAGCACGACGTCCGCGGGGTGGCCAGGTGGGTCTGCGGCGGCCTTGGCCAGGGTGGGATGTGATCCTGGCTCGGGGCATCGGGGCGGCGGGGAGGAGGAGGGACGGAGCCCGGTTGGGCGCCCCGGGAAGCTCGGCGGGCGCCTGGCCCTGGTGGCGCCTCCCGGCGCAGAGTGGCTCCTGCCGCCTCTGCCTGGCACAGCGGCTGAGTCGTTTCTGAGCCTAGCCTAGCTGGATGAGGGTGCGGAGATGCGAGTCCAACCCGGGGCAAAACCTGGGACTCTGCGGCGACACCCTTAGTCTCTCCTCCTTGAAGCCTCCTTTGAGACCGCTAAAGGCGGTTGTGGACAAATATAATCAATTTAAATTGCACACCCCGCGTCCCGGGAGGGGGAAAAAAAGTTGGTCTGCCGGAGTATCGGATGCAAAAACTTGAAGGGACAAATCCATGACAATTTGGCAGAAGTCGTGGTCCCTGAACGTGAGCAGAAAAATATAAGGGATCCACAGATGCCCTTAAGCGTTCTGGTAAGAGTCAGGGACCTAAGGCTTAAATCTGGAGCTCACGGGAGTGGAGGGACCTTCATGCTCTCCATCCGAAGTGGGCAGATGGGGAAAACTCTCTCTGGTCGAGTAACTCAAGCTAGGGTCTGTTGGGAGTGAAGCAATGTGGTGTGGGAAGCGCAGGGGAACCTACTCGTGAATTCACTGGCCTCTGTCCCCCTTGCAACATCTGAGGCCCCCCCGGGGTCTTAGCTTAGGCAGGAGGCTAGAAAGAGCGGCCCGCCACCCAGCCCAAGCATGCATGGAGCTTCTCTGTGCTGGGTCCTGTAGTCTTCATGCCTCCCGGTGAGGATTCCGTTGGAGTCCGACTGCCATGCTGGCTTCTGCTGCCTGGCTTGTGGCTGCCTGATGGACAGACAGCCAGGCAAGGGGCAGCTGTCCTCTTGGTTTAGCAGCCAGACCTGGCTCTGTGCCTTTCCGTGGCTGGCTGGGGTGATGCCACTGCCAACCCTTCCGACTGCGGGACTTTAAAATATGAAGGAAGGAAGGGGTCACAGCAAGTAGGCGGTTTTCTTCAGAGTAGATGGATTTCTGAAAGGGGCGGGAGGGTGGGAGCGGGTGTGGTGCTGGAGGCATGAGGGAGTGGGGTCAACTGGCAAAAGTTCGAGCCTTAGCTCCACTCCTCCCCTGGCGCTCTCACTGATTAGGCTCCTAGGAGTCCCTCTGGACGGACTTTCAGCAGCCTGGGTACTGCCACCACAGCCCCTTAGAGCCCATCAGGAGCTGAGTGGGGAATAGGCTAGTCTTCCACCCCCACCCCCACCCCCACCTCCACTCCCACCT
>NW_022196895.1:71931793-71938390 GCF_008632895.1 Mastomys coucha
TCTGGATCAGTGTAGTATTTCTATGGTGGTTCCATTAGCTCCCCCAAGCCACCCCTCCCCCATCCATTCCATTTTACAGGTGAGAAACTGGGTGTCAAGCATTCTCCAAAACCACACCAGGGACAGCACAGGAGTCCAGACCCCTTACTCAGAACAGTGGGCATCTGTACCTACCAGGTCCCATGATGCTACCTTCCCCCACACACACCTGCCACCCCTGTGGAGGGAGCAGACTTTGTGTAACTGGTAGACAAGGTAGGAACACACAAGACCTTTTTGAGCCGTGCAGGGAGAAGCACAGAGTATTGGAGTTGGATTTTCTCATTTCCCCCTCCAGAGGCATAGGATAAGTCCGTAGGTGATGATGCATGTGCAGCTTTAAGTCATGGAGCCCTTTGAAGATTGACTGACCCTTTCACAGGGGTCACCTAAGACTACTGGAAAAACTCAGATGTTTATGTTATGATTCGGAACAGTAGCAAAGTTATAGTTATGAAGTAGCAATGAAACAGTTCTATGGTTGGGGGTCACCACAACATGAGGAACTGTATTAAAGGGTGGCACGTTAGGAAGGTTGAGAATCTCTGCTCTATGTGAAATCCAGAGAAGAACCCAGGCTCTTCACAGACTACCAGAGGACTTCAAGCTAGACTTCAAAAAGCAGGTGACATGGGGCCAGGGACTTTAAGGAGAAAGACTGAGAGAGCAAAGGCCTGTAGGCTGCAAAGCCAGGAGCCTTGACCTGCCTAGTCAGGTTCAGTGTTGAAGATAAATCAGAGAAGCCATAGGAAGAGGTGGAGCTCAGAGAGACACACTGTGCCAGAGAGCACTTGTCCACATTTTCTCCCGAACTCCACCAGCCCGTTGGGTTGGCATCATCAGTCCCACTCTGCAGATGAAGAAACCGAGGCTCAAAAGGATTAGGTAAGCTGTCGATGAGCCCGAATTCAGAGCCACCCATCATATTCTATGTCCTTCAGAAACATAGGCCATAACTGAGGAGACCGTTTCAATTACAATATTGATATAAAATGGTATATAAATGTTACAGGTAGAATTGATTTTTTTTTAAAGATTTATTTATTTATTATATGTAAGTACATTGTAGCTGTCTTCAGACACTCCAGAAGAGGGTGTCAGATTTGTTATGGGTGGTTGTGAGCCACCATGTGGTTGCTGGGATTTGAACTCAGGACCTTCAGAAGAGCAGTCAGTGCTCTTAACCACTGAACCATCTCTCCAGCCCCTAGAATTGATTTTAAAAAAAAAAATGATTGTTTTCCAGTTAGATAAATTTGAAACAGCTTTTGTGTTGTCTGCCTGGGTTTCTGGGCACTATGGTAAATGCTGGGCATCCGTCTGTAAATGAAATCAGCCAGGCCCTGACCTCTGCCATTGGGAGATGTAATGTGAATGCCCTGATCTCTCTGGGAATGGTTGACTAAGCAAAGGTGGGGAGGTGTCATAGAATGCCTGGGTGATGAAGGGGGATGGGAGAAGGCAAGGAGGAAGTTGGACTAACAACTGTCCCCTTGCTAAAGTCACAGTACTTGTCCCTAGCTCCCAGAGTGTACACAGCGGGATCAGTCACTGCTCTGAACACCCAGGAAGCCAGGGAGCCTCTGCCATTTAGGTGGTCTCAGGCTTACTACAGCAGTGGGTTCTGAAGTGAGTCTCTTGGTTTGAGGTACATGGCAACTGCAGATAAAGGTGTCCTGTGCAACTTCTGAGAGGACTGGCCCCTCTTTGGAGCAGTGGCAGGCTGGCTAAGAACTGCCCAGTCTGTCACACTCCTGATACACCAGTCACACCCCCTCAGTAGGCAGGATGGAGTATCCCACACTCTCAGGGCTCACTCGCTGTTTCAAGCCCCTGACCTTACCTTAAGACATGAGCTTGCCCACAGTCACAGGACTTGGTAGCTGACCTAGGACTGATGACTCGGATCTCCGGCCAGTCCCATGTCTCAGAATGGCCTATACTACTAGCCTACCATGGAGGTTTCTGGGCTCAGCTAAAAAAGATCCCTCATTAACCATGTTGCCTGCCACTCTGCCCTCTTCGTTAGCTGATCAGGCATACCTGTCCTAATAGAATGATGTCAGATGGAGCCTGAAAGAGCCATCCTTGTTTCAGGGTCCGGTCTGTTAACTCTCTTTCCATCTCAAGTGGCATGATAACTACCTCTAGCATTAACTGTCACTTCTGGGAGGACTACAAGCTGATAGATATCACAGCTCCTGGCAGGCTGGGTGATCCTCTGGGATCTTGCTTCTGTGGTCGACTTAGCACGCTGGCCAGAATGATAGTTGCTTTCCCCCTTTTCCTATCTGAGCTGGAAGCCACTGGATCAGATGGAGCTTCTCTTTGATATCCCGCTGTCAGGACGGAGATGGTTTTCCCCCTGGTACTGAGATGCTTAGCTTGATGAGGGTGGCTTGCACCGGGCTGGCTGGCCTGTGTTTACAGCAATTACACAGGTGTATAATTGCACAGGGATGTTTGTTGGCTCAGCCCTGCTCAGCCGTGCAGCCCCACAGGTTGGGCCAGGGAGAGGGCTGTTCAGTTTGTTTTCCTTTGGCTGGGATCTGCAGAGATGAATAGAGGGAGGGGAATTGGGTTGAGAGATTGTTGCCAAGAGCAATTTGGAGTCTCCTTCATATTAGTCAGACGTGTTTTCCTTTCTGAAGCTACCACATAGCAACTTCCACGAAGGGCCTCTCTCTCTCTCTCTCTCTCTCTCTCTCTCTCTCTCTCTCTCTTTCTCTCTTCCTTCCTTCCTCTGTTCCTCCCTCCCTTTCTCTCTCCCTTTCCTTCTCCCTCTCTCTCTCTGTTAGTATTTGTTTTGATTTTTAACTTGCTAGACTTCTCATGACTAAGCAAAAAAAAAGAGAAAGAGACCAGCTCTCAGGGTGGAGCGATGGAACCAGTCTTTGACAACATGCATTCTGCGTGTCGTGTCGTTGCTTAATAAATTTGAATACTGAGCGACCCTGAGGTTCTATGATGAAGGACGATGAAAAATTCCTTTGAAGAGAGAATTGATCTTTGGTGGATGGCATTTGGGATTGGAGCATGATTTTCGTATCCCTCAGAGGGACTTGATCCTGGGCTTAGAGGAGGAGAGACACTGACTGCCCCTGCCTTTGCTACATCTGGCAGGTCCCTCCATCCAGGTCTGATGTAGAGGGGCTCCATCTAGGGTCACCTTTCAGTCTTGTCTTCCCCTTGTGCCTCTCCCTTCCCACTGAAGACATGGCAGGGATGCTCAGGGAGCAGGGGACAGGGAAGCTAGGCCAGCCACAGCCTGTGGATCCTAGGCAGAAACCCAGGGGCTGACAGTAATACAGTAGCCAATGATGGATCCATCCACAGGACAAATAAGCAGGGCCACTTGTCCAAACTTGAGAAGTGGCCTGAGAAGGTGGGCAGTCTCTTGGTGCAGCCGACCTTGTGACCTTCCCAGTGATGTCATGTAGCCTGCCTTGGCCCTCAGCCATGTCCGTGCTGCCTCCACATGTATGGGAACTTAAACATACATGACTCTCACTTTTTGTTGTCTATGGAGTCTCTCCATTCTTTTTATTTTTAAATTGTAGTGTGTGTGTGTGTGTGTGTGTGTGTGTGTGTGTGGTGTGTTTGTGTACATACATTTAGGGGGGCACAGATATGGCATAGATTGTATGTGATGATTTAGCTGATTACTTGGGGAGTCTGTTCTCCCCGGTGTGTTTCTGGGCTCAGACTCAGGCCATCAGGTTGTCCCAAAACTCTTTTGCCCACTGAACCACCATGCTATGTTTCTGACAGATGACTTACTCCATTATTTAGAGATAACCAATTGCCCCACTGATCTTTGAGAAGCTACTAGTACAGGCCACTGCAGAATAGACGGTGGGCTCAGCTCCTATTGATACATCCTTAGAACGAGATAAGTTTAGCAGAGACCACTTCTAGGAGGCAGAATGAAATAAGACCTTTTTGTGGGGTGGGGGAGTTTTGAGACAGGGTTTCTCTGTGTATCTCTGGCTGTCTTGGAACTCCATCCATAGAGCAGGCTGGCCTTGAACTCACAGAAATCCCCCTGCCTCTGCCTCCTGAGGGCTGGGATTAAATGTGTGCGCCACTACCACCCGGTGAATATAATTTCTTTTAAAGGATTGCTTTGTTCCAGATTCGGGGTGTTGTGGATGGGTTTGTATGGTTTTTAAAGATTTATGGAATTTCCTGTGTACGTACGTTTTGCCCACATTTGTACCACGTGTGGTTTGATGCCTGCAAAAAGCCAGAAGGCATCAGATCCCCTAGACCTAGAGCTATGGATGGTTGTGAACCACTGTGTGAGTGCTGGGAACGAAACCTGAGTCCTCTGTCAAAGTAACAAGCTCTTAGCCGCTCTAAGCCACCTTTCAGCAGCTTTCAGTTTGGTTTGGTCTTTGAGACAGAAGCGCAGGTAGGCCAGGCTTGTCTCAAAATCGCTAGGTAGCTGAGGATGTTCTAGAACTCTTAATCCTCCTGCCTCAGTTTTGACACACTAGGATTAAAGATGTGCTTTTGTTTTTAAATAGGAATTTCATTGAATTGTACTTCACACATGTACTTTACTCCTTTGGTCTTTTAGCTTCTATAAGGGTCATGTAACTGTTATGTAATTTATTTTAGAGTATTTTTATCACAACAAAAAGAAGTGCCTTGCCCACTTCGTCTCAATCAACAGTCTACTTCCTTTCTCTCTAGAACTTATTCCAGATGGAATATGGTACCATATGTGATCTGTCTCTTTAGCTTACACAGTACTTTCCAGAGCTCCATCTACTTGGAGCACACATCCGTATTTGATCCTGGCACGGCTCTGCCACAATTTAATTATCTTCTCACCAGCTCATGGATATTTGGGTTGTCTTCACACTCTTACAAACCATGCTTCTGTGATCATCTATGTATAAGCTTTGGTACGGCCCTGGGTTTCATTCTCTTGGATATAGTCATAAGAGTGGGATTTCTGGTCACATAACCATTCTGTTTAAGCTTTGGGAAGCTGGGGAATGCTTTTCATGGTGGCTGAAGCCTTGCACCTTGCAGTCAGCAGTGTGAGGAGGCCTCTGCTTCTCCAGCCCCTCATCAATACTGCTGAGTAAAATGTTTTCATTTACAGCCTTCTTGTTTTCTTTGGTTTGCCTTATTTTGTTTTCTGAGATGGGGAGAGTACTGCTTTGTAGCCCAGGTTGGCCTTGGACTCTTAATCCTCTTTCCACAACCTCCTGACTTTTGGGATTATAGATTCGTGCCTCCCTCCATCCCTGGAGGCCATCCTATTTACTAAGGTGTATCTGCCTGGGGAAAAATCAGTCACATTTGCCCTCCGCAATGTCCTATCACCAATGCATCCTCAGAACACATACCCAGTTTCCCCTCTAAGTTTCACCGTAACAATTCTGTAATTTCTGTGTTGCTGGCTGCAGTTTCTAAGGTCTGCAGTGAAATAATTTTTTTGATTCCTGGGATGATGGTGGGCTGACTCTCTCAACAGAAGTAACTGAGATGTGAGGAATAGGGGACCCAAAGATTTCGAAGGTTTGCCCTGCATCTGAGTGTGTTGAGTGCAGGTCATTAGACATCCCGTAGCTTTGTGAGACAAACCTCAACCCCAGAAGGGGGTTCCAGTAGATCCTTGGGGGAGCCAGTGTGTTCAAATTTGGCCAGTGTGGCTCAAGAACAGGCTGGGTCAGGCTTTGTACCTTCAAATTAGTATTTACTCCTCTAGGTCCTAGGCTTGACCGCATGTTGCTCTCATCTTTAAGCCTTTTAAAAAGCTGGTGGGTGCCGGTTCCACTGAGAGAGGGGACCGAAGAGGAATCAAAGCAGTAGTTAGGCTTCGGGTGGTGGTGATGAAACCTGAGAACCCTCAATGTCCTCTGTGTCTTGGCTCTCTCCACGCACGGCACTGCAGTAGGTCAGGTTCTCCTTCTCCAGAGAGTTTCACACAGCTGACACATGGGCGAGCCTGGTACAGCACAACATTTAATTTGTAAACAGTTTTTGCCATTTTGAGCAACTGGTCTACAGAGTGAGTTCCAGGACGGCCAGGGCTATACAGAGAAACCCTGTTTTGAAAAACCAAAACATACCAAAAAACAACAACAACAAAAACAAACAAACGAACAAACAAACAAACAAACAAACAAAACAGAAAGAAGGCGCTGAAGTTTAGCTTTGACCATTCCACGGATCACATACTCAGAGGACAACTGTTCGGAGTTCTTGGAGCAGGAGTTAGCAGGAATTACGAAATGGAACTTACGTGCTTGGAGCCACGCTCTCTGAGGACAGGGACCAGATGGCCAGATGAGCTACTGTAGCAGCCCTGGCTGGTCTGGGAATGTAAACAGCTGGGATGTGACAGGATTTGACTTGGTGTCACTTTCTTCTCTGTCCCCTCCCCATGGTATCCTACCCACTTCCTCGTAGAGCCTTAGAACATTCCCGGCCTTATTTTACTAATAGATCTAATAGCCGCTTAGAGTGCCACTCATTCATTCACCCATTCATTCATTCCTCAGCCAACATCTCCCAACCCCGTTCTGTCAGTGGCAAAGC
>NW_022196895.1:71938400-71964191 GCF_008632895.1 Mastomys coucha
CCAGCAAATTGCAAGCTGAGAATCACCCTGAAACTGATTCCCTTGGGTACGATTTTAGAGACCCCAGACCTAGACACCAGAGAGTCAAGACTTGAATTCATAGCAAAGGGAAGGTAGCTCTGCCCTCGAACCTGTCTCTGAAGCGTGGCTTACCACTGTTTCTCAGTACAGCTTGACCCTAGGCAGATTGCTGAAAACGTGCCTGGTGCAATGTGTTAACCCTTCTGTATAATGACTCGATAAACACAGACGTTGCAAGCATCTGTGTGCTAAGTTTCCCGGGTACAAGCCCCAGGTGGTATAGCTTAGTCCTATGACTGTACTATTTTTAGCTGTTTGGGAAACCTCCTTGCTGATCTCCATAGTGGCCCCACCAGTTTGCACTCCCAGCAGCAGTGCCTAGACAGCATGCATTGTCATTTGCTCCCTGGATCTGAGCCATCAGGACCAGGGTGAGACAGAACCTTAAAATAGTTTAAATGTGTATTTCCTGATGGCTAGGATGTTGAATACTTTTAAACTACGTGTTGGTCATTTATACTTTTTAAAAATATAATGTCCCATGAACTTTCAGAAGCCCTCTCTGTCTATTGTTCTGAGAGGTGTGTGTGTGTGTGTGTGTGTGTGTGTGTGTGTGTACTATAGAGCTCAAGTGTGGAGGTCAAAGGACATTTTGCAAAAGTCAGTTCTCTTACTACCATGTGGATCCCAGGGACTGAACTCAGGTCATCAGCTTAGCACCAACCACCTTGACCCCTAGAGCCAGCTCCTAACCCTTCCCCCAACCAGCCCCATTATATTTTTTTCCTTTGAGAGCTGTCTGTTCAAGTTATTAATGCACTCAGTGATTGGTCAGGCTTTTTTGTTCTTTATATAGTCTATGTATTAAATGTATGTCTAAAGTTTAGTCGTCACGTGCTTTCTCCCAGTTTGCCAGCTGCCTCTTCACTCTGGTGACTGCTTCATTTGCTATATAGAAACTTTTTAACCGCACATGGTCCCGTCTATCAGTTCTTGGTACTCCTTCCTGTGTTATTGGGGTCCCTTTCTGTCTGTGCCTGTATCTTAATGTGTTTCCCTATCGCATTAACATCAATTAATATCAACATTTCGGGCCTTATATTAAGGCCTTAGTTAATTCTGAATACATTTTTTTTATGTGCAGGGCGAGAGATATGTATGCATTCTGTTATTTTGCTTGTGGATGTCAGGTTTCTCAGCACTATTTGTTGAAGGTTTTTTTTTTTAAAAAAATCTAATGTATATCTTTGATATATATATATCAAAAATGTGGTTGTTGAAGCTGTGTGGGTTTATGCCTCAATTCTAGTCCATTCGCTACATGTCTTTATGTATGTGTGTGTCAGAATCATGCTATCTTGTCCCTATGGCTCTGTGGTATATGTTAAAATCAGACATTGTGATATTTCCAACATGGTTTCTTTTTGTTTATGATTGCTTTTTCTATTTTGCAATTTCATGTGTATTTTAGAATCTCTCCCTAGTTCTATAAAGAATGTTATTGGAATTTTCACGAGGATTGCCTTGAATCTGTATATTTAGCAATATATCCATTTTTTTTTACCACATTAATTCTGTCATAGAACACTATCTCCCTCCATTTTTTTCTTTATTGTCTTAAAGTTTTAATTGTACAGCTCTTTCATCTCCTTAGGTTGATTTCTGGACATTTTATTTTATTTTTGAAACTACTGTGAATGAAAATTTTCTTTTGGAATTTCTCAGCATGTTCGTTAACGTTAGAAAAGCTAGTGGTTTTGTATTCTGCTACTTTGCAAATATTTATCAGATTTCAGTGTTTCTGGTTGAATCTCTCCGGTCCTTTAAGAATGATGTAAGGACCATGTCAGCCACACTGAGATCACCTGGCATCCTCCATTCCTACTGATTCCTTTCCCATTGCTGTAGCAAAAAGCTCAAGTTCCACACTGAGGAAGAGTGGAGAAAGTGGGTGCTCTCTTGCTCCATTTTAGACGAACTCGTTCAGTTTCCCCTCAGTTGGTAGAATGTTGGCTACAGGTCTGTCTTGCCCAGCCTTTATTTTGTTGATTTCATACGTCCCTTCTGTTCCTAATTCCTTCAGGGATCTATCATGAAGGGATGCTGAACTTTGTCAAATGCCTTTTCTGTATCCATTGCGATGGCTGTGGTCTCTGTCCTTAAATCTGCTTCGATGCTGAATTATGCATGTGTGCTTCTGTGCTGTTTGTATACGCAGGCCCACCAGTGCACTCCTGGGGTAAAACCAAGTCAGTCGTGATGTATGAACGTCTTAACGGCTCCTTGTGTCCATCCAGAGATACATAGGAAATGAAAATGTGATAGCCGTACACCCAGGAGTTTTGTTCAGCTACAAACATTTGCAGGAAAAAAAAAAATTAGTAGAACTGGAAATTATTACATTAAGTGAAATAAGCCAGACTCAGAACGATAAATATCACATGTTCTTTTATAGGTGGATCACATATTTTAATTTTTATATTTTCATATATATGGGAGATGAGAGGTTATGAAACTAGAAAATGGCCCATGAGAATGGAGAGAATAAAAAAAAAAACAGAGGTGGGAGTAGGGGTGAGGGGGCTCCCTCCTCCCCTGCTGGGCCAAGTGGAAGAGGAGGAGGAGCAACTTTATTCCAGAGATCTGAGCTCCGCGCTCCAGCCTTGGCTCCCACCCTACAACCCTGGCTGGACAATTCATGGGACAGCTGTGCTCCGAGGACTGAAATAATCAGTGTTTATTAAAGCTCTTGGAGGGGGGCCTCAGGGAGGAGGTGAAGAAGGGTCGCATTTCTACTTCCCAACAAGAGAGAGCCAGGTGAGGAAACTTGAGGCAGCTCCTGTGTCAGCGCTGAGCCCCTCCCCTCCCTTCCTGGGAATGCATACAGGACTGCAGCTTTGGGGGGTGGGAGACATTTTTCTCTTTTTAACGAAGGAAGAACCTTGAGGGTTCATTTGAATAGGGATTAATGTCCCTATGGCCTGGACCTGCAGAGAAGGAGAAATTCTAGGAGGGTGGAAGTTGCCATCAAAGGAAATGGGCTTGGTGTGCTTCCAGCTCATGAGGCCTCCTACTTGGCAGCTCTGAAAGGAACACGTTTTTTGGGGGGGAGTCGCCTGGGCATGGCTGTATTGTTCCGGACTGTGTGTATGGTGTGGTGTGGTGTGGTGTGTATATGTGTTTGTGTGTGTGAATGTGTGTGTATTTATGTATGTGTATATGTGTTTGTGTGTGTGGTGTTCCTGTGTGTGTATGTGTGTGTGTGAGCATGTGTATTTGTGTATTTGTGTATGTGTGTGGTGTTCCTTTGTGTGTATTTTATGTGTGTGTATCTGTGCATGTGCATATGTATGTAAGAATGTGTATATATGTGTGTGTGTACATGTATTTGTGTGTATGTATGTGCATGAACGTGTATGCCTATCCTGGCTAAACACCTAAACTTTAGTTTAGGTCCTAACTAATTTAAAGACAAGGGGGACACTGGGAAGTTATGAAGCCCGAGTGTCCTTGGCACTGGTTTGACAACTGTTTTTCAGGACAAGGTCTCACCCTGCAGCCCAAGCTGGTCTTCTCACCTCCCCTTCCCGGCTGCTCCCCAGTGCTGGGATTACAAGCATGTGTCTCTGGGCACACCTCTTAGCCGTTGACTTTGTTGTTGTTGTTTATGTGTTTGGTTTGGCATGGGTTTGGGGTTTTTCAAAGACTTATTTAATTTATGTGCATACGTGTGTGTTTACATATGCATGTGAACATGTGTGGGGTGCGGGCGGAGATCAGGAGAGGGCATTGGACCTCCTGGAACCAGAGTTATAAGTAGTTGTGAACCACCTCATATGGAAGCTAAGAGCCAGAGTCTGGTCCTTTGCAAGAACAGCAAGAGCTCTTAAGTGCTAAGTCATCTCTCCAGCCCTGACCCTTGGTTTCATTTGATTTTCTCTCCCCTTAGCATCTCCCCAGGGACAGGGAAGCAGATATTAATGCAAACCTTCTTTCAGCTTTTCCTTTATCTATCGCTCCACTGCCCTCCACCCCATAGGCGCCCGCCCGCCCTGGCAGTATTCTGTGCTCCATAGTTGTCCCCCTATGAGTTCTTACCATCACTCCAGAACTTTCCTTACCCCACGGCTCTGATGGGATATGGAGAGTTGGTTCTAGGAAAACTCAGCTCTTCCCATGAGCTCACAGGATGCAGCTCTCTCTGTTCAGATTGTGTGGTGTTAATCGCGTACACTGGCTGGTCCACCCTTCTCTATCCTCCAGTAAGGAGAAGAGAAGCCCTTTCTCTGGACTTTATGGGGCCAGCCACACCTGTGGAGAGGGAGCCCTGGAACCGTGTGGATCACAGGATGTGGAGACTGCTTGCAAGGCCTGTGCTTAGGATCAGCTTCGTTGGAAGGACCTGAGATAACAGGGAAGGGACAGCAGTTGGTAGGCCTGGCCGGGAGGGCCGGGAGTAACTGGGAAGACAAGCTGTCCTGAAGGTACAGTATGCTCCTCCTCGGTGCACTGGGCTTCTTCCAGATGCATGCAGTAGGTGCGACCTCAGTCAGGTAGGGGTTGACTAGAAGCCTAGCAGCTACTCCCATTCCAGATATCTCAGGCCTTGGGGAGGAGTGTTTCAGCAGGCTACGGTGGGTGGGGTGTTCTACCCCGCAGCTCCTTTCCCACTCCTTTCTCTGACACGGCTCCATGCTTAGAGGCAGCTTCCCACCATGCTCCCTGCCCCTCCTTTTCCACTCCCATGGCGTAGCCTCTGAGTGAACCTGGCCTCTAGCTCTTGGAAGCTTGTCCAATAATAAGGGCCTGGAGGAGCTCTGAAAACACAAGCAGAGGAGAGAGCTAAGCACCGACTAGGAGGAGAGGCCCAGTGGGCCTTGCTTGAGGAGATCTGAGGTGAGAACAAAGTAGTTCCCAGAAGGAGTGCAAGCCCATAGGCCTTCCCACAACTAACAGACACACCAGAGGAAGGACATGGTCAGTGGGGACAGAGCCACACGCACCCACTGTTGTCCGGGCCCCTGTTGGCTCTGCTCCGCCTTCTCAGCAGCTGCCATCTGTCTAGACAAGTAAGACTGAGCTTGAAAAGGAAGCATGAGTCTGTACAGTTGCCACTCCTCGGCTGACTGGTCCAGGAGGGAGTGCTGTCCAGCCGGACAGAGGGATACGCTGAGGTGGCCAAGGCTGGAATGGTGGCCACACGACACAGGCTCTTAGCCCATAGGCGCCTGAGGCCAGTCTCTGCTCTGTCAGTTGTAGGTTTTGTGACCTTGGCCTAGTTGTTTGAGCCGTCTAAGCTGAGGTTTCCCTGTTGGCACTGAGAATGAGGCCCCAGGGATGACAAGCAGGTTTCCCGATGACTTGGCTGTGGGGCATGCTCTGTACATGGGGCCCTCTGGAAGGACTTTGCTAACCTGAGCACACCTTTCCCTCTACTCCCTCTCCACCCTTCCTGCTCTTCTCTGCCACTGTCCCCCTCCTCCAGCCTTCCCTGTCTCTGTGTGCCTGAAGGTGACCATCCCAACCCATATGCAGACAGGGAGGGCAAATGTCCCCTCTGTGGCTTAGGTCTGTGGTGCTCAGATTCTTCTCACAAACGTCCACCCAGGAGCTGCTGTATGTGGCTGCACAGCTCCACAGACTCAATGTGGAGCTCTGCCTCCCATCACAGGTCTCTCACAGTGAGCCATGAAACCCAGAGCCATGTAAATGTCCCATGGAATTCTCCCAAGAAAGTGGGAGGGGTCACCGTGGCTCACTCAGGCAGCCATTCCCAGGAACACTAAGTTGGTGAGGGCCCTCACTTAGACAGGTTCCCCCTGGGGCCTTGAACTGTACAGAATTTTGGAAATAAGCTTATTTTGGAATACAAGGTGGTGGTGGGACTTAAGCTCACAGTCAGTTGTGGGTGATTGAACTCAGGAGAGGTTGAAGGGGGGGTCACACTGGCTAGAACTGAGTCCACAGCAAAGCCAATGTGATGGACGACAGTTAACACTCAACATTCAAGTCCCAAGGCGTCCCGGGTACCGTGTGGGAAAGGTGAAGTCATTCTGGCTGTGCAGCCAGAAACTCTCTAGATCTAACTAACAAATTCAGATCAGCATTAATGAAGAATTGCCCGATAATGAGTTTCTCAAAGTAATTATTGCTGGGGACTCAATCAGAAAAGGTAATTCTGTAGGGGAAATCAGTGTGAGAGGCAACGAAGGAAATAGAAAACACTAGCACAAGCATGTAAACGTTTGAAATAATATCCTTTGATAAGATCACACGTTATAAAAATAGCGCCACCGAAGACTAGTCTGGCCAAGTGTGTGGCACATCCACGGCTGGGCTGCAGGTGCCGTGTGCTCTTACAGTGGCTACGAAGCTGCCGAGGGCTTCCTCCGCTCTTGGCAGTGCCCGGGGATAGGGTTACAGGATGTCCTACATTCTTAGAATGCACAGCCTGCTCCTGCCCCGCTGCCACCCCTTGCCAGAGGGGCATCTGCCGGATAGCCTCTCCCAGGCAGGGAGGGTAGTAATGCTGCCCTGAGTCACCTGGTCTACTGGGGCCACCAAATGGGGCGACTGTAGCATTTCCCTGCCATCATTGCCACCGTGATAGCATGCACAGAAAATCAGTGCCTGGCCTTAGATTATTTCCAGGTTATCCCCATATTGGCCATTGCTGCTCACAAGGATGTTAGGAGAGAGAATGACATCTAGGATCCATTTCCCAACTAGTGTTTAAACTCTTCCAGTCTATGTCCCCCAAAAGGTGGCCTTGCTGTCCTAGTTTCTTATCTTTCCCTGGGTGCCTCAGCCCTTAACACACAGGAAACCAAGAATGCCATCAGAAGGCGAGTGCCCGGCCTTGACCCTAAGATGCTGGGATCAGCTGGAAGCCCTCTGCATCACTGTATCAGAAGACTCTAGATACCCAGATTCATGCCCCAGCTCCAGCTGGCTTCTCTGTAATCAGGACTAATTGAATCAGTAACAGGGGAGACAATAATTCAGGGATAAAAGTGTCTGAAGGGGTCATTAGCAGCGTATGGTGGGTCTCATGCATTGTATGTGCTTAGCTTGCCCTCCAGACAGTGGTGCCAGACTCTACTCCAGTCAGTGCACCCTGTGTCTCCTAGAATCTCCCACGGGACATCCATTCCCATTCTTCTCGTCCCGGAGTCATGAGATCACAGTCAGGGTTACGGAATACAGGCTTTGCTTGGACCATTCCATCAACCCACAGAATGTGACAGTTCTAGTAGCGGTCACCTTGCCCCAAAGTCAGTGTTGTCAATTAAAGGGGCCAATCTGCCTGGAGAGATGGGGAGATGGTGCCCAGCCTGAGATCCTCAGGTTAGAGGGCAAATCTGACAACTGGGTTGATTCTTTGCTGTCGGGCTTGCTTTAATTGGTGCTTTACCTGGCTTCACTAAGCCTGACAACCTCAGGTGGACCGTGCACGAAGTGAAGCTAGCTCGCCTGGAATCCTGGAGCCCCTTGCCAACCCAGATTGCCTTTGATCCTTTGGCCAGACCTCTGGTTTCCACAGCTTCCTCTCACTTGAGGTTCCCTCCCCTCCCTCTGTCCCAGCTCCACCCCTTGTGCTCCCTGGCGCCTTCAGCCATCTCGTGGAGCTGCTGAAGCATTTCAGTCAGACTAATCCAGATAGTCCCAGCCACTCTGGGGCTTCTCTCTAGAGTCCGCTGTTGCTGTGTGGCACTCGGGGGTTTCAAATGGCACCACTGGGCTCCCAGGCCTATGAGGAGCTTGAGGAGCTTACAGAGACAGGTCAGAGTAGCAAGTCCCCTACTCCTCACATACCCAGCTCCAACAGCTCTGTGCCCATAAAATAAAGATCAAACAAACACTTAGTCATTTACAATCAATGTATGTATTCAGAAAAAAAAAAAAAAGAGCAGCAACACCAGTTGACCCTGGTGGTAATCAGTTCAATGTCAGACAGCATTCAAAGAATCAGACAAGGTGGGTGTGGTAATACATGATGTAATCCCCAAACCTTATATCACTTGAGATCCTCCCGCCTCAGATCTAAGGTGACAGGAATGTATCCCTAGATGCCACTGTGTCCAGGTTCTTAGTTGGGGGCTCGGGATTTGAACTCATGTCTTCTTGCTTGTGTGACGACCACTTATCCCCAGCCCCAACTGCTCTGTTTTAATAGTTCATCTGCCTACTTCTGTGCATACTGGAGTGGGGGAGACTAATCTGATCAAAGTGTGCATTGCTCCTTTCTACTTATGGTTTATAGAAAATTTAGAAAAATCAGAAAAGTAAAAGAAAATGAAAGCTTGAGTGATTTTAGCACTAGAAATAACTTTCATTCATGCTATTAATATTTTGGTGTGTCTACTTCTATAGCCACCTGTTAAAAATCATTTATATTTTTCTGTTTATAAAAAAAAAATGTAATTCTTAGGCCCCTAAGCTGCTTCTATCCTGGTACTTAATCTTTGAGTTAGTCGCTCCCAGGAAATCTCTTCGATGGGTGCTGGCTGTGTACTGTTCACTCATGTTACATATAGCTATATAGATCTATGCGTTTAGATCACTTCCTAATTCCCCTATAATATAAATGGCACGAGAATAAGCATTTCTATTCTGGCTCATACATTGATTATTGTATTACAGAAGGAGAAGTCAAAGACCTTAATAAACACTGTACCATTAAAAAACATTTAAAACATATACATTTGTAGCATATATGGTAAAAAAAATTTTAATTCCATATAAAAAGAGCTTGTGGAAGCTCAGAGCAGTCCCTGTATTTCTGGGGCATAAGAGATACAAGGGAAGTGATGGTTTACAAATGTATCCAAGGCCAATGGAGGAGTTAGAGAAAGGACTGAAGGAGCTGAAGGGGTTTGCAACCCCATAGGAAGAAGAACAATATCAACCAACCAGAACTCTCAGGGTCTAAACCACCAACCAAGGAGAACACATGAAGGGACCTATGGCTCCAGCAGCATATGTAACAGAAGATGGCCTAGTCGGTCATCAATGGGAGAAGAGGCTCTTGGTCCTGTGAAGGCTCTATGCCCCAGTGTAGGGGAATGTGAGGGCAGGGAGGCGGGAGTGGGTGGGTGGATGCAGGTACACCTTCCTAGAAGCAGGAGGAGAGGGAATGGGATGGGATGTGGGCTTCTGGGAGTGGGGAATTGGGAAAGGGGATAACATTTGAAATGTAAATAAGTAAAATATCCAATTAAAAAAACAAATGTATCAAAGGACTCTCAACCATGCAGACATGAGTGGCAATGTAGATATGTCAGTGACTGGTTTGTACGTAGGAAAAGGTGCCCACCAACCTCCACGATCCCCTTCTTCACATCACATCCTTTTGAAGCCTGCAGACCAGACTGATACAGGGATATGGGATCTTGGCAGGCAATACTTTATGAGATGGATTTGGCCCTGGCCTGGCATCTGAGTGATACTGGGCCATCTCTAGGCAACACCTCTGGGACCTGGGCCCTAGGCTGTCTGCCCTGGGTGGGATGTATGAGAAAGGCAGGAGCCCAGAGAGAGCAGAAAGGACCGAGAACGTGCAGTCCAGGATCCAGGGCGAATGGGCTATGTTAGAAAGATTGGTTCCACAAGACAGGCAGATTGTGGCTTGCTCCTTGTCAGCAGCAGAGGGAGGTGAGGCTAGACTCTACCCCCTGAACCCACACACACTCCTGGCACTGTTAGCTCCTTGCCTAGCAACATGTCACAGGCTCCATGGCCCCTTTGGTGTCTGTTCTCATCAAGCACACAAGGGAACGTGCCCCAAGTCTAAGCACAAGAAAAGCACAAAGAGAGGGCTCGGCTTAAGGTTGGCAGCAGCTAAAACAGCTGGTAGAGGGGAAGGGTCCAAAAGGACACCAGAGGTCCCGGCCAGTGACAGGCATACAGGACAGGTGCAGGCGTGAAGGGAATGGACCAACCATCCAAGGTAGCAGCAGGCAGCCCAGCACATGACGAGTCCCAGTGCCACTGCTTTAGAGACCAGAGGTAATAGCAACAGAAGGCAACAGCTGCCTGTGAACCTGCCCTGAGGTCAGACTGTGGGTGGCTTGGTGGGGTGAACTGTGGCTCAGCACAACTGGCTGGTTCTGAAAATGTATTTATGGAGTCAGCATATACACAGCAAGTACTGTGTTCCATCAGAGTCCACACGCCACCAGGGTTTGTTACAGGAGGACACAGATCAGAGAGGACAGAAAGAAGCTTCCGGACGGGACACATTAAGAAATGTACTGCTCAATCCAGTGGTGGCCTTCTCCTCTTCTGCCCAGTGACCCCAGGAAGAACTGCTGTCCCGTGGAGGGAGGCTGGAAGGACACACTTTATTTTTACATTTTTCTAGATTAAAAAGAAAACAGCATCTGTATATATATAAAAGATACATGTAATTATATATGTATGGATTTATATATGTATGTATATATATGTTGATGTATATTACCAAATGTAGCACATGAGTCTTAACTATGCAGATATGGACACAGATGCAAATATGTCAAATAACCTGTTCACATATGAGGAAAAAGTATATTCCAAACTCCAAGACTCCCCCTTTTTTAATAACATAACCCTTTGAGACCCTGCTATCCAGATCCATACAGGGCCTCTCTCTCTCTCTCTCTCTCTCTCTCTCTCTCTCTGTGTGTGTGTGTGTGTGTGTGTGTGTGTGTGTGTGTGTGTATGTGTGTATATATTCACACACATATATATACACATACATATATGTACACATATATACATAAGTACATACATATATACATATATATGTTGGTCATCAAAAGGTAAATGGGGAAGAATGGAGAATTATGTGTAAGCAATACCAGGTCTCTGGGGGTGATAAAAGGCTAGAAATAGGTAGTAGTGATTGTGTGTGTTTATTTATAAGTTTAAGTTAAAATTAGTATCTTTCAAAATAGCTAAAACACAGATTTATTGATGTTTCTCAGCCTTTGGACTTCGAATAGTCAAGTCCAACTGCATTCCTCTGCAGCCAGCTCTTCTCGCTGTGCGTGGTTTCCACAGTTCATCTGTGCGGAAAGCACGGTGCTAAACCCCAGCCTACTCATCCTTTGTTCTTAAGTGAGCAACACCAGAGATGTTTCCAGGGCTTTTGCTCTTAACAACAATGCTTGTGGGAACATCGCTTTCTGTTCTCCCAGAACTCACGCCTAGGAGTTTTTCTGTTCTGCAATCGGAGTGGGGTTTTCTGTTCTGCAATCGCTGGGGAAGAGGCTCTGCACACGTTCAACAATTCCAAGTCGTTTTCCTTAGACCAGTACCACTGCTATCTCCCTGCCGCCCAGCAGGTCTGGGTTACCCCACGTCCTCATAAAGAGCATCGGGTCTTTTCTTGATCTCCAGATCTCCATTCGTGAGTTTACCGCATACCTGTTGTCATGGTGGTCCCTGTCAGGGATAGAGCTGCTTCCTCCAGGCCAAGGGACCCAGGGAACATCTCAAAAGTAAGAAAGGCCTTTGTGAGACAACACAGCCCTTGTTCTGTGACAAGGAAACAGACCCAGAGTGAAGGCAGACCTAGTATCTGGCCAGGGGGTTTCACCGCCCATCAGTGAGTAGCCTGCTTCTTGGAGTGAGTTGGGCTGATGGAGGGCAGAGCCTGCTTCAAACAGTCAGAAAGCAGAGCTACTGTTACTGCCTGGCTATAGCTGCATGGACACTGCTGGTAGCCAGAAAACCCCTTGAGATGGATCTGTGTCCATGGCTGAGTCTGGGATGAGTTCATTGTTTGCACATGTTCTGTCCCTAGGACTCTGGAGGGAATGCCCGACTTGGGGATTTCCTTGGCTTTCCCCTTGACTGCGAGCCAAATGAAAATGGCCACACCCTAATAGCTCCAAATGAGGCCAAGTGACCTAGGCCAGCTGGGTTAGCTCCTGGATAGTCCCTCTCCTCTCACTATCCTGCTGAATCCAGTAAGTTCCAAGCTGGCTAGAAGCCAGTTTCGCTCCAGTGTTACTTTGTCTCGGTTTTCCTGGTAACTAAGCATAGGGCCTGTAATCTGGTGAGTTTCACTCTGGTGGATCCACGACCATAAGAAGAGAGGGAACCATCTCGATTTACACATATCTGTCTGGGGTGGGGGTGGGGTTGTCATGGGAGGGCATCTAAAAGAGTCTACTGGTCAGCAGGTCCGAAGACTGGATCTTCTTGTCACATCTCTTCCTACAACAAAATGCCTATCAGAAAGCAAGGACAAACCTCAGGGCTCTCAGGTCAGGACCTGCCAACTCAGGGTTCTGTGGGCATATTTTTCTATTTGGTTCCCACTGGCAACCTTGTATTGCTCCCTCAGAAACTCCATGTCCACTGCAGCCATCCAGCATTTGGCCCCACAAAGTTATGAAGCTCAAAATCATAATCACTGAAGTTCACATCTTATAAAACTGTATACAGAAGACGAGGGGAAAAGAATCCCACCGACGTAGAACTGAAACCCCTCTGCCCCGTTCACTAGCATTTATGTTGTCTCTACTTTCCCTCTGTATACAGAATGAATATTTTACTTCCCAGACTTTTTTCCCTCAACCATTTATAGTGAATTTTTCCCACAAAAACCTGGGCTTAATTTTAAACTGTTTCAAGTTAGAAAAGTGACACACTGTCCATTGTAAAAGGAAGAAAGAACTGGAGGGAGAATGGAGGGATAAAGCAAGAAATGACAGCTAAATTTATAATCTTGGAATTCTTCTGAATGTTATGCACACACAAACACACACCATCTATATATACACACTATATATATGTATATATATATATATATATATATATATATATATATATATATATATATATATATATATAGTGTGTGTGTGTATATGTTTTTGAATGTCTCTTTTAAAAAAAAAATCAAACTGGGATCATTTTGTACACGCTGTCTGTACATGCTACAATCTAGCCCAGCATATCCCTATGTCAGTAAGACACTGAACTGTGCTATTTTAATGGCCACAGTCATTTCACTGTATAAATGTACAGCCCCACACTTTCTATTTATCTAATGTGCCTTTTGGTTGAACATTTAAATTTTTTTTTCCACCACAGAGCAACGCGAAGGTTAACATTATGTAACCTAATCATTGCATACACTTAACTATTAGGATATGCAAATGTGGAATTGTTTGCTCAAAGAAAATGTAACTAATCATTTTGGGGATCTTAGGCTACTTAATTGCCTAGCACCCCAAAAAAGCTGTGGTTAAGGCAGGGAGGGAAGTTACTGTATCCCAGCAGGAGGTGAGCTCAGAGACACCAGGGAAGGTGAAGCTCTCCACTCAGGGAGGACAGCGAAGAAGGAACAGAGAGAGGCCTGGGAGGGTGAGCTGGCCCCTGTGGAAGTCTCCTGGGGTTAGGCTCAGGGGCACCCAGGGGTCTGCCTCTCCAGGCTGGTTTTCTGGGACTAACTGGAGGGTGGAAAGTGTCTTCTCTGGTCCTTCTCTGGGCTCTGTCTTGAGTAGCCCAGGGACTTGGGCCTGTGATCTATAGGAGATACTAAACACCTTTGTGCAAATCAGTAGAGGGTGAGGGGTTGTACTCACTCCAGATGGATCCAGCCAGGCATGCTTGTGCTGGTGAGAACACATTTTTCAGAGGGCACTGGAGCGGGGATGGGGCAGGGGGAAGGTGTTCTGGAAAGTAAGGGAGGGAACGTTAGGAAGCCCTCAGCAGGTCCACCCACTGAGTGCATCACTGCAGGGAGAGAAAGTGAGCTGTCAAGGGGCCAAGGGGAGAAAGAAGTGAGGAGAAGGCAAGCCCTGCAGTCCCCAGAGAGAAGGACCTCTGCCATCCCTGCCCATCCTTGGGTTTCCAGTGCACGGGCTCCCTGGAGCCCATCCTTTTCTGAAACTGGGAGTTCCAAGGCAACGTCTATCCTGAGTAACAGTGTTTATGAAAATGCATTTGGTGCACAGGCTCAGGCAGGAAGGGCGTTTACCTTGCAAGCCTGCTGAGCCGAGTTCGATCCTCCGAGACCTCTGACTTCCACACTCCATGAAAACAATGACAATAACAGAAACAGAGAAGCAAAGGAGAGCAAGATAGAGAATTTGTAAGCAGAATGATCACGTACAGTGTCACATCGAGCAAACACCCCAAACAACGCAGGCATGGAGAAAAGACACAGGGCAGGCTGTGTGAGGCAGAGCCAGGGATGGGGACAGGGCTTCATGGACCCAAATACATGTAACTCACAAAAAGAAAAAAATACTGAAATATTTCAAAAAAAGACATTCTTAGTGCAGTTGAACTAACAGCTCATAAACCCTTCTCTGCCTCACCTGCAACCTGGGAAGCCTGGAATTTTCCCCCAGCAGGGGCAGTCCTCAGAGGAACTTGTACCATCAAAGGGGTTCAGTCAATATGGAACTGGGTGCAAGAAGGGCCCATTAACAAACAAGGAAATGGAGGTACCATGGGGTGAAATAACTTGACAGAGAATCAAAGACCACAGACTCCCAATCTCAGAGTGTCACATCTTCCTGTTCTCTACACTGGCTGTGGTTTGGAACTGTCCCCCAAAAACTTGGTCCCCAAGACATATGTTAATATTAGTGTGTCATCATCAGCCCGTTGCTGTCCTCTAGCAGAGATGAGGAGTGGCCCCTGTACACATGCACTTTACACACTAGTGCAAGCTGGTCGAAGGGTGGCACTATCACACGAAGGACGTCCCGAGACGCCCCTGACCACATTTGTGTCTATCATCACACTCTAGCAATTTACTGTCCCTCGACTGTTTAGAGAACCCTGCTCTAAAGGTGCTTCTTGCTCGGTCCTCACTCCTAAGTGATCTTTGGGGAGTTAATTACCTAATTAGTGCATCTAGACAAAAAGCTTAAGTCACAGGCTGCTAAAGAGGCAGCGAGACCATGAAACAATCGTGCCCAACGGCCCCACTCTGTCAAGTTCCCCGTCTGCATCGAGTTATTAATTACAATTCTTAATCACTCCTATCCGATCGGAATCGCTGAGAGTTAATTTGCTTCATCGTGTGGCTTCCCTGAAATTCACAGTTCTCTCCTGGGCAGCAGAGAGAGTTGCCTCAGTCAGATGGCAGCCATTCCTCCTGCTGGGATCCAGCTGACATCTGGGTGGCCCTGTGAGAGAAAAGGGAGGCCCAGGGAGTTCAGAATGGGGGTGACCAAACTAGGGGCTAGTGTGGTGGGGACTTGGAGAGAGGAATGGTATAGTTGGAGACCCCAGGAGACAGGAATAAGGCTCTCCCCCTTTGTTCAGGTGACAGAGGACAAGCAGTGTGTTGCCTCTGCAGGCGTTTGGTTTGAACTTTACGCAATGCCTTTCTGTCCGTCACAGACATGTCCAGCACTATCTGAATGGTCTGGGTGGCAAACTGGCCTCCAGCGGTGGACTTCCAGCATTCATCTTCTTCCTGTCCCCGTTCCCACCAAGGCCAAGGTTATGTCCCATTCTTCCTGCCTGTGACCTCGGCACCTCCCACAGCCCCAGAATGCACATCAGTGTTTCTGAACTCGGGTCAGAATAAAAGCGACATCAAATTCAATAAGTCATCCTACCCCCCCCACACACACACACACAGAACAAGACCGTGGTCCCACAGGCATGCAAAGGAGAACATCTGGACTGGACGCAGGGCAGAGAGAGTCGCCTATTATGCATAGTTTTCCCTAAGGAGTAGAATGAACTCATGATGTATTTGTGAAAAGAACAATTGATTCCAAAATTTAAGAGTCGGTGTAGACACCTTTAAGACTCTGGATTTGTTTCTGTCCACATCTAAACACTTGGCACGCCCACGGTGAACAGGAACACGCGTCGATCTGATGGTGCTCTTGTCTAGAGCGGGGAGGCGGAAGGGAGGACCTCAACGGAGAGCTACTGGGGGCCTTCTCTGTTTCTCTTCATTCTGCTGAGTGTGAGGTCACCCCAGAGGCAGCTCAGCATAAGGGGGGCTGAGGCCGACACCCCCACTCACCCCTCAAACTGCAAACTCTCCAGACTGCACCCTCCCCTCCTCCTCCATCTTCCCTGTGGGAGAGAATGCCAGGTCTTTCTCCCTTCCCGACAGCTGTACAGCAGAACTTTTCTTCCCCAGGGCACACAGATATTCCACACGGGGTAGAAGGTGCAGCGGGGCTCTGGAGTCAGATACCTGTGCCCAGGAGTTTGTCACTTCCCTCCCTGGGTTCAGCCTCTACTCCACCAGGAATAACCCTGGTGGAATTCCCCCACCAGGGGGAAATACTGTCAAATACTCGAGGGGTGAGGCTAGGCCTAAAAGTGAATCCTGGGGGTCTTTTGAAACCAAGGGAGATGGGGACTTATGAGATTGCTTAGGGCTAAGATTTCTCTCATAGTGGCTGCTGGGTCCAGGTTAGCCTTTGGCAGCTAGACTTTGTCTGGGTACCTGAGCCAAACATAGGGCCCCCAAACTGTTTTTGTATTAACATACACCCTCCCCCCACCCCCAGTCAGGCTGGGACCTGTCAAGAGTCCCACAGAGGTGACACTTGCCACCTCAGATCTCCTGAGTGGCTTCTGCCAGCCTCATCTCCAGAAAAGACCTCCTCAGAGCTCCCCCTTTTCTCTGCCACATGGAGGACGTCAGCCACCTATAGGAATCCTTCCTAGGAGTTCAGAGCAACCTTCTGGACTCCTGTGTCAGCGCCTCTGCAGGGCCACCGTTCTCCCTCCTCCCCCCCTCCGGGTCTTCCACCTCCCTCCTTTCTTCCAGCCCGCCTTTCTCCATTCCTCCCAAGTTGTTTCCGCCCCTCCTCCATCTTGCCCCGCCTCTCTTCATCACCTCCTCCCCCTCCCTTTCCTGCCCTGGCCTCCACCCTTCTTCTTCTGTGTGAGGTTCCTCCCTACATCCTCCCCCTCCCATTCCTGGCTCTACCCCTTAGGTGAACTGTGCATCCTGATATTTAGGATCCCACTCCTTTCCTGGTTCAGCCGAAGCACTGATGTCAATTAAATCACCTTCATCTACCAGATAGTCCCAGGCAGCCTGACACTTGCTGGGTTTTGCTGGTTCCCGCAGGGCTGCATTATGTAACGGGTTCCTGGTCTCCTGCCTCCCAGCCCCCACCCCCTGCAGTAAGGAGGTGGGATTCCAGGCAGATCCCATCCGCCACTGCTCCCAAACCCCTTCCCTGACACTCCCCAAGGCCAGAACGGCTTTGTTCCAAGCTGGTGGCTGCTCATCTCTACAATTTTTAGCAGCTTTATAGATATAATTGATGCACAATAAACCTGCATTTCAAGTGGAGTTTGATAGGTTCTGGCTCATGGAGACTCCCTGGAAACCATCGCCACCATCCGCTGGTGAGCAAAGCCAGCAAAGCTCTCCCCCTGCCTCTTTCCATCCCTCCTCCTGCCCTCCCCACCCCACTCCCCTGCCTGGGCATTGCTGTGGAGTTCTCACTTTCTTGCTTATACAACCCACCCCTTCTAATCCTCCCTTCACACAGCGGGCTTCTGGCCTCTTGTTTCTATGACAGTCAGCCATCTCTTGGAGGGACCAGCTTTTCATGGCAGCTTGCCAACCTGGCATCTACAGAGACTCTCTGGGCTACCCCTCCTACCTCACCTCCTTTGCCACTTTTGAAAATGCAAGCTCTCTTAGAGGAGGTGAACCTTCTGTGCCTCCCCCTTCCTCGTCCCCCACCCCCAAGGATAAGGCACCTTTGGGGGCCAGGCTAGAGGCCAAGAGGAGCTGAAGGTTTCTGCAGACCACTGGCTCTAAACCAAGGCAATGAACCGCTGGGGTGGGGTGGGTGCTGAGCCTGCTTCTTCAGCCCCTCCCAGAGTGTTGCCGCAGCCTCCAGGGTGGACTAGATGAAGCAGGAAGCTCCCTGTGGCCTGGGTCCCTGCCCTTTGCCTGACTGACATTAACAGCTAAACCAGTTGCTAAAACCTTTCTTGTGTGACCAGAGCCTGGCTCAGTCCCAGGATGTGTTATCAGGATATTTAGTCACAATAGTACTGTTTGGTTCTAAAACGTGAGGCCACAGGAAAGACTGTTTCAAAGGAGTTCTTCATCCAGCCCACCCTTTAAATTAGTGCTTAGCATAGTAAGACAAAGGGGAGATGGTAGGCAGTGGGGCCTGCAGTAGCTCTACTAACTGGCCAGCTTAGCCAGTTACTACAATGCTATGAACCAGCTGCTTACAAACAGCTGGGCCAGGAGCATGTATCCCAGGCCCAGACCTGGACCCTCCTCACCTTTCATTTTAGTGGTTTAACTTTCACTAGCACGCCAGGTTCAGGGCTAGATAAACTCTGGGGTGTCCGGGGTTATTCTGCCACACTGGCCTCTCTCTGGAGCAGTCCCCATCCCTACCTCAAAAGCATCCGGAAAGTGGAAGCTGGGGTGTTTGCAGTTGTCCCACCACTGAGGGGCACTGCCGTTCTTAAGTGGGCCAGGACCATGCATGGATGGTCCATCACATGGCCAACGATAACACCCTAGATGCAACAGTAGCTGTGTGAGTAGCACTGAGAGTCTTAGCCAGGCTTCGGGGCTAAGACTTCTGAATCAATTTAGAGTATACTAGACACTATATGGCCGTGACAAAGATGAGTGACATAGGGCTCTGCCTTCCCAGGGTCCTGATACCACTTTGCTCCTGTCTGGGAGCACCTACGGCTCTGACCTCCCTGGGCCTCAGTTTCCTTATCAGGGAACTGGCCAGTTATAGCTTACTGAGAGTGTAAAATGAATTCACACATGGAAGTGGTAAAGAACAGAGCCTGGCAGTAAGTAAATGTTCACTGGCGGTTATTGATGAGGAAGGTCCAAGCATAGGTGAGCTCAGAGGACGTGCCCTTTCCAACGTGAGAGAAGTCGTAAGGATAAGACTTATTGTGAAGAAGTAAGAAACTAAGCTATTTTACGAACCATTTTAAACTATTGATTATATATTAAAATGATATTCTGGACATACCGGTTCAAGTGAAATAAGTGAACATTAAATGTATCTGTTTATTCTTATTTCTTTCATGTGACTACTAGCATGTGTGGGCTCTCTTTCTTTTTTGTGAACAACCCTGGTACAGGTCAATAAAGAGGAGTAAACAAAGATCACCAAAATCTTGGGCGCTCCACCTGACAAGGCTTAGGATGGGATCAGGTGCTGAGCAGGTGGGCTGGACTATGGCTGCCGTGGAAAGTCTGAGAAAGGTTGGTGGGAAGGGAGGTTGAGTTCATTCAGATGGTAAGGGGAGGGCTCAGAGAGGCCACAGCTTACAGGGCATCTGCTGACTGGATCCATCCAATGTAGCAAAAAACCAAGCCCGTAGGGACAAGGACACTGTGCTGTGCACAAAGGTTAGCTGACAGATCATAATGCTCTGCCATGGTGGGCGAGAAAGCCAGAACACCCAGGACCACTGGCCCTCCCCAGTCTCCAGTCAGGGCTTGGGTGGTGCTTCCAGTCCTCCACCCCTCTAGGCAGGGCCCTTCTCCCTCAGCCTCCTCCGCCTAAGGCTCCAGCTTGATTTGCGACCTTGTTTTCCAAAGGCAAGCCGATCTCCCCTCCCCCTCATTCCCCACAGGGCTGCTTCCGCCTCCATTACCAAAGCTTGTGACAAGAAATGCAGCCCCCTTATTAAAATAATGTAATGTCTAACTAAAATAGAAACCCCAGATAACAGTTTTTGATGTTTTAATGACTGGGCTCATTAGACAGACTTCCCACTTAAAGTGTCTGTCTAGCAATTAAGGCTAAAAAATCATAAATGATGACCACACCTTTTGTGGCTTAATGGTTACTCTGAAGGCTGGTCTTATTATCTCGGTGATACAGTCTGTGATAAAGAAGAATTTAAGATACTCTCCCAAGATTTATTTCCCCATTAGCAAGCTGGAGGAGGAAGGTTAAGAGTACTCTTAAGGTCAGATCTGGAAGGGAGCGAGTGAATAATAAGATGCCTAGAATTCTCTTCCAGCAAAAGCAACCTCCTCCTCAACCCACGGGGAGGTCCCTCTCACTGAGGGGGTTTAACTTTTGCCTGTCACAGGAAACTCTGTGAATCGTTACTCCAAGTGACCCTGAGCAGTTTATTTAGCTAATTGTCAAGCATGCGGGCTGAACTACAGAATCACCTTCTTCCACATAAATGATTTCCAACGCTAATCTGCTGACGCTGGCGGAATAGTGGGAAAGGGAGAACTTGATGAGAAAAACCTGGGAGATAGCGTCCGACTCCCCCAAACCGGTGTCCCTGGGGGAGTGTGCCGAGAGAAAGAGTGTGGGAAGGCGCAAGGGAATTGTCCTGCCAAATGTGTGTGTGTGTGTGTGTGTGTATGCACCTGTGTGTGCCTGTGTGTGTGTGTCTGTGTAGGTCTGTATGCATGTCTGTTTTGTGTGTGTGTGTCTCTGTGTGTTTCTCTGTGTGTGTGCATGTCCGTTGTGTGTGTGTGTCTGTGTTGTATGTGTATGTGTGTGTGTATGTGACTGTGTATGTGTGTGTATACATGCATGCGTGTATGTAGGTCCTTTTCCTAAGATGGTACTAGGATCAGCCTTTTGAAAGACACGTGTCAAATGTACCGCTAGCAGGTTAAAGGAGACCCGATAACTTTAGGTGAAATGTGTTCAGAAATAGCTCTTGGGGGACACCACTAGCTTTTTATTATGTCACCCTTGGGTGATGAATGATACTTGTACTACGAGGAGATTGGAGCCCTGGTACTTGTCCTAGTGGGTGGGAAGACTGCTGGATGCAGGTGGACGAATGGGGTGGCAGACAGCTTCCTCATCATGGCGGCCAATTCAGAGGAGCCAGCCAGTGGTCCCTGACCTCTCCCTACCCTACCCTGTGGAAGCACTTAGGCGGGAACACCCTATGGGTTTAATGTTAGGAAGCACAGTAAAGTTACCAACCACGACCAGTCACTCTGAAACCTCTCCTGAACTAGGGCAGATGGGCGGGCAGGCATGGGGCGACTCGAAGGTGTTGAGGGCAAGTTGAGACTGAGAATTGACTAGGTTTCAGGCCAGGACGGAAGCCCACTTAAATGCTGTGTATGAGATGGGCTCCTTTGGGCTATCTCTAGGTGTGGATTGCTAGGGAGAGCCTACGGGGAAGGTGGAGCACTGGAGATGGGTGACTTTAATCCCTCCTAGATGACAGGCACAAGGATAAATTATGTGAAAGGTGAGACAGCAAATCTCAGCTTTACTTGGAGATCACAGATGCCTCATCCTAAAAACCGTCTACTGGAGTGCAATTGTAGATACTCCATTATTCTTGGCCACAGTCCTATGCAAAGGCAATTGTTACAAACTCCATTTTACTGACGAGGCAGCTGAGGCAGAGTGTAACCGGGTGTTTGGGGATGCAAGGGAAAATAACGTCCCGGTCGAAGGGGCTTGGGCAAAACAGAATGCTACCAGCTATGGAAAGCAACGATCAAATCCATCAAGGCGGGACTCAGCTATGAGGGCAGCAGGCTCGCGAGACTCAGCTATGAGGGCAGCAGGCTCGCGAGATTTAGCTACGAGGGCAGCAGGCTCGCGAGACTCAGCTACGAGGGCAGCAGGCTCACGAGATTTAGCTATGAGGGCAGCAGGCTCGCGAGACTCAGCTACGAGGGCCGCAGGCTCGGGGGTCTAGTGTGTTTGCCTCCCAACTCTGCTCTACCGGTGGATGGGTCAGCTTCACGTTGTGTTCTACAAAGATGATAAGTGATAGCATCAGAGACAACCTCCCAGCCTCTCCTGATCAAGTCCATCAGGGGAAAGCAGAACAAAAAACTTGTTTAAAACCAAGCCACGTGGTTAGCTATGGTTGATCCTGATTGGCCATTTTGGGGTCACATGTCTGTCGCTAAACCCAGTCACATGCCTCACCCTTGACCCAGGCAAGGAATCCTTCACGCCTTATAGTTTCTCCAAACAAAATCGAGAGCTAAGACTAAAGATGCGCAGTGGATTCTGGGTAGTCAAAAGGCAGCCCCAGCTAGAGAAGGAGCACTGGTTACAGAGCCAAGCCTGGAAACCCGAGACTGTCGGAACATTTGGCTCCTCCCCAAGCCCCACAGAAACTGGGAAGCAGAGAAAAAATCAGCAACGAGTCTCTGGCCAAGCCAACCCCAGCATTTGTTTAGTATCCCTTTTCTAAACGGATCATTCTAGAATCTAGATCCCAAACAACACTAAGAAAATATTCCAGGATCTGGAATCGGCTTGTTAAAATGTGGTTAAGAGACATTGAGATGAGTGCTGGACTTATTCGCAAATAATGCAGTGACCCACACTGGTTGCCGGTGTCTTCCTCAGCCCTGAACTGCACCCTGTCCGTCACTGAAGTCCACCCTTCAGCGGGACCCAGCGGAGTGAATCTGTCCCTCCTGTGTGCTTCTGGTGTCCCCTTCTGTCCTCTCAGTCACTGTAGACTCAGTACTTCATGGAGGGTTTTTTTGTTAGGTTTTTGCAAGTAGATTTTAACTTGCCTGCTAACTTAACTCAATTGGTAGTGACTGCCAGATGAAGGATTCTGAGGCTTAGCAGGACAACTGCTGTGATTGATTAGTGATGCCTGCTGAGAGCCAGGGTGATGACACATGTCTTGTATTCCTTAAGAAGCTTTTTTTCTCTGTGAGTATAGAGCACGGGACTCAAACCAGCTTAAGCCGAAAATGCCAATTATTATTCGGACACAGAGGTTTGTTATGGGTCTTAAAAGCAGGAAAATCACCGAAGCGGGGGTGGGGGTCGGGGGGGCTCTCAGGAAAGCCTGGTGACCAATTATTTCCTCAACACACTCTGGGCCCTTATGCGCCTGGTTTCTTCACCCTTTGCTCTCTATAGACAATGCTCTCTCGGTTTTTTTTTTTTTTCCTTGCATGCAGGAGAACGTACAGGGTGTTGGCAACCAGGTCAAAGCATGTGTAGAAGCCTTAACTGACCTTATTCACTTCTGAACAATCAACCCAGGTATCAAATAAGGCTAACTGAGAAGGAGTGATCACTTCATCAGGAGAGGAAATTGTAAAAGAGGGCTGTATTAGCTACTTTCCTGTTGCTATGGTAAATGCCACCACTAAGAACAACTTATAGAAGAGCAAGTTTATTTTGGTCTGTGGTTTCAGAGGGAGAGTCCATAACGGCCTGGGGGGGGGGGGTACAGATGTAGATGGCAGGGCCGAGAAGCAGAGAGATCACATCTCAGCTATGCACAGGAAGCAGAGCGAGAGAGAGAACAGGAAGTGGCTCTAGCTTCTCCTATCCTGCCCGCAGTAATGCATTTCCTCCAACAAGGCTGTATTTCCCAAAGGTTCCATAACCTCTCCAAACTTTGTCACTTATCGGGGACCAGGTGTTTAAATACATGAGCCTAGGTGGGACATTTCTCCCTCAAAACACAAGAGCCAGCAGGGAGCGCGTGCCCTGACAGGAGACTCCTTTGTGTGTAGTCTGTGTGTTTGCCGACTGTTCCTTGGTAATAATGTGGTGGAAAGGGTAAGTAGTGAGGACAGTGATGATGGTGGCAGGGGCAAACACCAAAATAAAAACAGCTCGGGTCCTATGGAAGGACTTAGAGTCTAGTAGAGGGAGGCGCCCCATACCCAACATGCAGCTCCATAACTGCTAAGAAATTGCTGGAGTTGGTGTAAGGGCTCATGGAGTTGACCAAGCCCTCATTCCTGTTCTCTGCCCCCCTCCCCCATTCCTCTGCGACCACACACAAGATAAGGTGATACTCACTCACAAGCTTCACTGTCACGATACAATTCAGACCTTAGACCACAGGTGGACCTGTCACGTCACCGGCCACTTCCCCGCCCCTCTACAGCCAGTGCAGCAGTATAGTGTGTCCCATAAGCAGCAGCGTGGAGTATAACACCTAAGTGACATCAGCTGGCCCCAGTTCACACTGCCATCTCCTGTCAAACACTGTCCTGTGGGTCTGTGTTCTTCCTTGCCGCCGCTGGGATGCTGGGCACGGCCGTTGGGAACCCGAGACATGGCATGCTTGACTTCGTCTCCCTGTGCTGTCAGGTGCTGGACTTTAGGAAAGCCCTGAGACACTGCTCAGGGGGTGGCAGGATGCAGTCTAAGGTGTGGGAAGCCGAAGTTGGGGCTCCCTGACCTCTGGGCACCCATTCACCACTGGGGTACACACAGAGAAGTCAGGAATGAAATGTCAGGTGTCTATGGTCCTGCAATGAGGCCAGGACCAGGGGTCCTCAAACTCTTGGACACCCAGGCATCACTGAGCCTTGAAGGCTTGGGAGCCGAGTTGGGGGTCTGCGGGAGGCGGGGGGGGGGGGGGGGGGGGGGGGAATGGGAGCTCTGGCTTAGATTATCGGTGATTGTCCTCAGCTTGGCGGTGGTTGGCTGGAGGGGCAGAGAGGCCTTCTACGGGAGATTTAGGCTTGACCCTGTAGATGAAGGCTTTCTCCATGCACGCCATGACAGTTCTTGATGAAAGAGACAGTCCTTGGTTCCAAGCTATTTATTGGTTCTTCATCATGGAAATTGCATGCTTACCATACCAAGTCTCAGGGTGGACCAGAGATTAAGTACCTTTTGCAGGGAGGAATGTCTGGGAAAGGAAGCTTATTGGCTAAACCCTCAAGGCCTCTTGCTACCTCATTAGCATGGAGAACTCTATTCTGGGCTACATGACCAACATGGGGAGTGTGGCACATGTTCCAGGCCAGGGATCTAGCAGGGACCAGGGAGGCACCTACCGTCTCAGGTGTGTACCCAAGTTTCCGAGGTCTCAGACCCACTCTAGCTTACCAAGTTTCCTAGCACGGTCCACTCTAGCACACTGTCCCATCCTGATCATTATATGGAAAGAGAGAAAGCAGTATGAGGCTGTGCAGGGACACAGGAAGCCAGTCAAGGACACCAGTGACTATGTGCCACAGAAGCTTCCAGGGAGCATATTTGCCATCTGGGACTTGCGCCCTGAGTAATTAATTCAAAGAGCTTTCATTCAAAGTCACCCCAAGGGGGAAATAGGAAGATGGCTTTGTGGAGAAACCACTTGCTGTTGCAAGTGTCAGGATTAGAATTCAGATCCAAAGGCCAGGTGAAAGTCGAGCAGTCATAGGAGTAGCCTGCAATCCTAGCACTCAAGGGACAGTGGATTCCAGGGGCAAGCTGGCTACCTGGAACTGGAGAGCTCTAGGGTTCGAGAGAGACCGTGTCTCAGTAAATAAAGTGGAGAGCAACAGAAGAAGACACGCAAATCAACTTCAGGCTATACACACATGCACACAGGCTTGTGCACATAAGTACTGACACACTTGGAACAAGCATTCACACATTCATACACACACACACACACACACCTCTTCCAGAGGCACATATCTGTAATCTTAGCACTTGGAAGCCTCAGGCACAGGGATCAGGGATCTAGAGTCTGAAATCAGCCTTGGCTCCAGAGAGAGACCCTGCCTCAAAAAAAAAAAAAATGGAAAACAAAATTCACCTCAACTGACTCTCCCTGTTCAGGGGAAATCAATTCCCTCTGCTCCTCTTTCTTTCACACTTGCTCTTAGGATGAAAAACTGTCTGTCCACTCTCTGGCTTTCCAACTTTCCCCCCAGAGGTTTGCAACTGGCCCTTTCTTTGTTTAATTTTCCTGATAAGAGGAGGTGACCATTTGTACCTTCCCAAACTGAAGGAGACATCTATAAAAAGGAAGACGTGTACTCATGGGAGCAGGAGCATGCGCCCTGGTCAAGGCAGTGTACTCATGGGACCTGGAGCATGCGCCCTGGTCAAGGCAGTG
>NW_022196895.1:71964243-71972989 GCF_008632895.1 Mastomys coucha
CCTGGTCAAGGCAGTGTACTCATGGGACCTGGAGCATGCGCCCTGGTCAAGGCAGTGTACTCATGGGAGCAGGAGCATGCGCCCTGGTCAAGGCAGAGCTCCCAGTGCTGATGGACAATGGTGGATGTTTCTATTCTTGAAGCAAGGATGGGTGCTTCCTAGAGCTACCTTAATGACACACAAGACCTGCCCAGGGAAAGAGCTTTCATAGCCACTTACCTGCTGGAAGCCATAGGATTCCCCCATCTGGCTCCTCAATAGGAAGCAAGGGCGGGCAGGAGCCAGCCGTCAGCCCTGCAGTTGTGGACTAGAGGACATCTCGGACAAGTGCGGTCATCCATCCATCCATTCCTTCACCAGGTGATGGTCATGATCCCTGCTCCAGGGCTGCTCTGCCAGGCTAGTCTAAGCATCCTGCCTCCATCCGCTTCTGCCGTTAGACTTCTGGCAGGGTGAGGATGCAGGTCTATACACGGCTTTACATCCGCAGACCTTCTCAGTAAGATGGCCACGTTGTGCTTGCCGGGGAAGTACCTCCAGTAGCCATGATCATTCAAGGACTGCTGTTCCCTTCCAGACTTCAGTGTGTAACTGAGGCTCAATGCAGTTTTTTGAGAGCACAGAGGACATCTCCTTACATTGCGTGGCCAGCTAAAGTCAAAATCTAGTCACTACAAGGAGGGAAGTGTGTGTGTGTGTGTGTGTGTGTGTGTGAGAGAGAGAGAGAGAGAGAGAGAGAGAGAGAGAGAGAGAGAGAGAGAGAGAGAGAGAATTTTACACCAGACTCACTTGCCCCAGAGAAAGCAAGATCATCCAGAAGTGCCTCACAGGCTGAAGTCTATGAAGTGTGGTGGAAAATGCACTTACTGCCTCCCGAGCGGGTGGCTGACGCTGCCGGCTCAGCTTTTAATCACCTTGACTGCCGGTTCCCTAGAGCCGTATCCAGGTGGAGGCATTCAGCACCAGGCTCCTTTCCTCATTTCAGGGTGTTCAATTTTAATGAAACACATATGAGGTCAGGGAACAGAAGCCACTTACGAAGTAACTGCATATGCAAACCACTGCATAAGCCGCTACAACTGGAAATGCAGTCAAATCTTGATTAAGCACCCCCCCCCTCCCGAGTAACCAGACCTCTGATTTCGACCTGTGATTTAGTTCATAGAATTCTGCTTTTTTGGGAGTGGGTATATGAATAATAAGGGAAAGGTGTAACTCCTCTCAGGTTTTTTTTTTTCCAGAACTGGGAACCCTCCCTACACAGAACCCTCGAACCTAGGAGTGCTCTATAGCCAAGCTAGATGCCCAGCCCCTTTAGAATATGTATTTACTCTCTACCAGCACTGCCAACTGTGGCCCTCCCCAGTCCAGGGCATGGACATCTCTGGAGCACAAAGCAGAAAGGATAAAGCAGGTGTGGCAGAGGCTATAGGCTGCAGGGCTCATCTGCAGCCCAGATGTTGCCTCTGGACTCTCCGGGGCCAGCTTGTCCTCTACGAGGTTCAGTTTGTAGTTGAACAGAACGAGCAGAGAACAATGAGCCCAGATGGTGGTTAGCTTGGGCAGCCATGTGGCTGTGGCTAAGCAGAGGGCACTGGAGCCAGAGCACTGGCATTCTCAGTGCCCAAGACATCTTCTGAGCCTTTGTCTATAGTTGAGGCAAGACACACACACGGGTGCCATCAGTTACAAGTAGACTCCACCCCAGCTGAATGTATGTGTGTTCCCTAGAAAACAGGCATGCTTTGGGGGCTCCAACGGAGCGAGAGAAGCTTAATGTTTTATATGTAAGAAGAAAGAAGGGAAAGAACACACTTGATGTTGCCAGTGCAAAACATACTTTTAAATTTGAAAACAGGGTCTCACTAAGTTGTCCAGGCTGGCCTTGAACTTTGTAGCTCAGGTTTTGAATTTGCCATCCTCCTGCCTCAGCTTCCCAGATAGCTTTGATCAGAGGCCAGTGACAAGGCCAGCTCAACTTTGATTTTTTGAAAATACTATTTCTGAAGTCTGCCTGGCCCTAACCCATCATCTAGTCTTCCCCCCTCTCTCTTCCTCGCCACAGGAAGGCATGCGGGGATAGAGAGTGACAACCCAGTACACCGTGTCAGTTTTGTTTCCTCGCGTCACAAAAGAGGGCCCTGAGACCCCAAGAGGTGCCCACAGTTGCTCACAGACACAGCTGTGGTCACAGGCTGCAAAGCCTGTAGGATACTAGGCTAGTCAAATGCTACAGCTGTTGCGTGCAGCCACCCCCATACTTGGCTGCCTCCGTGTGGGAGAGCTGTACAGCCTTTGAGTGCTTCGAGTACTGGCATAAATGACCAGGCCTGGTGAGTGCGGCTAGTCGGCTTTATTTTATGTGTAAGTGTGTTTTGCCTGCATAACTGTGAATGCACTGCTATCCTGGACAGGGGCTCAAACCGAGTGTAGTGTCCTTCACATCAGCTACATTCAGAGCTGGAGAGATGGTTCAACAGAAACAGCACTTGGTGCTTGTGCAGAGGACCCAAGTTTGCCAGCACCCACATGGCAGCTCACAATCATCTATGACTCCAGTTCCATAGGATCCTCAAACCTCTTCTGAACTCAACGGGCACCAGACACACACCTGTGTACAGACAGACACAGGCACACGCAGGCAGAGCACTTACACACATAAAATAAATAAATGTTAATTTAGCCACATTCGCCAGTTATATGATGTATGCTGGTAGGCCCAGCATTGAAGGAAGGCAGAATAGTTATTGTGAGTTCAAAGCCAGTCTGGGTTACATTATAAGACTGGGTCCCAAAAAAAGAGAAGCAGGAACAGACTAAGTGGACCAGCTAGGACTCTTTGGACTTGGGTTACCATAAATGAGCAGCCTATTGACCTTAAAATCTTTCTTTTAAATTTTGAGAAGCCACCTGGAAGCACCTCCTGAGGGCAATTTGCCACCTCCTCCTTCCCGAGCTCTGTACTCTCCTCCAAATCTGCCTCTGGCCCACTTTCTCCTCCCCTATTCTCCAGGCTCGCTCCACAGCCTTTCACCTCGTAGCCATGGAGCTCCAAGAACACAGCCCTCTCCCCACTCCAGCCTCAAATATTCGCCTGCCGAGTGTCTTAAAATTCCACTCTGAGTCACTTTGGACTTTTTGGATTTCAGAAGAGCTGGGGCAGGCCTGTGCCTGTTATTCCCAGACACCCTCACATTTTTCCCTGCCCTGTAGCCTGGGGGACCTTCCCTCCAGCAGGACAGCTCTTGCCAGTGGGAGATCAGTTTGTCCAACAGGAGGAGGACAAGAGAAAGGGGAGACTGGATAGCGACAGGCCTAGTAACTGAGGCACCACGGATATGCAACTCAGTGTTCAGTGGAGACTGGCTCTGCTCTGTAAGCTCTTCCTTAGCTGGCAATACCCTACAAACATCTGACGCAGTCAGCCTGATCAGAATCTACCGTGGCCCATCACAAAGCGTCACTCAAAGCAAGTGACAGAAACCAAAACTAACCAGGGGTGGTAGCGGTGTACATCTTTATTCCCAGCACTAGGAAGGCAGATACAGCGAGATCTCTGTGAGTTTGAGGCCAGCCAGAACTACACAGTGAGACAGGCGCTGTCTCAAAACTAAACGAAGCAGAACAAAACACAATGAAACCAAAGTGACCTGGTGGCACATGCCTCTAATGAAGCAAAAGTAGAGAAATCTTGAGTTTGAGACCAGCCTGGGCTGCATAATGAAACCCTATTTCAAAAGTACAAATCAGAAATCAAAGCTACCTCAACACTTTACACAGCTTCTTTAACATAGATCTGACAAGCATAGATCTTGCCGGCAGCCTTTTGGGGTGGCTCAAGATCTCTCATGTAGATATAGACGTAGCGGTTGAGGAACTCCACTGTTGTTCCTGCATGAACTTCCGTTAAGGAATCTTCAGTGGCTTCTAGAATGGATTTGTTGGAATGATGTATGAACTTAAAGACATATACAAAGTGAGAAATCCTTCCGGGTTTTTGGTTGGCTTGCCCATATCTTATTATCTTGTATATTTTAAGTATTTAAATAGTATTATCTCATATACTTAACTGATTCTAAATATTAATTAAATTAAAATAAATTTAAATAATAATAAATAAATAAGTAAAATATTCTATTACGTCAACAGTGTCTGATAGTAACTCGGCTCTGAGTGCAGCTACTTAGTTTGCATGAAAACTTCAACCTCCCTCCTCTGAGCGCTTCATTCACTAATACTGTGAAATCGTCACACTGACAGGAACAGGTTTGCTCCTTCTCAGGCACATGGTTCAGCCGAAGGCTGCAGGCGCCGGTGCCTAAGCAAACGCAGTAGCTTCTGGTCTCTAGCATGTGTTCAGTGGGTTTGCACAAGGCAGGGCAGAACTGGCCAGTGCCAGCAGTGCGGCAGTCCAGGGTTGCTCTCCTGTATGTAACTCAGCCGGGGCTCTGGCTTGGCAGGGACCATGGAGATCAGAGGAGGCTAGGGAGCCAGGCCTAGGTTCTGCAGGGGATTCAGTCTCAGCCTCTCTCCAGCCCCTTAGCTCTACAGCACATCTTCTGTCTTCTAACCTCCATTTTGAGGCTCCTCCCTGAGCAGGCTCAACCCATCTAGGGCTTGTCTGTGGAGCCATTTCAACAACATGACTCATGTGTGTGGGGACCGTGACCATTCAGGAAAGTTCAGGCTGGTGCTTGGGACCTTGTAGATCCTTTACAAAGATTAGTCTTTGATACAGTGGAGACTGCTCAGGCTGAGTCATCAAAACCAGAGCCAGATGTGCTTTGCTACTGTTGAGCATACAAGCCATTTCCTCCAACTTGGTCCTCACACTTTATCAGTATACAATGCCAGCCATCCACGGGACTGGCTTCGAGCATACTGCCGCCATCTTACCTTCAGCTTTTATGACCTGAGAAAACCCAGAGACATGTCCTTCCTCTCACATTTTCTCTGGGAGGAGTGGGGAAGGGGACGCAGAGCGGGGTGGTGTTCCGGGAACTCTCTGGGGACCAGCTGTTGGTCAAGGGTCGAGGGTCCACAGTAAAGCCTGGGAAGATCTCTGAAGTAGAATGGAAGGGGTTGGGGGGAATCTATGCAGCAGTTCCAGGTTTTTGTCACGGAATGAGATGAGTAAAGAATCAGAAATTTGTTTCAAAGCACAACTGTGCACTCAAGATTTTAAGTGTGGGTCTCTAGAGTGAGTGTGTCACTGGGAATCCGGATAGCTCATTTTATGGGTGACCTGAGCGGAGGGGGGACAATTACTCATGGAATGGGGAAGGGAAAACAAGGGGAATTCCGAGAGTGAATCAAGATTTTCCTAGAATCGTTTACTCCCCCTTTTCTGTCCTTATATAGGGCTTTTGGGTGTGATGTGGCATCAGATCCGTGATGGCAGCAGGCAATTTTATAAATGACATGGAGATGCCATTGTAATGAAGCAAGGGACGGTTAGCAGTTGTCTAGATGGCCGTCTTGGTCCCAGGGTGATCTGGTTCCTTTACTGCTTGGGTGATCACGTGGTCTCTTGCTGTAAGACGGCTCTGTAACGGACATCCTCCAACCATGGTTTAGTTTGTTATCTCTTTAGACCTACACAGCCTACCCCGGGCTTGGGGATGCTTTACCTAACCACTTAGCTTGCTGGCCTTGCCCACCCTTAGGCTCTGTGCTGAATTGTGGGACCATTCTTGAGAGTCTCGTGACCGGGGAAGCACCTACCTCGAAGAGCTCTGGAATTGTGACTCTCTGGCCCTAGCGGATCAGAAGACTTACCCGGGGAATCTTTTAAACCATGCCCCAGCCTCTAGACTTTTATCTCAAAAGAGTCTGATTCGTTAGGCAGGTTGATGTGTCTTGTTTTAATTTAGGAGTTTCGGCTAGCTTGCTTACTTTTCTGTCATGAAGAAGAAGCAGTTAGGACAAAACCTTATTGCCTTCGTACCCCAAATGCGGCCCGGGAAGGGACAGCCTCCGCCTGACCTGAGCTGACAGAAACCTGAAGCCCTGCTCCACTACCCAGTCAAAGTGCGAGTAGCAAGGTCGTCAGGGGTGGATGTGTACCGCCTCCTCTGCAGGAGTCAGTCAGCTGGGGAGTCAGGGCATCTGGATTTCTGAGCTCTCGTCTCTGAACCTGGCTCTAAGTCTGGGCAGGGGGAGGGATCCTTGATACATAAGCATCCAGATGATTCTAATGAGTTGGGAGAATGTTTTTTAAGCATTTTTTTTCCACTCTGTGATTGGCAAATAGGGCTCAATGGAGGATGGGCTCACCATCAGGTGAACTCTGTTGTCAGCCTGTTGCTCTTGCATCCAAATATTTTCTGCTGAGGCTGCTCTTGCCAGTCAAAGTCAAGTCGCATCCCTTGGCCTGGCATTGAAGAAGCTCCATCATCATCATCATCATCATCATCATCATCATCATCATCATCATCATCATCATCATTATCATCTCTTCCTCCCCCTCTTCTTTATCTTTTCTTCTTAGAAACAGGATCACATTCTGTAGCTTTGTAATTCACTATGTTGCTTAGGCTACCCTGCAACTCATAGTAGTCCTCCTGCCTCAGCTGCCCAAATGCTAGGATTAAGGATATCAATACACCTAGCTGTCCAGACCTTTAGCTGCCTGAAAGTTATCGGTCCCCTAAGTGTTCTGTCTTTCCAGGCTGCTTTTTTGGGCAGCTCAGAGTCAGAACAAAGTGTTCTTACTTCAAGCTCAGGAGGGACCAGCTCAGGATTGTATCACTCGCTTGGTGGAATCGAGTAGCTGCAGAGTATGAGGCCTGGAAATCACAGGGTAGGGTGTGGGTCTATGGGGCAGCAGATGGAAACATAGTCTGTGCAGAGCCTGGCCTCTTTTCCTGGACATTAGAGAGCAAGGCTGGAACTAAACTCTACTATCTCAGGAGAGAAGTCACAGGTTACAACTTTGTGTCTTTCCTGTGGTGACCGTTTCTCGCTTCCTGTCTTAGTCGCTGTTCTATCACGGTGAAGAGACACGATGACCAGGGCAATTCCTGCAGGAGAAGACGTTTAATTAGGGACTTACCTACTGCTTCAGAGGTCAGTTCACTATCATCATAGTAGGGAGCATGGGAGCTTGGTCCTGGAGCTGAGAGCTTTATGTCCTGATCTGCAGGCAGGCAGACAGGGGTGGGGGTGGAGGTGGAAGAGAGACAGACAGAAGACAGACAGACAGACAGACAGACAGACTGGGGGCAGCATACGGTTTTGACACCTCAGAGCTCATGCCTCAGTGACACACCTCCTCCTCCTACAAAGCCACACCTCTTAATCCTTCTAATCCTTTCAAAGACCTTCACTCCCTGATGACTGAACACTCAAATACAGGAGCCCTGTGGGGGCCATTCTTACTCAAACTACCTCACTTCCTACGACTCAGCCCTGCTGCCTTTGCTCAGCTCATTTCCATCAGTCCCTGACTGAAGGTGGATTTCAGAGGAAAGCCTTGATGAGGATGCCGACTGCAACCATCCCACAAACTGAGAGATAGTTTCAGATCCATAGAAATCTATGGTTTAGGTCTCTTCAAAAAGTACCAGCTTAAAACCCAGAAAGGAAAGAATAAAGTAATATGGGGGAAATTTAAAAAAAACTGTTTTGCAAGAAGCAAGGAAAACCTGGGAAAGCATATGGTACTCTGGGACTCATTAGTCACTGAGCCAGGATCCCATGTCAGCAAGCGCCAGGCAGCGTCACAACGCATGCCACTGTGAGTAAAATCCAAGAAGGGGCCAGAGTGATGGGGATAAAGACACAGGCCATGGTGGATGTGAACCATCTGCAGCCTCTGCTCTGGGGGCAGCAAGGAGGCATGAGGTCCACTCTTTCCCATGGAGTGACCATCACATAGAGAAGCCAGTGTCTACCTGGTCACCTGAACACACTGGACCATCCCAAATCTTCTTACTTTGGTTTATAGAATTAAAGTATGCTCCTTGCCTTTGGGCGCCAGACCTGGGAGCATGGTGGGCCCCTCATAACTAATCCAGGCTGAGGGGCCAGCACCAGGAGAGCCCAGGTTGGCCCCAACTTCTCCCACTAGTTATTTGATTGTCCTAGTTTGGTTCCTTAATATTGATAACCCTCTCCTTATTCTTATTTGAAAGGGGGGGATAATTTGAGGTGTTTTTTTTTTCAGAATAGTTAGGAGGAGCTCTTGAGAAAACTCGTGTTAACACTTTAGTGCTGTGTCTCGCATGGAGCCCGCACTTAACACCTGGAGATGATTTTTGTTACGTTATTGTTTGAAAAAAAAATGAGGATAACAACACAGACTCCAACACAGTTGTGAGTGTCAAACAAGATGGGAAATATGTGTTTGGAACGTTTAAAACCTGTTACATTGGTCTCATATGTCATGGGGTCCTGAGATAGTAGAGTTTAGTTCCAGCTCTGTCTCACGGTATGATCTTGAGTTTCCCTCCACACACACACACACACACACACACACACACACACACACACACACACACGCACACACACATACACACACACACACGCACACACACATACACACACACTTTTAAAACTGATTTTATGTGTCCAAGTGTTCTGACTGCATGTATGTCTATGCACCAAGTGCATGCACTGCCTGCAGAGGCCAGAAGGCAGTGTTGGATCCTCTGGAACTGGACTTGCAAACAGTTGTTAGGAAGTGTGTGTGTGCTGGGGAGTGATCTGCAAGAACAGAAAATACTCTTCATCATTGAACCATCTC